>NW_025950363.1:1712500-2012500 GCF_021028975.2 Sphaerodactylus townsendi
CGAGTCACAGGCAGCACTAGGGATGCCAGCCTAAATGAAGAGGGCACTATTTACCTCTCTTGGGTCTTTGTGCTCATGTCGATATGGCTCACAATAGTCTTGTCATGAGCCAGCCCCTGGGTACTTACCAGGATACAGGGGACTCTGAGGCAGAACCTGACAACATGGTGTAGCCAGAGCTGGCTTCTCCTAAGGAAGACCAGGCAGCAGAGCCAACTCCCAGTCCTTGCCTGCCTGATGATGTGCAGGTGGAAGAGCCTGCAGATCCTCCGAGGGAACCAGCAATGAGTCAGCTGTGCACAGGAGGCAGAAGCAGAGGCAGCTGCTGCAGAAGCAAAGGAGAAGTGCTCGTATTGCAGCAAGATATGGGAAGATAGAAGTATCTGCACCTGATGAGGATTAACTCCTTGCAGAATCCCAACCCCTTGGTCAAGGCTCTCTATATAAGCCTCGCTGTGAGCTGCCCAGGTGCAACAAGTGTGTTACCTGTCACTGCCGTGTGCCTGGTACATTGCTGATCCATCCAAAGCCTGTTTATTGGTTGTCCTGTATTATAACCTGCACTGTTATCTGACCATGCCTTGCCTGCCATCTGCCTTGACCTATTGAACTGTTATTAGACTGACACCTGTTTGGCCCCACAAGGCCGGACCTGACAACGCCCTGCCTGCCAGCAGCACAAGTCTGATCAAGGAGAGACAGGACTGTGTAGTAGTTAAGAGTGGTAGACTCTAACCTGGAAAACCGAGTTTGATTTCCTACTCCTCCACATGAGTGGCTGATTCTAATGTGGAGAACTGGGTTTGTTTCCCCCCTCCTCCACAAGAGCAGCAGACTCTAATACGGCGAACCAGATTATGATGGCACTCTCCTCCACTTCAGCTGTGGACTCTTATCTGGTGAACTGGATTTATTTCCCCACTCCTCCAAATGAAGCCTGCTGGTTGGACTTGGGCTAGTCACAGTTCTCTCCAAAATCTCCCAGCTGTGCCTGCCTCACAAAGTATCTGTCGTAAGGAGGGAAAGAGAAGGCATTTATAAGCTGTTTTGAGACACTTTACGGGGGCAGCAACTTGATGTCTGTTTTCACTGTGGGATAGCACTGCAGAATTGCAACATCACCTTCAGAAAATGTTGACAGAGAGAAAATTTTCTCTCTCTTTCTCACAATACTAGAACCAGGGGGCATCCATTGAAAATGCTGGGGGGAAGAATTGGGACTAATAAAAGGAAACACTTCTTCACGCAACGTGTGATTGGTGTTTGGAATATGCTGCCACAGGAGGTGGTGATGTCCACTAACCTGGATAGCTTTAGAAAGGGCTTAGACAGATTTATGGAGAAGTCGATTTATGGCTCCCAATCTTGATCCTCTTTGATCTGAGATTGCAAATGCCTTAACAGTCCAGGTGCTCAGGAGCAACAGCGGCAGAAGGCCACTGCTTTCACATCCTGCATGTGAGCTCCACCTGGTGGGCCACTGTGAGTAGCAGAGAGCTGGACTAGATGGACTCTGGTCTGATCCAGCTGGCTTGTTCTTATGTTCTTTCTGATTGCATGATCCCTGATTGTCAGAGATCCTCTTCTAGGAAGAAAATACCCCTTTTAGAAAATAGGAATGAAAAATCCACCGATTGGACAGCTGTGTTGGAACACAATCTGAAGGATATCTGTGTGCGTGTGAGGGAGAGAAAGGAGAGGGTCCGTGCGCCGTATCAGCCGCCCACAAAGTATTACTCGAGTCCCCCCCCCCAAGTGTGTGTGTGAACATTCAATGTGGTTCCTTTCTTCTGAAACTCAAAGCTTTGTCTGCTTATTAAAAATGGCATCTCTGAGAAAGAGTCAGAGGAGGGAACAGGTGAAGAAGAGGCAGACATCAGTTCGGATTTCAAAGTACCTGTGATAAAAGGCTTCTGTGAAGAACGGGGTTTTTCACGGGTTGGATGGTCAAGGCCTGGCGCAGTTCAGTCCTCGGCAATTAAGTTACAAAGAGCAAATGCTCAGCTTCCCACCTGGAAGGTGGAAGGTGTGGAATTGTTCTCTCAGGCACCCCAGGTAACACTTGGTGATTCCACTTATGCCTCTTTTCAAACACGATTCATATTCCATGCATTCTAAAGCCACCTTGATAGAGGAGCTCATTGCAGATTTAGGACTTCCTGGTCAAAACTAGAGGAGATTCTGTGGTCTTTGTACAGTTGAGATGGGGGTCACCAAAATACATTGCCTGCTTGCCTGCCTACCAGTATGGTGTAGTGGTTAGGAGCAGTGGACTCTAATCTGGAGAACTGGGTTTGATTCCCCACTCCTTTATGTGAGTGGCAGACTCTTATCTGGTGAACTGGATTTGTTTCGCCACTCCTCCGCATGAAGCCTATTGGGTGACTTTGAGCTAATCTCTCAGAACTCTCTCAGCCCCACCTACCTCACAAGGTATCTGCTGCGGGGAGAGGAAGGGAAAGGAGTTTGTGAGCTGTGTTGAGTCTTTTTATAGGAGAAAAAGGAGATATAAATTTAAACTCTCCTTCCTTCCTTCCTTCCTTCCTTCCTTCCTTCCTTCCTTCCTTCCTTCCTTCCTTCCTTCCTTCCTTCCTTCCTTCCTTCCTTCCTTCCTTCCTTCCTTCCTTCCTTCCTTCCTTCCTTCCTTCCTTCCTTCCTTCCTTCCTTCCTTCCTTCCTTCCTTCCTTCCTTCCTTCCTTCCTTCCTTCTCCAAATTCCCAGCAATTACTAGGAATTGTCAGGAAACTGTCTACAGGCATGCTGTAATTTCTGCTCTCTGGGAAGGATGGTTTAGCATGAAATGAACATCTGCCAGGCTGCAAATCCCTCCAGGGAGAAGCTGTTACCGATAGCCTGTGGAAACAAACAGAGGTCGGCTATTCGCAGGTAGAACTGGATGCTATCCATGCCTGTTAGCGGTACCATGCTAGTATTAGCTGCCTGCTTGACTGAGCTCATAGCTTGCACTGTCCATGCCAGAGGATGAGAATAAGTTTTTTTTTTAAAAAAAATACCTTACTTTTCTCTATTGTGAGAAGCCTCAAAGCACTAGCTGTTGTGGGTTTTCTGGGCTGTTTGGTTATGGTCTGGTGGTTTTAGCTGCTAACATTTCCTCTGCATCTGTGATTGGCATCTGCAGAGTCATGCCCAGATGAGATGGGTTTCTCTCCATGGCACAGTGTATAGTCTGAAGATGCCAGCCACAGATGCGGGTGAAATGTTAAGTGCTAAAACCACTAGACCACAGCCACGCAGTCCAGAAAACCCACAACAGCCAGTGGATTCGGCCCCGTGAAAGCTTTCGAAAATGCAGAGTCTCAAAGCAGCTTACAATCCCCCCCCCCCACACACACATACAACAGGGCACATTGTGAGGTGGGCGGGACTGAGTGAGTTCTGAGAGAACTGTGAGTGGCTCAAGGCCACCCATCAGGATGGGGCAGGGAAAACAAACCGGGTTCTCCAGATTAGAGTCCACTGCTCATGTGGAGGAGTGGGGAATCAAACCCGGTTCTCTAGATCACAGCCAGCTGTATGCATGTAATCTGGGGTAGGAAGCAGCAGGGGTAACATGGGAGGTGTTTCTCCCCAGGCTATGGAACAACCTCCCCATGGAAATTCACCAGGTGCTAATGTAACCCCCATGCTAAGAATGGGTTGACCCAGAAAGGGGTGGAGACTCAAAGCAGCAGAAGGCTGCAGAGCTCATAGTTGGAGGAGACAAGGCTACCAGACTCGGACCTTGGTTGTATAAGCCTTTAACACCTTGTTAAGGTAACTGCAATATTGTTGGGAACTACTGGGAAGGTAGTTGTTTATTTTTGCTATGTTGTAAATGTTGGAGTTTATTGTTTCAGGGTTTCTTTTTATGTTTGTAATGGGTGAGAGTTCTCCGGGAAACCTTCATCATGTGTTGAATCCTGTTCACCAAGCCCTTGGAGTCTTCAGGAGCCAACCCACTTGCAAAGAAGAATTGGACTTGGCAGTATCAGTAGACTGTAACTAGAAGGACTTGAAAATGCAACCTGAACAGGACCTTGAAGTGTGATGTTAAATGTTGATGTTAAATGTTAAGAAAGTAAACCATTTTGGTTTTTTTAAAATTTGTTGTTGTAAACTCATTCCAAGTTCTGCCCCACAGAACCCACAAGCTGAGGTTACACTAACCCTACTCCTCCACATGAAGCCTGGAGGAGGATCTTGGTCTGGTCACAGTTGTCACATAACTCTCTCAGTCCCACTTACTTTACCAGGAATCTGTTGTGGGGAGGGGAAGCCCCTTTGAGTCTCCTTACTGGAGAGAAAGGTGGGATATAAATCCAAATTCTTCATCTAGCTCAGGGGTCTGCATCCTGCGGCTCTCCAGATGTTCATGGACTACAATTCCCACCAGTCCCTGCCAGCATGGCCAATTGCCCATGCTGGCAGGGGCTGATGGGATTTGTAGTCCATGAACATCTGGAGAGCCGCAGGTTGCAGACCCCTGAGCTAGCTGTACCACTGACATGACAGTAACATTAATAATGGCATACATTTAATGGGAATAAATTGATGTGTAAGCAATCGGGGAAAAAAATGTTAAGACCGAGGTCTGTGAGTCGCCCAGTGGGAAAGCACGAACGAGAAGCCTAAACAAGAAACTGAAACTGGGGTAGCTGTGTGGTTTCCGGGCTGTATGGCCGTGTTCTAGCAGGCTGTATGGCCGTGTTGCTGCTAGAACACGGCCATACACCCCGGAAACCACACAGCACCCCAGTGATTCCGGCCGTGAAAGCCTTCGACAGTACAAGAAACGGACATTTCCCTTCACTGAATCTGAATGGCTGAATAGAACTTACGTGCTCCTACAATTCCATCCTTTAAAAAGGACACCGCGCATGGGTCTGTGAATCCACCGGAGGTAGAAGCGTCCCAACAAACAGGAACGATTTTTTTTTTCGCAGCCTCGTAATTCATGAAAGTGACGGATCACAAACATAGTTATAAGCTCTATAATGGCTTCTTCCTCCGGAGCCTTTAACAAGTGATTTGGGAAGAACTCGGTTTCGGGGTGTTGTAAACGTGCGGTGATGAATCACTTTCCCATCTGAACGGCGGAGGTGGGCTCACGGTTCGTGCCCGGGCTGCCGTTTGGCTCCAACTCAGCTAATTAAAATTGCGGCACATTTTCCCCAAGCACCAACAAAAGAAGGCTGAGGTTGTCGATGGGGCGTGTGTGTGTGTGAATATCTGCATGCTTCTGATACCGTACCCATAACGTCATTATGTTCCAACCTGCTCACCTCTGTTTTTCTATTTTTAAAAAAGTTAAGTCCAAAATTGCACGAAAACAGCTCTTCTTTTCATCCGATTGCCCCCCTGAGCAAGGTGATTCTCTCGAGAGGTTCATTATCTTTAATAGCGCTCTCGTTATTTAAGGCAATCAATTACCTGCATCATTTTAAAAGTCCACTGGAGGTTGCTAAAATAAGTCCGAGGGCCGTGGCAGAGAACTAGGACAATCGGCGGATGATTAAATGTAACCCTTTCTAGGGCGACCACAACCGGCCAAAGACAGGGTCCTTCTAGAGGCTTTAACTGCGGGAAGGAGAAGAGGATTTTAGCCCCTATAATGCTATAAGAATGCAGGGGTTTAAAAAGCATTATCTGTTCCAAGTCACTTTCTGACACACAGATGAAAGGTTGAGGAACCTGGTTGTCTGTTTACACTGATCTCAAACTATGTTTGTATTAAGATGGGCTGTTCTGATTTGTTCACTGTAGACGTGGTGACAGGTGAGTTAAGAACATAAGAACGTAAGAACAAGCCAGCTGGATCAGACCAGAGTCCATCTAGTCCAGCATTCTGCTACTCGCAGTGGCCCACCAGGTGCCTTTGGGAGCTCACATGCAGGATGTGAAAGCAAGGGCCTTCTGCGGCTGTTGCTCCCGATCACCTGGTCTGTTAAGGCATTTGCAATCTCAGGTCAAAGAGGATCAAGATTGGTAGCCATAAATCGACTTCTCCTCCATAAATCTGTCCAAG
Source organism: Sphaerodactylus townsendi (assembly GCF_021028975.2). Taxonomy (NCBI): domain Eukaryota; kingdom Metazoa; phylum Chordata; class Lepidosauria; order Squamata; family Sphaerodactylidae; genus Sphaerodactylus; species Sphaerodactylus townsendi. Next base: position 1,718,526 of record NW_025950363.1, read on the forward strand.
CCCCTTTTAAAGCTATCCAGGTTAGTGGCCATCACCACCTCCTGGGGCAGCATATTCCAAACACCAATCACATGTTTGTTTCCTTTTATTAGTCCTAATTCTTCCCCCCAGCATTTTCAATGAATGCCCCCTGGTTCTAGTATTGTGAGAAAGAGAGAAAAATGTCTCTCTGTCGACATTTTCTACCCCATGCATAATTTTATAGACTTCAATCATATCCCCTCTCAGCCGTCTCCTCTCCAAACTAAAGAGTCCCAAATGCTGCAGCCTCTCCTCATCGGGAAGGTGCTCCAGTCCCTCAATCATCCTCGTTACCCTTCTCTGCACTTTTTCTATCTCCTCAATATTCTTTTTGAGATGCGGCGACCAGAACTGGACACAGTACTCCAAGTGCGGTCCCACCACTGCTTTATATAAGGGCATGACAATCTTTGCAGTTTTATTCTCAATTCCTTTCCTAATGATCCCCAGCATAGAGTTATGAACAGCTGTCTGGATTTTTTGAAGGGGTAACGCCAACATGGATCAAGGTTCAGGCACTGTAGGCAGGCTTCTTCTAGCTATGGCTTTCCGTGCCCTTTCTCCAAACCTGCATTATTCCTCTGGAGGAAAACACACAGGTACCCACAGGTTTTCCGGGGGTGAGAAAAGGCCACATTGGATGAGGGAAAGAGTAACCCCTTTGGCCACTATCAATTCCCCAGTCAGAGTCTGAACTTTAAAAGAAAACCATAACCATATAAAGAATGTAAATCTCTCGTGGAGTAATACCCATTCAGTAGACACAATATATATCTCACATAGATCTCAGTGACAGGTGAGCTATAAATAACCATGTCTAAATTCAGAAATCAATGAGATGAGCAGTACATAAATAGGTGGATATATTGCCACCTCAATATTCATCGAGGCAAGCAGAATATAAATTGTTACGATATAATTGACCATCTGCCTTAAATTAACATAAATACAGAATAGACATAATTAACGTGATCTCGAATAAGTTATAACGATGATTAACCTGTGTCTCATCTAATCACCATGTAAATACCGGGCTGACATATTGTACATAATGCTTCATATTTATGAAAACATTTATTCTCCATCTTTTCTTATGGTTCAAGGCGGCTTAAAAGAGTGGTGTAACCTATAAAACAGATAAGGAGAAATTCTTTCATTACCTTTGTCATTCCAGAACCTTAGGAACGTGGTCCAGAACTTTAATCAAAATATCCAGTGAGTTTGTGTACTTTGTAAGTAAGTTACCTTCAGAAGCAAGTAAATTCTAAGTAAGTTACCTTCAGAAGCAAGACAGTATTCCAAACAGAGCTAAACCAGATATTTGGAGCTGGGTGATCTGGCTTATTCCATCTAGCAATGATAATTTAGCTACCACATAGGCCCCTTCCACACAGGCGGAATAATGCACTTTCAATCCACTTTCAATGCACTTTGCAGCTGGGGGCCTTTCCCCACTTTCGTCCTTCCCCTCTATGCCGCGCGCTGCTCTAAGCACGCAGCATCCCAGGCGCGCGCCCGGCCGTCCCCACGACCCCGCGCTCTGCGCGGGGCCATCAAAAGGCGCCGTTGAGAAGAGCGCCTGGGATGCTGCGTGCTGAGGGGCGTGACAGCAGCAGCTTCGGGGCGGCTGCGCTGTCGCTGCCCCTCTCAGTGGGGAGTGCCGAGGGACCCCGCGCTACTCTCCTCGAGTAGCGCGGGGCTTAAGGGAAGTGGGGAAAGGCCCTGGGATTTACTGTGTGGAATAGTAAAATCCACTTGCAAACAATTATGAAAGTGGATTGAAAGTGCATTATTCTGCATGTGCGGAAGGGGCCTTTAAGATAGTTAATACAGTTTCTACATCTGATAATTTAGCTACCATTAAAAAAGAGCTAATACAGTTTCTGAAGAAGCGTTATGGTCTTACCCAGAAATATTACTGAGCAATAGTTCCTTCGGATCATAAAGTAAACTGACAGCTGGCAGGTAGGGTTGCCAACCCTTGGGAAATTAACAGTCCAGGTGCTCGGGAGCAACAGCCGCAGAAGGCCATTGCTTTCACCTCCTGCATGTGAGCTCCCAAAGGCACCTGGTGGGCCACTGCGAGTAGCAGAGAGCTGGACTAGATGGACTCTGGTCTGATCCAGCTGGCTTGTTCTTATGTTCTTATGTTCTTAAATTGCTGGAGATTTTTGGGAGGAGCTGAGGAGGGTGATGTTTGGGGAGAGGAGAGACCTCAGCTGGGGGATAATGCTGTACAGTCCACCCCCCCCCAAAGCAGCCATTTTCAACAGGTAAATTAATCTCTCCCATCCGAAGGTGTGCGATGATTCTGGAGACCATTCTGCACATGCAGAATAATGCACCTTCAATGCACTTTGCAGCTGGGTTTTACTGTGCGGAATAGCCAAATCCACTTGCAAACAATTGTGAAAGTGGGTGCTGTGTGGTTTCCGGGCTGTATGCCCGTGTTCTGGCAGCATTCGCTCCTGACGTTTCGCCTGCATCTGTGGCTGGCATCTTCAGAGGATCTGATGCCACTGCCAGCCACAGATGCAGGCGAAACGTCAGGAGCGAATGCTGCCAGAACATGGCCATACAGATCGGAAACCACCCAGCACCCAAGTGATTCCGGCCGTGAAAGCCTTCGACAATTGTGAAAGTGGATTGAAAGTGCATTATTCTGCATGTGTGGAAGAGGCCCGGAGATTATACACAACTCTAATGGTAACTCTTCAACATTTCAGGCGGAGATTCGGTTCAAAAGCAGGTCATTTAAAGTGAAAGCATTGTTTTAAAATGTTTTCTCGCGTACATGCAGCTTACGCAGTTACACGGTCATGCAGAGAAGACACTTGTGCAGATATAACAACTCTGAAAAAATCGGCATGACCCATGAGATCTCCACTGGCCAATCAGAAGTCCTGCTAGGCAAAGGCCCCGCCTAGCCCCACTCACTTTCTAAAAACACTTGGGGATTGAAGATGCCTTATTCTGCATGTGTGGAAGGGGCCTTGGAAGATGCCAGAGAAGGGTACCGTGTTGGTGACGCCTGCTGTAGAGTCTTAAGGATACTGTTATAAAATTATTAATAATATTGGGGCAATTAGTTCATTTCCTTTTACGGGAATTAATGTTCCTTTTTCTCCATCAGGTTTCAGCTGTCACCGTGATGGGTTCCAACATTAAACAGCGGCTTGAAATCCATGACCGTCTCATCCAACATATTCTGGGCCCCTTCCACACACGCAAAATAATGCGTTTTCAAACCACTTTCACAACTGTTTGCAAGTGGACTTTGCTATTCCGCACAGCTTCAAAGAGCACTGAAAGCAGTTTGAAAGTGCATTATTCTGCATGTGCGGAATGAGCCCTGGAGAGGCCAATTCAAACAGCAATTCTCTGCTGGTCTTCAGCCAGCTGTATTCTCGGCTGCAGACATGGAAATAAAAGTTGGGAGCTGAAGATTAAAAAAAAAACTTCCAACGCTTTTGATGTCATATCGCAATTGCTTTCTGCACAATTAAGCACCTCTCTTTTTCTCTTTCTGACTTCTTTCCTGTCACTCCGGGTCAGGGTCTCCCGTAACTAACGGCCTTTCTCTCATTAGCTTCTCCTGCTCTGCTTCTTCCTTTTCCCGTCTGAAAAGAGGGTTTCAAAAAAAGATCAAGGTCATGCATCCTGACCCTTTTGGATAAGGATTTGGGGCCGGGAGTCCAAAGGGTGGGAGAAAAGCCACGCGCGGCCAATCTGTGATGTAAAATAGAAATGAATATTACAGCACACGCAAGAAGAAAGGAAGGTTGATTTCACATAGGATTTGCAAACTCATCTAGGGACTGGAGATACTACTGAAACTGAGGCCCTTTCCGCACATGCAGAATAATGCACTTTTAATCCACTTTCAATGCACTTTGCAGCTGCATTTTCCTGTGCGGAACAGCAAAATCCACTTGCAAACAAGTGTGAAAGTGGATTGACTGTGCATTATTCTGCATGTGCGGAAGGACCTCAGTAATGAGATCCAGCCAGAGATCTATATGTAGAAATCAGGATCTGGAAAACAAAATTTATTTGCAGCCCAGTCGGGCGGCGAAGAGTTGCTCTAGCATCCCTCCACCAGTGTAAGGAGCAGCCCTGCTGGTAGTAAAGGCAAAGATGCTGGCATGGGCAGAGTGAGGGGGAATTGCGCCCGGGGCATACCTGTGTTCTCCACCCCTGCCATGCCCCCACCTACTCCAGCCATGCCCTGGCCACGCCCCGTTGGCGCTACGCCACTGAATGCTGGCAACCAGGTGTCCCATAGCTCCACCATGGTGGCAAAATCTGGAAGTGGGTGCCACTGTGGAGTTATGCTGGTGTTCGTGGACACAGACACAGCGGGGGAGAGCCAGCACACTCCCAGGGGAGGAGCCAATGTCAGTCAGTTTCCTTTTGGGCTTTGGAGCCAGGGACGCCGTGACCCAAGGCTCAAATTTACACTACCCTTTCAGGTGATGTCACTCCCTTTTGGGCTATGGAAGGCTGTGCAGGTAGCTGGGGGGGGGGGTTTCTCTTTACTGTGGCCTCCCTGCCCCACCTGAAAGTCCTCTGCAGGTAGCAGTGTCGTCCCCAGCCGCCCTAGCACTCCAGATTGGGCTGCCCATATACCTTACTAAAAACATGTCTTCACCAGCCAAGCTTCTCCATTGCAAAACTCAAGCCGACTTACGACACAAATAAAACACTTCTAAGAGCACAATAAAAACATTATAAATAAGGCAACAGTTACAAAAACACATAAAAGACCACAATGTAAAAACTCCAGTTAGGGTAGCTAACAAATGAAAACAAAATCAGCCCAATGCGGTCATAAATAAAATGTATGGCTTCCATACCTGACCGAACCCTGAAAACTCATTCTTTTAGGGCATATCTATTGCCGAAACAACAATTATAGCAGTGTTTATTTTACACACATGTTTTTTTAAAGAAAAAAATCCTTATAAAATGAAACAGGAAAACCTTTCTCGGCATCGTGTCTCTCCTTCGCCAGGAATATTTCTTTCCAGAACAGATTTAGAGCAGAGCCGATCCGGCCCTTTTAACGTTTGTGTTGCTGAAGTCAATAATGGTCAGTGTCTGTTAATTTGGGCTCGGGAGGCAGGGGTCCATATAGCCAATTTATAATCCATCACATTTCACCCAAGGTTATGATATATACCTGGCAGCCAGACCCGAGCAACAGATCTTTAGGACAGCTTAATGACTGATTCAGCCGGGCGAGAGGCCGTGATGAAAGGAAAAATCCATACTTCAAGAGCTCGCTTCGAAATAGGGGATGCTCAATCAGTAAATCCAAGGGAAGGGCAGAGCAGAGGAGGGAGAGAGCCCGGGCCTGTCCCATATTTAATACTGCCAATAACGCTGGGTTACGAAGTCCCCCGGATTCACTCCCAATAGCAGCCTTGGCTTGTCATTAAGAAATGAGTCTTCTAATGGGAAACTGCAAACGAGCTGCGGACGGTTGCTTATAAATGTTACAGGAGTCAATTGGCCTGGGTATGCTCAGGGCTTACCTCACAAAAAGAACAACAATGCAAAGATATTCTGTTTTTCATGTCAAAGCCTGGTCTTCTTGAGCAAGTTCAGTCGACGCAAGCTCGTTCCGCATAACCCAAACAAAACGTTTGAAGCAAGAAATGAAATGTCTCCTCCATGGAGATCTGCAATGTTCTTCACCCAAAGAATTTCATTTCCAGCTGCAAAATGTTCTGTTTGCATGCTGTTTCCTAGGGCGTTTCCCCACTTACCTTTGCTGCCCTTTGCTGTGCGCTACTCTCAGCGTGTGGCATCTCTGGTGTGCGCCCGGACGTCCCCACGACACTCTGCGCAGGGTCATCAAAAGGCGCAGTTTCGAGGAGCGCCAGGGCTGCCGCACGCTGAGGGGGCACGAGAGCGGCAGCATCGGGGCAGCTGCGTTGTTGCTGCCCCTGTAGTGGGGAGCGCCGGGGGACCCCGCGCTACTTGAGGAGAGTAGCGCGGGGCTTAAGGTAAGTGGGGAAAGGGCCCTAGTTATTCTTTTTTCTGAAAATATTTTGGAGATATTTTCACTTGCCACGTGATCTCTTGAAGTCATTTCCCACCCCTCCTGCCAGACTGGCTCATCGGTGCCATTTTCTGAGCTCACGCTGGCCTCACACTGTTTTTCCATCATTCTTTTTTAAAAAATTATTTGGATGGGGGTTGTGTCTTCAAAGCTGCTAAAACATGACCCCTAGAGAACTGCAGCATGAGGTTATGAAACTTCATAGTATCAGATCCACGGATTAAAAAACAAAACAAAAAGAAAACAACCACAAAATGGTGGCCAGGAATCGTGTTGAGGGGATGAGTATGAACAAACGGGGTGGGAGTGGGGATTGAAAACATTTTGCAAACATTTTCAAAATGTTTTCAATGACTTGTGTGGAATGGGCCACAGAAGGGGATGTGGTTCAGTGTGGTAGAGCATCTGCTTGACATTCCGAAGGCTGCAGGTCCAGTCCCTGATATCACCAGTTAAAAGGACCATGTAGTAGATGAGGTGAACAGTCTCTGTTTGAAACCCTGGAGAGCGGCTTCCAGTCTGAGTAGACAATACTGATCCTGACAGACCCACAGCGTGATTCGGTAAAAAGAAGCTTCGTGTGTTCAGGTCAGGATTTTTATTTATTTCATTTGCAGCATTTTTGTATTGTTGAAGGCTTTCACGGCCAGATTCAACTGGTTCTGGTGGGTTTTCAGGGCTGTGTGGCCGTGGTCTGGTGGATTTTGTTCCTAAGGTTTCGCCTGCATCTGTGGCTGGCATCTTCAGAGGTGTATCACAGAGAAAAGTCTGTTTCTTAGACTTTTTCACACTTTCTTGGACTTTCACAGTTAGACACAGTGTGAAACAGACTTTTCTCTGTGATACACCTCTGAAGATGCCAGCCACAGATGTAGGCGAAACGTTAGGAACAAAATCCACCAGACCACGGCCACACAGCCCGGAAAACCCCCCAGAACCACCTGCAGCATTTTTGTCAGCCTTTCTTTTGTATGGACCATCATATAATAATATGGACATCACAAATATTCCGGTCTCAAGCTACCCTTAGCACCTCACTCTGACCGACTGGCTAGAACTAAAACAGGGGATTGCTGGGCAAAGAAAGGAAACTGCCTATTGGGAAATGTCTTAAAGGGACAGGGACTAACTAAAATACCCTCCTGTAGAAGACTTAACAAAGAACTAAAACCATGCTAACTATGGGGAAACTAAATCTTAATGGGGAAATAACAAAAGCCTCTATGGGGGCATGCCACTCACCATGTGATAGAGGCCAACCAATCATAACTGGAATGTCCATTTCACGAATCCTCTGTTGGGCAATTCAGCCATTTTGTTTTGCGAAAGCCAATGGAGGACATAGCTCCCGGAAAAAAAAAGCAAAGCAAAGCGTGGGCCTTTTCAGGTACTTAAAATTTGATGAAGGGAAAGCTTTTCTACATACAGCATGTTCAGAACATGGCACTGTGGAGAATTCATAAAAGACAGCTTCCCACAGCTGGGGCAAAACACACAATGCTTAACACAGAGCCCAGCAGGGGACCACTGCCTGCAGACGCCAATTTGCTCGCTGTGAGGACTGGTGTTGAAAAGCCTTTGCTGAAAACGCCGAGAGCGCTCTGAGCAATCGGCTTTTCACCACTGGATGTCTGCTAACATTACCATAATGCTTTGCTTTGTCCCTGTTCTTTTGCATCTGTTCTCATTATCTTTCAAATGGGAGGTGGGCTTGCTTCCGTAAGGATAAACTGGGCATGTTAACAAAATGGCGGTTCTGTGGAGGATCCCCATGAAGCAGAAGTATAACATTACTGGCCAGAGAGGTGGACCTGACGCTTCCAACCTCCCACCCACCCACCCACCCACCCACCATTTCCCCTTTCTGAAATTTCCTCCTTTTAGCTACTTTTCTTCCTGAATAGAAGTAACTGCTAGAAGAAAAAAAAATTACTTCGAAATTTGTTCAGATTATTGTGTTTTAGCACTGGTGTATGAATTTCCTCACCACCAATCGCTTAGCGGGGATTTTGCCAGAGCTGATTTGGGCTATATCAGTGATTTTATTTATTTATTTTATTTATTTATAATTGGTTTTATATACCGCCCCTCCCCCGAAGGGCTTTGGGCGGTGATGGCAAACCTTTTCTAGACCGAGTGCCCAAATTGCAACCCAAAACCCATTTATTTATCGCAAAGTGCCAACATGACAATTTAACCTGAAGACTGAGGTTTTAGTTTAGAAAAACTCCGAGGCGTGTGTTATTTGGGAGTAAGCTTGGTAGTAGTCGGTAGCTTTGCTTTGAAGCAACTGTGCAATTCTTCCAACGGGTGAATCACAACCCTAGGAGGGTTTACTCAGAAGCAAGCCCATTGCCAGCAACCGAGCTTACTCCCAGGTAAAGGATCGTGCTTTAGTTCTTTGCATGAAAATCAGTGGGGTTTAACGCTTAACAGGGTTACCTACACTGCTTCCCCAAAATTAGGTCTTAGGTTTAATGCTAATAATCGAGCCCAGCGGCCCAGGCCAGCCTAGATGTGGGGGGAGGGATGACTCTGTGCATGTCCACAGAGAGGGCTCTGAGTGCCACCTCTGGCACCCGTGCCATAGGTTCGCCACCACTGGGCTATATTGCCATCATTTTTTTGTTAGTGAATCACTAGGGTTCAGGCCAATGAGACCAAAATCGCATCACTTTTGGGTAGAATGCCAGCTGTAAGCTCCCGCAGCCTCCATTAGCCTTGGGCTGTGCACAGCAGGGACGGAGGCTTAACCCTTTGACCTCTGCTTCATTTCACCATTTAGAACAGCTCCGCCACCTGAGTTTTAAAGGAGAAAAGACATATCTTGTTGCTCCTTCAGTGTGTTCACAGCAAAGCAAGAGAGAGCTCGTTTTGAACACTGAGACCGAACAGTGAAAGGGTTAAGCTCTTCCATGGATGGACCCTAGGCAAATTGCAGCTAGGGAATGGCATGAGCTTCATTTTGTCTATATGAGTGCTTAATCAGGAGTAGTTACAAGGTGCTGAGAGTGCTTGTTGTTTCAAGTAAGAACCAGTTGTCTAATTGAACTCAGAGAGAGGCTACCTGTTGTGTCTCCTTTTCACAGCTGTTTTTATCCGTTATCTCCATCCGTTCCATTGCATCCTTCTATATAGTGAGATGGTTGAGTTTTATTCTAATCAATTTGCCTTGCAAGTTCTGTTCCTGATTTTGCCCCAAAGAACCCACTGAGAAAAAAAAGGTTATGCAGGCACTCAGTAGAAAGCTCATGTAGGGAGAAACATTCCTTCTTGCTAGCTGGTTTCTGCTTGAGGGGAATGTTTGACCATAGGGGAGCATTCACCATGACTCTCTGCTTGTACTCTGCAGTCAGGGCTGCCAGTTCTGGCTTGGGAAATGACTGAAGATTTTGGAGGCGGAGTCTGGGGAGAGTGGGGTTCAAGGAGGGGAAGAAGCTCATTGGGTATAAAGTTCACCTTCAAAAGCAGCCATTTTCTCTAGGGGAACTGATTTCTGTGATCCGGAGACCCACTGTAATTCTGGGAGATCCCCAGACGCCACCTGGCGATTGACAACCCTTTCCCCACCTCATGGAGAGTCAGAGTGGCATAGTGGTTAAGAGTAGGTGCACTCTAATCTGGAGAGTGGGGTTTGACTCCCCTCTTCCACTTGAGCTGTGGAGGCTTATCTGGTGAACCAGATTAGCTTGTGCACAACACATCAGCTAGGTGACCTTGGGTTAGTCACAGTCCTTTGGAGCTCTCTCAGCCCCACCCACCTCACAGGGTGTTTGTTGGGGGGTAGGGAAAGGAGATTGTAAGCCCTTTGAGTCTCCTTACAGGAGAGAAAGGGGGATATAAATCCAAAGCCCCTCCCCTCTCCTCCTCCTCCTCCTCCTCCTCCTCCTCCTTTCTTCTTCTTCTTCTTCTTCTTCTTCTTCTTCTTCTTCTTCTTCTTCTTCTTCTTCTTCTTCTTCTTCTTCTTCTTCTTCTTCTTCTTCTTCTTCTTCTTCTTCTTCTTCTTCTTCTTCTCCTTCTTCCCCTTCTGCTTCTGCTTCTGCTTCTGCTTCTGCTTCTTCTTCTTCTTCTTCTTCTTCTTCTTCTTCTTCTTCTTCTTCTTCTTCTTCTTCTTCTTCTTCTTCTTCTTCTTCTTCTTCTTCTTCTTCTTCTTCTTCTTCTTCTTCTTCTTCTTCTTCTTCTTCTTCTTCTTCTCTGGCATGGGTGAACCAGGTCTTAAGGGACTGGCCTTGTACACAGTGTCTCTTCCTGCCACCAGACGTACAAGTAGCCATGCTCTAGCCAGGCACCCTGAGCTGCAGAAATGTGCTGCACTCGTTTTTTTTTAATTTCTCAGGCCAGGTTACAAAATAACTGTTCCTTTGGGCAATCGTTTTACAGGGAGCCAGCAATAATAATTCATACCCGTGACAAGAATGAAACGGTCGCGAAGGAGCCACAATTTCAAACACAATTGAAACAAGGCAGCAATGGCAGGACATCAATCATGGCCCCAAAAGAGTGTCTGTCAGCCCATTTGCTAGATGGGGTGCGGCCATTTGTTCCTTTCGAAGCAAGGGCAGATTTAGCGTCTCCACGTTCCCCAGATTCTGTTTCCATCAAAGAGAACCTACAGAGCTGCCAGTAGAAAATGCACCAGCACATAAGAACAGGGTGTTTTTCTTGTGCAATTCAAGGTAATGAGGAATTTCAAAAATAGCCCTCATAAATTTCCCCATTTCTTGGGCCCCTTCCGCACGTGCAGAATAATGCACTTTCAATCCACTTTCAATGCACTTTGCACCTGGATTTTACTGTGCAGAATAGCAAAATCCACTTGCAGACAATTATGAAAGGCTCATTCCACACATGCAGAATAATGCACTTTCAAACTGCTTTCAGTGCTCTTTGAAGCTGTGTGGAATAGCAAAATCTACTTGCAAACAGTTCTGAAAGTGGTTTGAAAACACATTATTTTGCGTGTGCGGAAGGGGCCAAAGTGGATTGAAAGTGGATTATTCTGCATGTGCGGAAGGGGCCTCAGTCAATAAGAAAAACCTTGTTCCCTCTACCAACAATTCCCAAGTTTTCCACGAGGTCACGATCCTGGGCAGAACTAGGCAAACATTGCAACCTATCCAGCCCGAGAATAATCCCTCCTCTTATAGAAATGTGTTTGTCTTCTCCTAAATATCTACCCAAATCCTGATGCGGCTGACATGACTGGGGTGCAGGGTGGATTTGATTGAAACCATATAGGCCGTTTCCCCGCTTTTAAAATGACGTCGGTATCGTCTGGTCCAGGACCTTTTTAGCGCGAGGATTGTGTTCCCGGGCTTCCCCACTGCCTCGTGCTCCGCGCGGGGTCATCGAAAGACGCCATTTTGAGCAGCGCCAGAATGACCCGCGCTGAGGGGGCGCAAGAGCAGCAGAGTCGGGGCGACTGCGTTGTTGCCGCCCATGTAGTGGGGAGTGCAGGTGGACCCCGCGCTACTCGGGGAGATTAGCGTGCAGCAAACAGTGAGTGGGGAAAGGGCCATAGATTTCAACCACAATTTAAATCACGATTTAACTCACTAATCAGCAAGACTAGGTTTAAATCATGGTTTTCTGCATAAAGACTCATTCTCGCTGCTATAATCTTAATATTTACAACCAGATGAACGTTTCATTTTTGGAATAATAACTTTTCAATTAGTTTTACTGTTTTATCAAAAAAATTGATTTTGTGACATTATTAGAAATACATAGACAGATAGCTCACCTCAAAATAATTTCATCATTATCTCCAGTTTCATTTGGGACAGAAGGGCTGGAATGTCTTTGTTGCATTTTGCATGCCTGCCTGTCTTACCCGTAGAGGAACCTCACTAAAAATTCCCAAAGTGGGCCACTTTTATGGCCTGCTGCCATTATAGATTTTCTCTTTTAGGAGGAGAATAATGTGATAAGCCTCAGGCTATACAAGCAAAGATCCCAAGACTTGTGTGAAGTATTCTTCTCAAAAGGTTTCACTTTAATTTTTACTTTTTGCCCCTCCCGCCTCACGCTTAGCTCCTGGTGCAGATCTAGTCCACTCCAAACAATCTTCTATTCATGGAACTTCTTAGCACTTAGGAGGAGAGGAGCTGATTCTTTGTATGGGGATCATGGTCTTCTTCTCAATTCTGGATGTTTATTTCATAACATTTTTTGTTGTGAAGAAAAGGCAAATTATCTTTGCAGACACAAAGTCACTGTGAATTTGTGTCTGTAGAGATAACATGCCTCTTCTTCACAGCAAAAATGTTATAAAATAAACATTCAGAACTGAGAGAAAGACCTTAATTGCATTGCTCTTTTTTCAAATCTGTATACAAAGAATCAACCCTTCACCTCTTAACCAAGCAAAACCAAGCATCTGTTACAATATCTTCTAGATAGAAATATTGCTCCCGAATGTTCTTACAGAAATCTCTGGAAGAGTATGGCAATGTGAATGGACTAATGGAATTTATTTACTTCAAAATTTAAAAATTGCATGAATACACAGCCTCAGGCAACATAATTAAAAACTAATCCTTATTTCATGATGAGTAACTTTTGGACTATAATGTATTTTAAAAAGAAAACTATTTAAACTACCTTTTGATAAATTTTTTCCTCAAAAAGCATTTTAGATTTTTAAAAATCTGATTTAACATTATTTAACATCTATATGCAACCCCTTGCTAAGTTGGTATGGAGCTTTGGGTTGACCTGTCATCAGTACGCTGATGACACTCAGCTCATTCTGTTGATGGAGAGGGGAACGGTCATCGCCCCTGCGGCTCTCCAGCATTGTTTGGAGGCGGTTGCTGGTTGGTTGAAGCAGAGCAGGTTAAAACTGAACCCGTCAAAGACGGAGATCCTCTGGCTGGGGCGGGAAGGAGGGGGTGGGGATTTCCAGCAGCCGATATGGGAGGGGGCTACATTGGCACCGGCCTCCTCCGTTTGTAACCTGGGGGTCCACCTGGATTCGTCTCTTTCAATGGAGACCCAGGTGGCCCATGTAACCCAGGTTGCGTTTTTCCATCTGCGCCAAGCCCGGCGGCTGGCCCCCTTCCTCTCTCAACCGGACCTGGCCACCGTGATCCACACAACGGTCACCTCCAGACTGGATTATTGCAACTCGCTCTACGCAGGCCTTCCCTTGCGTCTGATTCGGAAATTAAAATTGGTCCAGAATGCGGCGGCACGCTTACTCACAGGAGGTGCCGCCAGAGACCATATCTCGCCTGTGCTGTGCCGCCTGCACTGGTTACCGATTGAATTCCGAATTGTTTTCAAGGTGTTGGTTTTGACCTTTAAGGCCTTGCGCGGCCTGGGACCCTTGTACCTACGGGACCGTCTTGCCCCAAATCGGCCTCTGCGCTCAGCAGAGGCAAATTTACTGGTGATCCCTGGCCCCTCAATGATGCGGCTGGCCTCCACCCAGGCCAGAGCCTTTACAGCTCTGACCCCTGCCTGGTGGAACGCTCTACCTCCAGCTATGCGGGCCCCGCAGGATCTTAATGAATTTCGCAGGGCCTGCAAGACGGAACTGTTCCACCGGGCCTTTGGGGAGCCCGGCCACTGATGCCCCCCCTCTTTCTAAAATCTGTGGACCCTGCCGTTCCCCCTCCCTCTTCTTTCCTCCCCGCCTCTTTTCTTAGGGGACTACGAGTAGGACGCCATCGGTAATTTTGATAGATGCTGCATTTTAATGGGGGTCGATTTTAACATATAGAGCCATATTTAATAACTATTTAAAAACTTGATTTTATTTGTGCTCTATCTATTTGTTTGTTCACCGCCCTGAGCCCTTCGGGGGAGGGCGGTTTATAAATATAATAAATAATAAATAATAATAATAATAATTAATGTTTAAAATACAGTCTCTGGAGATTTTCAAAATACAGTCTCTGGAGATGAGCTGTGTGAGATGACTTTGTGATGCATTTTTTTCCCCCCTGCGTTAAAGACTTGTAGAAACATGTTAGGAATAAATATTGTTTAAATATTGTTTAGAAATATTGATGGTTTTTTCCCTTGAGAAGAAATAAATCTCATCCAAGTTTGCTATTCAGATGTAACCAATTCCTTTAATAATACCATGTAATAAAGTCCATTTTTGAACATACCAGGTCTGGATCCACATTTTGTTGACTATTGTACCTTCATTATGCTACAGCAATTCTTTGTAACTTCAGCATCTTAGCTGCACAGGACAGTCCAGTTGCTGATAGTTGCTATAGCAGACTCAGGCCCCTTCTACACATGCAGAATAATGACGTTTCAATCCACTTTCAATGCACTTTGCAGCTGGATTTTACTGTGCGGAACAGCAAGACCCACTTTCAAACAATTGTGAAAGTGGATCGAAAGTGCATTATTCTGCATGTGCGGAAGGGGCCTCAGTGCATTATATCTGGTGATGGCTGGACACATGCCAGGTATTACATTGCTCCCCTTAAAATCCTTTCATGAAGGGTCAGTGCTATCAATCACAGACCAGGAAAGGGATTTAGGCGTAAGGGTGGCCTCAGGCAGGACAATCTGATCGTTGGGGTTGGGGGCCGCCTACACTCCTCTTTCTTTAGTTGTTTGACAGGGAGGGCAGGAGGTAGGCGGCCCTGGTGGGAATTGGCTTCAGAGCGTCATCAGGGTGCGTCAAGGCGAGGGTCCGAGCCTCGAGGGGGGAGGGAACAGGCGAGTCCTGGGGGGATTGTGGGTATGCATGCTTAATCAGCAACACAAAGGGGGCTTTGGAAGCACCTTTCGGGGGGATGGGTGCATCCGGGGAATGAAGCAATCAGGCGATTAGAGGCAAATTCCTTGTACACACAAAGGAGAAGGGAAGGTCATAAATGACCTGGTCATAAATGACCTGGAAGTAGGGGTGGGTAGCGTGGTGGCCAAGTTTGCAGATGATACCAAATTATGTAGGGTGGTGAGAACCACAAAGGATTGCAAAGAGCTCCAAGCAGACCTTGATAAATTAGGTGAGTGGGCTAAGAAATGGCAAATGCAGTTCAATGTAGCAAAATGCAAAGTGATGCACATAGGGGCAAAAAATCCAAACTTCACATACACGCTACAGGGGTCAGTGCTATCAGTCACAGACCAGGAAAGGGATTTAGGCGTCTTAGTTGATAGTTCCATGGGAATGTCAACTCAATGCATGGCAGCTGTGAAAAAGGCAAACTCTATGCTGGGGATAATTAGGAAAGGAATTGAGAATAAAACTGCAAAGATTGTCATGCCCTTATATAAAGCAGTGGTGCGACCGCACTTGGAGTACTGTGTCCAGTTCTGGTCGCCACATCTCAAAAAGGATATTGAGGAGATAGAAAAAGTGCAGAGAAGGGCAACAAGGATGATTGAGGGACTGGAGCACCTACCTTATGAGGAGAGGCTGCAGCGTTTGGGACTCTTTAGTTTGGAGAGGAGACGTCTGAGGGGGGATATGATTGAAGTCTATAAAATTATGCATGGAGTAGAAAATGTTGACAGAGAGACATTTTTCTCTCTTTCCCACAATACTAGAACCAGGGGGCATCCATTGAAAATGCTGGGGGGAAGAATTAGAACTAATAAAAGGAAACATTTCTTCACGCAACGTGTGATTGGTGTTTGGAATATGCTGCCACAGGAGGTGGTGATGTCCACTAACCTGGATAGCTTTAAAAAGGGTTTGGACAGATTTATGGAGGAGAAGTCGATCTATGGCTACCAATCTTGATCCTCTTTGATCTCAGATTGCAGATGCCTTAGCAGACCAGGTGCTCGGGAGCAGCAGCCACAGAAGGCCATTGCTTTCACCTCCTGCATGTAAGCTCCCAAAGGCACCTGGTGGGCCACTGCGAGTAGCAGAGTGCTGGACTAGATGGACTCAGGTCTGATCCAGCAGGTTAGTTCTTATGTTCTTATGAAGAAAATTAGCACTACAGGGAAAGACTAGGTTACATCCCAAGGAGCTGGCTTTCTCCATGAAAGGAATTGCCCCCCCCCTTCCCCATCTGAAGCATCCCAGGTAGGAATCTGTCATCTGATTTATTGAAACTCATAGCCTGAGCTTTGTGTTCTACCCATGGCAAAACTATTGCAGGATAAGTTGAGTCTATTGAAATGTGAAGCTTCCCTTTGCATGCATCCCAGTCCACGCAGCCAAACTCTTCATCAAAATGATCTTGCGGCACAGGGACCTCAGCGGCTGTTTAATTTTGACAACCTCCTCAGGACAAGAAGCACTGTTGCCAAACATGCACACATAACCCCTTCCTGGGAGCCCCATTTGTGATGTAGCAGATGAGCCAATTTTTACATTGAAGTGATAATGTTCAAGGCCCAGAGCATTTCCTGGGGACTGATGATTGTCCGATGGCCTGTAGCAGAGCTTCGGGCTGTTAAGCAAGACGGTCCTTAATTTCCTCGCAAACGGCCCGCTCTGAGGACTTTATTGCTGTTATGGGATAATGGCTTAAAAGTTACGAGCCAGAGGGTCGCCTTAATTTCTCCTTCTTAATTGGGTTGGAGGACAAACAGTGCCATTGGAAACAGTAAACAAGATGGCGTGAGAGCTCGGCTCAACTTTCGTAGCCCACGGACCCGCCTAGTTTAATTGTATTTATTATTTTTCTTTCGGCATTTATACCCTGCTTTTCTCTCCGACGGTGAGTCAAAGTGGCTTATAACATCTTTGCACCCTTCTCTGTTTTATCCTCCCAGCCCAGATCTTCAATTAGGTGAGGCTGAGAGTAAAATGATTGGTCTAATGTCCTCCAATGAGCTTCCTTAGCAGAACAGGGATTCAAACAGGGTCACCGGGATGTACCTGCCAACCAGTGGGAGGTTGGGGGCAGAGACCTGTGGGACAATTATCTCATGTGCACTGCTATGCCTCTGTTTTTTTTTGGGGGGGGGGAGGAGAACAGAAGTGGCACAGGGTAATGCTAGGATTCACCAGAATCCCTATAGTTTTATCATCTTGTTGCCAGAGATCATAGAATCATAGAGTTGGAAGAGACCCCAAGGGCCATCATGTCCAACCTCCTGCAACGCAGAAACACACAATCAAAGATTCCTAGAAGTATCCTACAGTACTTCCAGTTTCCTAGAAGTGATGTAGTGGAGCACATATTACTAACTTTTTTTCATTGTTTCTCCCACTACTTGAAGTAGCAAGGAACAGCGATCCGAATCCCATTTGATGAGACGGCCAGCCCATCTCTTGTGGCTCACCTCAGAAGTAGGCTCGAGCAAGTCCCTTGAATGATCCTCCTTTCCAAGAGCTCAGAGGGTTTGGAATCTCAAGGGACTCCCAATGACATCTGGGCCTCACCTAAGGGCTGTTGCTACACTTTGTAATGCCACGACTCGAGGATGCATCCAGTTTGAGTGGAAGAACTCATTATCTGAAAGCAGAGAGTAGCCACTAGCTGAGCAGCCAGAGGCCCTTGATGCTTACAGTGCTTACCCAACATCTGTCGGCTTCCCAGTGGTTTTTTTCTCCATTTTTTGTTTAAATGGGATTCCCCAGCTTGAAAGTGTCCCCAGCCAATCCGATCCACTGTATTACCCATCTGTTTTCTCTGTGCAACCGTCAGCTGGGGAGATTGCTCTCTGTTGCTCACCAGAGACTGTTGAGAAAACTCAGCAATGAAGGAATAAGAGGGGAAGTCCCTCTTATTAAAAACTGGTTGAGAAACAGGAAACAAAGAGTGGGTGTAAATGGGCAGTTCTCACAATGGAGAGAAGTCGGGAGTGGTGTCCCCCAAGGATCCTGTAGTCGACCCACGCGGTCAGCGCAAGAACGAGACGAGACGCGGAGATAACATCTGGTGGAGATCGCCAGCAGCGGGAGACCGGAGGTCCGTGTTCCTAGCGAATCTCCCGTCTGCCGGTTCCTGGCACCTTTTATTGTTACTCTCGGGGGCGTGTAGGAGGGAGGACTGGGGAGTTCGGAGAGCTGAGGTCGGAGATCATCAGGTGATGCATGATCTCATCTGGCTACGTCTTGGAGAAGAGCGTGCAGCGTCTGAGCCTAATCCTCACCTGGGGCAAGATCATTGTCCCTAAGCCCGGTGACTGAGCCAGACAGTTCACGACCTGTGACTCATGGGGGGGATGAGGAGTGGGGGGTGCGATGCAACCGGCAAGGCCGCAGGTCCGTTACATGCGTGCCAACGTTCTCCTACGGCACTGCTGGGTCGGCAGTGCACTACTACATCTCGTCCTTTTTTACATTTTGCGGGGGGCCGAAATGCTAAGGGGCGATTTAAAGGGACGCTTGTCTCCTCCGTCATTATGGTCAAGCTGACCAAGCTGCTTGTGCAACATTAGAACTTGGTTGCGGGGTAAGGGAAATGCAAGGGGTTTCCTACACACGTTACAGGCAATATTAGACACGCATTGAACGAAACAAGATCCGATAACAAGGCATACAATTAAACCAATGCAGAGCTGTACAATAGCACTCCAACCATCCTCCCGGCAGCCAGCTCCAGAGGGCTGACCACCAATGGGGCAAAACATCATACTTCAGATTAGATACAACTTCTTGCAGCTCACGCACTTTCATGTGGATCAACTGGGAATTATCAGAAAGATTAAAACAACACATATTATGTACATTCTCACAACCTTGGTGATGCAACAACAACAAATAATCCAATAGCGACACGATTGTCTAGGGTCGCTTGACGAAGTTCCTGCTGCTCGGAGGCCAGGGCATCCAGAGCGGTGGAGGTAGAGTTGATGGACTTCGCAAGGGCACAGGCCAGCCGGCCAATAGTCTTAGCATTGTAGGAAGCGAGTCGGGGACTCCCACTAGGGAAGTTGCGAGGGAGGCGAACTCCGCTTCGGAGAGGGCGACCGCTGGTCAGCTCCGACAGGAGGGGTCGAAAGGCAGGGCGGAGCCGGGCGGCGTCGGCGTCCGGGCTCCCGGGGTGGAGCCTGGGTAGGACAATGGTGAGGCGACTGAGGCAGCAAAGAGTTCCGGCAGGAGTCGGGCTGAGGGATGTAGTTAAACGTCCCTCTCCCCGCAGGTCCAGAACCAGCCCCTGGGGAGCAGGATGTTTCCGAACACGGGGGGAATGTCCTCCATGTGTGTGCAGTTCCAACTGGCCGAGCCGACGAATGGGCCGGGTCGGTTCCCCGTTCGGCTGCGCCGGTGATGCGGGCGCAGGTGTTGGACTAAGTGGTTAGCGACCGTCTTGGTGACAAGGGAAAGAGCCAGCCGGAGGGTTTGGACGACGGGTCCCCAGTCGGCGCTCATAGAGTATCTGATGGATGAGGCATTCATGAAGGGGCTCAGCCCAGACTCCAGGAAGTCTCCGGGCGCTTTACAGACGGGGAGCAGGCAGGAGCTTAGCAGGCTCCCGACTCTAGGTACTGGCCCAGGCAGAAAGATGAGACGTTGGCAGCGGCAGCAAACTGCTCCCAGATGTTGGTCTGGTGAAAGCTCGTCAGGGGGTGGCCGATCGCCATCGGCAGGAGGCAGCAGAGCAGGCAAATTATGGTGGTAGCTGGCGTGCTGGGGAAGCTCGCCAAGAGCGCGGCACAGAGGTCCTCGGGTGTCTCGGGGTGAGTGCTTGCTGGTGCAGCAGCGCTAGGAGCCTGGCTGGTGGTGCGCCTTGACGTCTCCCCAGGTCATCCGGGTCTTTGGGCGTTGGCGGCTGCGTTCCTGTCTAGATCGCTGGGCGCCATCCTCTAGAGAGATGCGTTCCATCTCTGGGATGGGGTTGGTTTCCTCCCCGCGCCATCCATGGGTGGGCCTGTCGTGGCTTAATCGGAGTCCACGGGAACCTGTGGGAAGAGGGACTGAAACACACCCCCCTTTCCCAGGTTACGGCTGGTCCCGCCAGGCTCAGTTCTAGAGCGGATGGCGGGAGATTGGGATCGAGTTAGTGTTTATATTTAGTATGGGAAGGAAGAAGGCTTGTTTTGCAGCCTGTGAAGGTTGCTTTTAATGCAACCCTCCTGGGGGCCGCCTACACTCCTCTTTCTTTAGTTGTTTGACAGGGAGGGCAGGAGGTAGGCGGCCCTGGTGGGAATTGGCTTCAGAGCGTCATCAGGGTGCGTCAAGGCGAGGGTCCGAGCCTCGAGGGGAGGGAACAGGCGAGTCCTGGGGGGATTGTGGGTATGCATGCTTAATCAGCAACACAAAGGGGGCTTTGGAAGCACCTTTCGGGGGGATGGGTGCATCCGGGGAATGAAGCAATCAGGCGATTAGAGGCAAATTCCTTGTACACACAAAGGAGAAGGGAAGGTCATAAATGACCTGGTCATAAATGACCTGGAAGTAGGGGTGGGTAGCGTGGTGGCCAAGTTTGCAGATGATACCAAATTATGTAGGGTGGTGAGAACCACAAAGGATTGCAAAGAGCTCCAAGCAGACCTTGATAAATTAGGTGAGTGGGCTAAGAAATGGCAAATGCAGTTCAATGTAGCAAAATGCAAAGTGATGCACATAGGGGCAAAAAATCCAAACTTCACATACACGCTACAGGGGTCAGTGCTATCAGTCACAGACCAGGAAAGGGATTTAGGCGTCTTAGTTGATAGTTCCATGGGAATGTCAACTCAATGCATGGCAGCTGTAAAAAAGGCAAACTCTATGCTGGGGATAATTAGGAAAGGAGTTGAGAATAAAACTGCAAAGATTGTCATGCCCTTATATAAAGCAGTGGTGCGACCACACTTGGAGTACTGTGTCCAGTTCTGGTCGCCGCATCTCAAAAAGGATATTGAGGAGATAGAAAAAGTGCAGAGAAGGGCAACAAGGATGATTGAGGGGCTGGAGCACCTTCCCTATGAGGAGAGGCTGCAGCGTTTGGGACTCTTTAGTTTGGAGAGGAGGCGGCTGAGGGGGGATATGATTGAAGTCTACACAATTATGCATGGGGTAGAAAATGTTGACAGAGAGAAATTTTTCTCTCTTTCTCACAATACTAGAACCAGGGGGCATTCATTGAAAATGCTGGGGGGAAGAATTAGGACTAATAAAAGGAAACACTTCTTCACATGTGTGATTGGTGTTTGGAATATGCTGCCACAGGAGGTGGTGATGGCCACTAACCTGGATAGCTTTAAAAGGGGCTTGGACAGATTTATGGAGGAGAAGTCGATTTATGGCTACCAATCTTGATCCTCCTTGATCTGAGATTGCAAATGCCTTAACAGACCAGGTGATCGGGAGCAACAGCCGCAGAAGGCCATTGCGTTCACATCCTACATGTGAGTTCCCAAAGGCACCTGGTGGGCCACTGCGAGTAGCAGAGAGCTGGACTAGATGGACTTTGGTCTGATCCAGCTGGCTTGTTCTTATGTTCTTATGTTCTTATGTTGCTGTGTGCGTGTGCGTGTGTGTGTGTGTGTGTGTGTGTGTGAGAGAGAGCCATCTTAGATCTAGTATTATTTTACTAAACCATGTAAATTGCATGTGGATCTCACCAGTCTGTTGCTCCTGCAATAGACAGGCAGTGTTGAAATTTTTACAAAAAAGCTCTTTCAGTTGCTCTGAACCACTGCCTTGAAGAGTGGGATGTTGACATATCGACATATTGATATAACAAGAAAAGAGAGTGCTTGAAAATAACAACTTCTCTGTCCTCTCTGACAGCAGCAGCAGCAATTGGGAAGGGGGAGAATATCAGCTATAGCAAAATGCCCCCTTCTTTGCTAGTGTGTGGTCCAGGGAATTGCTTTTCTCTTTCATTAGGGGTGTTATTTTTGGAACAGTAATATTGATAAAAGTGCTAACCCAGCAATATTGACTACTGGGTGTAATGAGATCTGTGCCTTTAAGAATAAGTGCCTTTAAGATCTGTGTCTTTAAGAATAAGTTGATGGGTGGAGTTAAGGGAACCAGGACTGGGAGAATTTTCTACAGAAGAACTGCACACCCAGGAGTGAATACCTACTTGTGGATAAACAAAGAAACACAAGGGGACCCCACTACAAGTCCACTGCACATTGCAGAGTCACGAGGTAAGTGTTCCAAGCATAATCTGCTAGGAAGAGCACACCCTCTGCAGGGTTGCTCAAATGAAAACTGGTGAATGTGTTTTACACTGGATATTGCTGGTGCTACATTTTGTCCATGGCTGATTTTGCACACCAAAAACGGAGGGAGAAACCTTGGGCAGAAAAGCGGTGTGTGCAGGTGCCTTGAACAGGAGGGTGGCGATCCTTTTGCACATGCAAGGATTTTAGATTTACATTTTAGAGGCGGAGGATGGCGATCCCGTCGCACACACATGGATTTTAGACCCCGGGGGTGGGGGAGGGCGCCGATTCTCAGCACCTGATTTGTGTTCAGAGTCATGCAAAATTATAGTGAAAGTGAGTGGGGGAATGGGGCGAGATTCAGCCAATCCGAACGCAGGAAATGGAGGCTGCCCGCCCAAGCATGAAAGAGACTACGGAAGAGCTCATGGTGCTTAAGTGGTGCTTATGGGAAAGTCCCAGGCTTGTGGGGAACCATTCGGGGCTTCCCTCAATGGCCCTGACTTGAGCAAAGGACAGAGCCGGGTGTGATGAATGCCCTTATAAGGCATTCAGTTTCCAGGGTGAGAGTCTGCCCTAAAGGGGTTAAGCCCTGGCCAGCCCTGATTGGCTAGAGGGAAATGGCAAGAATATAAAAGGAGTCAGCCCAAGTGCTCAGAGGCTTTTCTTTTGGTTCTTTGTGCCTTTTGGTGCGTTTTGGCAGAGTGAGCAGATCAAGCAGAGATCTGTCACTGCTGTTGGTCTGGCAGGAGTCAGACAGTGTACTCTGTAAGCTGAGGAAGCTTAACAGAGACACCAGGAAGCCCTGAGTTTGGTGGAGGGTGACCCGCCACTCAGGTGTTTGACGGAAAACCTCTGTCCAGACTAGAGTCTGTCCTAACCAGTACACCACCAGTCTTAGGAGGCCCAGTCCAGTGGCAGTGTGGCCAGTTTGGATGGTGGGAGAGGGAGGCTTGTGTGCCAGAATCCCACAGGGCCTAGACTGGGGTGTGTTGGTTTAGTGTGGTTAGGTACAGAAAGACTAGTGTCTGACAGAAGAGGGAGTGTGATACTCTGAAGTAAAATCTTTTCTTAAGTGACACCTGCGTGTGTCTGTGAATGTTTGAAACTGAAGTGCCAACAACATCTCTGAAACCATTAAGCTTTTGAAACCATTAAGCTCTTGAAACCAATAAGCTTTTGAAACCAACAAGCTTTAAATACCTCTCAGGTTACCTGAGAATCCTACATTTAAGCCAGTAATAAACTTTTCAAGTATTTGGGTGCTGTGTGGTTTCTGGGCTGTATGACCGTGTTCTAGCAGCATTCTCTCCTAGGAGAGAATGCTGCTAGAACACGGCCATACAGCCCGGAAACCACACAGCACCCAAGTGATTCTGGCCGTGAAAGCCTTCGACAATACATTTTCAAGTTTTGTTTAAGTTACAACCGTTCCAGTCTATTTTGTCTGTGGGTGTTCCTAGAAAGAGTGGTGTCCATTTATCAGTTTATGGGCTACAGAACAGATTATATTTTTGGTGGCAGCGAACTTTAATATTTTTGTTTTTATTAGGGGAGGTCCCTCCAGCTAGACAGGAAACAGTTTCCTGAGGGAATATCTCCCTGGGGCTTGGCACTTTGAAATAGGTGTCAGGGAAAGGGGAATTCCTTTTTCCCTCCTCCTCCTATTCCCCTGTTTGTGCTTTTGTTAACACTGGCGACATAAGGGTGGCTTGGAAGTTTGGGACAAACAATCACCTCAGACGTGGGCCGTGCCCTGAGTTGTCACACCGGGCAGCAGTGGGGAACTACAAGCAGGGTGAGAAACCCCGCAGCAGGTATGCTCCCTGGCTAAGCCACGGAGCATTTAGAAAGCCCAAAACCAGCCCATAAGACTTTCGTCACTCTCAGCATCCCTTTTGCAGAGGTCCTAAGAGGATAGGGGATAGATCTGCTTTCCATTAAAAGGATGGGACTCATTGTGTTCAGTAGAAGAAGGGTAGAGATCTTTCATCCCCAACAATGACCTGGCTAGTGCCGCTATAATAACTTCCGAAGATCCCTCTGTTGACCTTACAGGCGAGAAAGCCGGGGTATAGATCACAACTCTTCTCTTTCATCTTCCGGTACCCTGGTATTAAAAAAAATAATAATAAGTAGTAGGTAATGTTACCACTGTATAAGGAGCTCATCAAATGGGTGGGGAAAGAGAGAAAAACAACTCTAAAACAACTCTTGTTACTTCTTCTGAACAGATTTTGTTTTGTGACAGAGAAGATCAAGGCTTCCAACAGGTGACATTTTTGTCTGTTGACATAACAATCGCCTTTCCTTCACTGAATAAGAGACTGTATTGGAAAAAGAGGGTCAAAACAACTTCCTTTGCTGACATTCATTAAGCTGCTACTCCACTGTGACTGATAATGGCTTTGACATTTACAGACTTTGTCTGAAAGCCACGCTTAGCAACAATTAGGGTTGCCAGCAGGCCTGGAGAAAAAATGTGCTGTCCCTTTAATAGAGCCTTAAAGTGCGTAAATGGGCAGCTGACGCAATTCATGACGTAGAGGTAAATAACATCACCTGATAGACAAGAGCCCATTAATCCATTGTTAAAGGGACAGTTGGCGTCCATAGCAACTGATGACTCAAAGAAGGTCAAGGTGTGGATGACCTCTTCTCTAGGTGCAAAATAATGACTGACATGTCAAGGGGCCACCAACATGGACAAGAGTGATAAATTGGAGGTGGGGAGTTATTTGATCTGTTTTCATTGGCAGATGGGTCTGAATGGTGAGCAAAACCGTAGAGGGGATTTTTCCTGGGGCACCTTGGTAGCCTTGCTGCGCTCATGGAAAACCATTGCTTTCACCTCCTGCACGTGAGCTCCCAAAGGCACCTGGTGGGCCGCTGCGAATAGCAGAGTGCTGGACTAGATGGACTCTGGTCTGATCCAGCAGGCTGGTTCTTATGTTCTTAAAGGTAACATTTGACCACATGAAATGTGCCTCCCCTTGAGGGCATGGGTCTTGCATTCTGGCTCTAAAATGCTGGCCAGCCTTGAACATCTGGGCTTTTCCCTATCTCCTTTGAAAATGTTTTTGAAATTCTAACACCTGCCCTGATGTATGGTTCTGGTGAGTTCAAAAGCTTACGCAAATATTCTGTGTGATTTTGGTTGGCCCTAATAAAAGCCGGCGCGTGGATTGTGTGTGTGTGAGTGTTTGTTGTTCTGGACTTTGTAAGGATCGGTATGACTGTTTGCAGCTCAAGACTGGCGCTAACAGCCTTAAGATACACAAGGGGACTAATTCGAAGGGGAAGTTTCAAAGGGTGAGGGCAGTTTGAAAGTGGAACCAATTACTTGTGCGTGTAATTGGGTAGGTGGGTGGGGGGCTTTCTCTTACTGAAGGCCTTCCAACAGCCATGGAACAGCCACCTGCAGAGATGCTTTAGCTTTAAATTTCCTGCAATTCAGTATATAAGGCCCCTCTCAACCTTAGGACTGACTTCCACACAAATCTTTTAAAACATTTTGAGGCAGGAAATAAAACATTTCCTCCACGGAGTTCCTCATTGGTTTTATCCCCAAGCGTTTTGTTACCAGCCTCAACATGATTTCAATGGATCTCCTTTTGAAACGATTCTCCGGCTGAAACGTTTTGAAAACATCTTCAGTTGCTGTGCGATCTATTGACAATAGATTCTCATGCTTCTCTGTTTCTCCTCGGTGCCATTTTCTGAGCTCCCAGTTCCCCATCGCCTGTTTATCTGCAGTATTTCTCTGCTTGTTCTTTTATTTGGGCAGGGGGCAATCTTCAAAGCATCGAGTATATGAGGAGTAGAGAATGCAGCACGAGGTAGTGAAGCGTTGAAGCATCAATTCAACATAGAACTAAAAAATGGGCAAGGGGGAAAATCACAAAATGGTGGCAATGGATTATTTTGAGCGAGTGAGCGCAGACATACATCATTGTAAAGGGAGGGGATTGAAAACGTTTTAGAAATGTTTTAGGGGATTTGCGCAGAAAGGGCCAGTGTGATATAAAGAATAAAGTGGTGAAGTAGGACTTCAGAAGACCCGGGTTTACCTCCCCACTTGCACAATTGAATCACGCTGGGAGACTTTGGGCCCATTGCAAACTCTTCACCTGGCCCACCTCACAGGTTTGTCGTTGTGAGAGAATGAGGAAGCAGGGAATGATGTTCTAAGCTGCTTTGAGTCCTGCCCAGGGAGAAAAGTAGACTATAAATAAATAAATACATCACGCAAGTGCATCACTGTGAAGTCCTTTTAGTTATATGGTCTGTGAAGAGAGGGGTTTTTTTGGGGTCCATCGTGAATATACTGCCCATCAGTTTCACTGGTTGCCACTGCATTCTAGAGCTGTGGAGGCTTATCTGGGGAATTCAGATTAGCCTGTACACTCCCACACATGCCAGCTGGGTGACCTTGGGCTAGTCACAGCTTCTCGGAGCTCTCTCAGCCCCACCTACCTCACAGGGTGTTTGTTGGGGGGGGGGAAGGGCAAGGAGATTGTAAGCCCCTTTGAGTCTCCTGCAGGAGAGAAAGGGGGATATAAATCCAAACTCTCTTCTTCTTCTTCTTCTTCTTCTTCTTCTTCTTCTTCTTCTTCTTCTTCTTCTTCTTCTTCTTCTTCTTCTTCTTCTTCTTCTTCTTCTTCTTCTTCTTCTTCTTCTCCTCCTCCTCCTCCTCCTCCTCCTCCTCCTCCTCCTCCTCCTCCTCCTCCTCCTCCTCCTCCTCCTCCTTCTTCTTGAGTTATGGGAGTGAGAGAAATCCACCCACTTTCTTCGCTACTTTTATACACTTCTGTCGTAGCCAACTCATTTTACTCGTATGTTTTGTCCTAAACTTAACCTCCTCCCCTCAAAAGTGTCTCTTCGGATTTGAAGTCCTTGTTCACACACATGGTTTAATGACTGCAGCAGTCAGGGATACTCATCTGTGAATAAATTGTTATAAATTATATACCGAAGAGCGAGATTTTAAAATATTACCTCAAGTCACCTCAGATTTTCCAACAGGGCCTGTTATTGAGTCGGCTGCCAGTGCTGGTCATCAAGGGATGAGGCTAAGGAAACAAACCTTTTCGGGATTCTCTTTCTCCATCTCTGTGCCAATGGCTGCAAACGGTGTCAGAGGATGAGGGATCAGACCCACATTGCCAAGGCAACCATACAGATGTTCTCTAGGATGGTGGGGTTCCTAGATGCACACCCCATTGAAGATGTTGCAGCATAGAGCAATGGGAGACACATTTTGGATGTACAGCAGAATACCCATCTCATTCCTCTGCATTGCAGCATTCTTGATGGGAATCATAGAGTTGGAAGAGACCCCAAGGGCCAGCAAGTCCAACCCCTTGCAATGCAGGAACACACAATCAAAGCACTCCTGACAGACGGCCATCCAGCCCACTGGCGTAATGCCCATTGGGCAAGGTGGGCAGCTGCCCAGGGCATCACCTTGTGGGGTGCATCAAAATGCTGGGTTCGTTTTTGGGTATTTTAGTGGTTTTCCATGTTTGGCCTGCAGGGGGCGCAGTTTTTAGGCTAGCGGCACTAGAATTTCAGCATATCATCAGGAGACTGTCCCATGTTAGCCTCTCTCCCAAGTTTGCAGTGAGGTTTAGTTCAGGGAGTCCAAAGCTGTGGACTCCCAAAGGGGGTGCCCCATCCCCCATTGTTTCCAATGGGAGCTAATAGGAGACGGGGGCTACAGTTTTGAGGGTCCATAACTTTGGCCCCCCTGAACCAAACTGCACCAAACCTGGGGGGTATCATTAGGGCAGTCTCCTGATGAGACCCTGAAAGTTTTGAGACTGTGCCTTCAGAAATGTGCCCCCCACAGCCTGCGCAACCCCCCTCGCTGACAGCAATGCAGAAAACTCAATGCAGAACAAAGATTCTTGGGCAAATTTTCTAGGATGTCTCTGCAGGGGTGCATTTTGGATGTAATCGGGCAATACAAAAATTTCTGTGGGTATCATGTGGGAGATGATGAGCACCCCCCCAAGTTTGGTGCAGTTTGGTTCAGGGGGCCGCAAGTTATGGACCCTCAAACTGATCAGCCTCCCCCATCTCCTATTAGCTCCCATTGGAAACAATGGGGGATAGGGGCACCCCCTTTGGGGAGTCCATAACTTTGGACTCCTTGAACCAAACCTCACCAAACTTGGGGAGCAGCATAAGGACAGTCTCCTGATGATATGCTGAAATGTTGGTGCTGATATGTCTAAAGATGCACCACCTGCAGGCACCAATTTCCTGGTGCAAAAAGAAATTTGGTCGTGGTGGAGTGGCCGCCCATGGGGAGGGGGGCATCCAACTTAGATTTTGCCCAGGGCTACAGTTTGCCCAGGGCTGCCTCATTACGCCCCTGATCCAACCTCTCCTTAAAAACCTCCAAAGAAGGAGATTCCACCACACTCCGAGGTAGTGCATTCCACTGTCAAACAGCCCTTACTGTCTGTCATGAAGTTTTTCGTGATGTTTAGGTGGAATCTCTTTTCCTTCACCTTGAACCCTTTACTCCCGGTCCTAGTCTCTGAGGCAGCAGAAAACAAGCTTGCTCCCTCTTCAAGATGGCATCCCTTCAAATATTTAAACATAGCTATCATGTTCCTCCTTAACATTCGCTTCTCCAGACTAAACATCCCCAGCTCCCTAAGCCTCTCCTCGTAGGCCATGGATTCCAGACCTTTTGTCATTTTGGTTGCCCTCCTCTGGACCCATTCCAGCTTGTCAATATCCTTCTTGAATTGTGGTGCTCACAACTGTGCACAGTATTTAAGGTGAGGTCTAACCAATGCAGAATAGAGGAGACAATTACATCCCTCGATCTAGGCACTATAATACAGCCCAGAATCTCATTGGCTTTCAAAAAGGGGAAAAAAAGAGGACCCAAACAATTACCGTCCAATCAGCCTGACATCAATACCAGGAAAGATTTTGGAGCAGATCATTACACAGACAGTGTGTAAGCACTTAGAAAGGAACAGTGTGATTACTAAAAGTCAATATAACTTGCCCAAGGTCACCCAGCAGGCTTCATGAGTAGGGGTGGGGAATCCAACCCGATCCTCCAGATAAGAGCCCTCCACTCATGGGGAGGAGTAAGGAATGAAACCTGGTTCTCCAGATGAGAGTCAACCTGCTCTTAACCACTACACCACACTGGAACTTTGCTATATAGTATGTTAATAGTGATATTTGGTGTTATGTAATTAATACTGCAGATTTTTGGATTAATGTTTGAATTGTTTGCATTTCACACACATACTCTGTGCTCCTTTTATTTTGTAGCAGTTTTCTTTGTTGAATTGGTTATGAAGTTAATACTATCTATCTATCTATCTATCTATCTATCTATCTATCTATCTATCTATCTATCTATCTATCTATCTATCTATCTATCTATCTATCTATCTATCTATCTATCTATCTATCTATCTATCTATCTATCTATCTATCTATCTATCTATCTATCTATCTATCTATCTATCTATCTATCTATCTATCTATCTATCTATCTATCTATCTATCTATCTATCTATCTATCTATCTATCTATCTAGCTAGCTAGCTAGCTAGCTAGCTAGCTAGCTAGCTAGCTGCCTGCCTGCCTGCCTGCCTGCCTGCCTGCCTGCCTGCCTGCCTGCCTGTCTAAAGGATTTTCTGTAAAAGATGCTCCACTAGATTGTCTAATCCTTGTAACAGCTTTTTTGTGGGTAAATTTTTCTTTGTTCTTTTACTAGTTACTAGACTGTACCTTCTTTTTCTCTTCGATAACCACCTGGCGGTTGGCAACTTTATTTGTTTGGTAGGCTGTCCGCATTTACACCCATTTCTTTTTCATTGCTATCAATGCAGCTTTTCCCCATTTCCATCTCTCCAAGGCAAATCCTAATATGGTGAAAGAACTGCAAGAGCCAGCAATTTCATTTCTGCATTTTAAAAAAATATCTTGTTTTTGTAACTGGCCATGCAGCCCATCTTCACTACAGGAAAGAAAAATCTATCACTGGATGGCAGTAGAGCCATAATATAAATTTATTGACACCCAGATCCTGCAGAGATGCATCGAAGGGGAAAGAGAGCCACATTTATTTTGCCCATATATTTCTCTATGGCCT
Source organism: Sphaerodactylus townsendi (assembly GCF_021028975.2). Classification (NCBI taxonomy): domain Eukaryota; kingdom Metazoa; phylum Chordata; class Lepidosauria; order Squamata; family Sphaerodactylidae; genus Sphaerodactylus; species Sphaerodactylus townsendi. Next base: position 1,748,735 of record NW_025950363.1, read on the forward strand.
CTCTTTTGTGTTATAAGTTTTAAGAGGCATCAAGCATAAGTAAGCCCTGTGTTTCCAGAAGGGACTAATGCTGAATTTGTTTTATTTGCCCAGACACTGTGAATCTTGGCAGGTGAGGCCTAAAACATACCCCAGATTTCCTTGGATCTGGCCCCAAAACATGGCCAAAGTTCCGAAAACAAATTTACTTCTCGCGTTGCAGTCGAAAACTTACACAGTGTGGAATCCCTTCTGTAGTTCTTACGATCGTAAACACAAAGCAATTTTTTTCAAAAAAAATGTCCCCACCAGTCAAACGTCTCCACCAATCAAATCTCCGGTGGTCAAACAGGAGCTTTGCTGGGCAAAAGCCCCACCCAGCCCCACCCATTTTCTAAAAACACTTGGCAGGATCCATGAAAGCTGTCGGAAGGTGTCATCTTCGTGATCCCTGAGCTACTATATACCCAATCAGAAAAGCAAGTAAAGGCAAGAGAAAAGAAGAAAAAGAAGAGGAGCAGTTTGGATGCCGATCCCCCCTTTCTCTCCTGTAAGGAGATTCAAAGGAGTTTACAATCTTCTTTCCCTCCCCCCCCCCCACAATAAACACCCTGTGAGGTGGGTGGGGCTGAGAGACCTCCAAAGAACTGTGACTAGCTAGCCCAAGGTCACCCAGCTGGCGTGTGTTGGACTGCACAAGCTAATCTGGTTCATCAGATAATCCTCCACGGCTCAAGTGGCAGAGCGGGGAATCAAACCCAGTTTTCCAGATTAGAGTGCACCTGTTCTTAACCACTACACTACGCTGACTCTCAAATGAGGACTCTTTCAAGAATGGAATGGAGTGTGTTTGAGAGGACCTTTGCCATGCGCTTTGCACAGTTTCGATTCTTGGGATCTCCTACTATAAGGATTCCAAGCAGCAGATTTTGGGATCGGCTGTTCCTCCCTAAAGCCATAAAGTGGCACTGCCTCTCAATGAAGAACATGACTCAATCGCCTGATGGTGCAAGACACCTTCATATAATCATGGTTCTCCTTTTTTTTGGAGTTTTCTGCACACATCCCCTAAAATGTTACATCAGACCCACAACCCCCTTTCCCCTTCCCTGTGGCAGGAAAGTACTGTCACACCTTCTCTCACACACACATTCCTCAGATGATGAGAACTTGGGATGAAGACACTCGGTCCCAACTGTCAGAACATGTGTGAATGTTTAGATGAGCAAAATCCAAATGACAGCTGGACCCTCCTTCAAACAGGTGCCGTGTGCAGATTAGTGCCAAGTGCACAGCTTGTACCGTGTGCAAAACCTGATAAGGTGAGGGCACCTGATTGGTACCACTGTTGTATATAGTTAGCGCAGATAGCAGTGTGAGGTGGGCCGGAAAACACCTGTGGTCTGGCGAAGCACTTTGTTAGTAGATAGCAATGAATAGAACTGCACCGGTGACTGTGTGTCTATCAGTTCTGGTCTACATTGCGTCCTACAAGGTGGTCTACTCTGAGTAAATCCGCTGCTTCAACACCAACTCCCTTCCACACACTGCCCCCCTTGATGCCTGCCCCCCCTTGATAATAATTTATGTCAGCACTCACCCCTCCAAACCCTCTTGGCCACTATTACGGGATTTTTCCCTCTCTCCTTTTTGAGTTCTGTGTTGAATTGAGGCTTCAATCCGCCTCGTGCTGCATTCTGTACTCCTCATGTGCTCGATGCTTCAAAGATTGCTCTCCCCCAATAAAGGAATAAACAGAGAAAGGCTGAAAATAACAGGGGGCGTTTCCCCACTTACCTTTGCTGCCCTTTGCTGCACGCTACTCTCAGCGTGCGGCATCTCTGGCGCGCGTCCGGGTGTCCCCACGATCCCATGCTCTGCGCGGGGTCATCAAAAGGCGCCGTTTTGAGGATCCATCAGGGGATGCTAAGCAGCTGAAGCCTTGAGGCAGCGTCCAAGCGGCTAGCGTTATGCGCCGCCCCTGTAGTGTGGAGTGCCAGGGGATCCCGCGCTACTTGAGGAGAGCAGCGCAGGGCTTAAGGTAAGTGGGGAAAGGGCCTGAGTTAGCTCAGAAAATGGCTCCGAGGAGGAAGCTCAGGGAAGCACAGAAGTGCAAGAACCATAGTCGATAGATCGCACAGCAACTGAAGGTGTTTTCAAAACTGAAGGTATTTTCAAAAAGGTGTTTCAACCAGAATTGATTTAAAAGGGGATTCATTTAAAACGTTTTGAGGCTGGAAATCAGATGTTGGGGTAGGGGGTCAAAACCGTGCAGAACTCCATGGAGGTAAACGTTTTATTTCCCACCTTAAAACATTTGAAAAAGTTTGTTGGGTCTTTGTATATGCTACAATGTAGGGCTGGACCCCTGGAGGCCCATTCCCACACAGGTCTCATTTAATGCTGTCCTCCTTCCACTGTAAACGTTGGGCATTTCCCCACTTGCCACGACCCCGACCCTATGCCGCGCGCTGCTCTCAGCGCGCGTCATTTCTGGTGCATGCCCGGGCTTCCCCATGACCCCGCGCTCTGCGTGGGGTCATCAAAAGGCGCCGTTTGGAAGAGCGCCAGGAATGACGCGCGCTGAGGGGGTGCGACAGCGGCAGCGTCAGGGCGGCTGCGTTGTCGCTGCCCCTGTAGTGGGGAGTGCCAGGGGACCCCGCGCTACTTGCCTACAGTAGCACGCAGCTACTGGTAAGTGGGAAAACGCCCATATTTGCGTGAACCTTACCTGTCTCAGACAGCGTACCTGGCTTGTTTCAGAGAGTTAAGGGAAGGAATTAGACTCGCTGGAGAGTCTTCAAAATGTTGTGATCCCCTTTTTGCTTTTTCACCGCAATTTGGCCAATTTGGGGAGAGCAAATTGAAATAAACGTGGCAGGGCATGGCGGCATTTCCGTTGTTGGTTGGAAGCCGTTCATAAGGAAGTGGTGCTGGCAAGGAGCGGCAGAAGGCGGCTATAATGAACCAGTGTGAATACAGAACAGTTGCGCAACCCCAGAAACCTCCCTCTTATCTCAAATCAGTGTCTGATTATGCCTGAACAGCAGCCAAAGTCTCTCTCCACTGGCTCATTCGTCAGCGCTTTCCCAAAGTCACCGGGAAAGAAGATGAAATAGCTTGTACCATCGCGGCGCCGGCGAGAACATTGAGAATATTCATTGCCAACCTAGTACCCTAAATAACAGAAGCACCAGTCGGGAGGCGGCTGATCTGCAGCCGTCGGCCAAAAGAAACCGAGCTCGTCTTGCTCGCCATCTCCCCTGTTGGTTGAGTAACTCAGGCAAAGTTTCGCAGCTGCTCCGGACTTTGCAGGCTGGGTTTGCAACAGGTGCGTTGGGCTGTTCTAGGATTTCCTGGAAACAGATTTCCAGAAGGCCGCCAGTTCTTGGACCAGCCGCAATGCTCTACTCTTGAGTTGCAGCTTGAAGTGCTGAAATTAGCAAAGCAAGTCCTATTGACCTCTTGTACTAAGGGACAGAGGAATGTGGGGGGGGGATGGTGCCCAGGGCAAAATGAAGAGGACAGAGTTTTGCTTATATATAAGGTGACCAGATGGTCACCTTTGTGAGCCGGGATGGGCAGGTAGGCGGGCGGCCTTCTGGGGCGCTCCCGTTTCCCGCCCTGTCACAGGGTGGGTAACGGGAGTGCCCCAGAAGGCCATGCTCCTGCGGTCACGTGCACATGCAGCTGCAGGAGCACACTGCCTTCTGGGGCACTCCTGTTTCCCGCCCTGTGACAGAAGGCCGTGACCCAGAAGACCGTGCTCCTGCGGCCGTGCGCGCGGGAGGCTGCCGCACTGCCTTGCACCCCAGAAAGCAGTGCGGCAGCCTTCCAAAAATCGGGACACTTGAAAAAACTTGACAAATTGTTTTAAGGCGGGACTATCCCACCAAAAGTGGGACGTCTGGTCAGCCTACTTATATACCAGAGCATCTCCCATGTTGTTGGTGACAAGATGATGTCACTTCTGGATGCATGCATCAGAAGTGACATCATCGCATCGCTGGAAACCCAGGAGAAAGTGTGGGCAAAAATGGGGGCATTTTTTAAATCTGACCATTTACTTGCCAATTTCACCCTAGAGTTTTTGTCCAAAGACCAGAGCATCCTATACCACAAGCAATGCCAGTCTAGGGCCCCTCCCGCACATGCAGAATAATGCACTTTCAATCCACTTTCAATGCACTTTGCTCCTGGATTTTATTGTGTATAGAAAAATCCTCTTGCAAACAATTGTGAAAGTGGATTGAAAGTGCATTATTCTGCATGTGTGGAAGGGGCCTAGGCTTCGCCCCCACTGCTAGCAATCCCCTCCCAACCCCTGACTGTTGCCAGGAAGGACCTAGCAACCCTCCTAACCACTATACCACACTCACTGTCCGGTGGGTGGTAGCAGAATTGTCCTTCTTGAACATGAATTGCAAAGCAGTACTTGGTTGCCTTCTGAAGTTGGCACAGGGAGCCGCCTGAAATTGGGCCAAGAGCTCTGCATGCCCAGTGACAGAAGGCTCTCTTTGACACCGCTGCTACTCGGGGCTCATGGCTTGATCGTAAAGCAAGCCGTGGGCCTTTCAGGAAGTTTCGTTCCTGCGTTTGTGGCCTTCCCAGGCGCTCTTGGCAATAAAGCAGAGGTCACTGCCGGCCCTTTCCACTTATAAAGCATCTGCTAAGCCAAAGCAGGTTAAAGACAAAAGGCAGAGCGGACTGTCTGGAGCACGCTCTGTAATACGTGCTGGAGAATTGCATTCATTGCCCTTGATCGCTGGAGCGAAAAGAGAGGTCAAGGGGCTGGAGGAGTCGGCCCAGACTCCGTCCTCTGATCAGAGTTCATCTTTGCAAAAATAATCCCCATCCGTCTGTTGGACTGCAGCCACATTAGGGCTGCAATGCCTGGCAAATGGTGCAAGATTTCACACGACAATGTAGGGGCTGGAGAGCTCCGGGAATTATGGCAGATTTCCAGAGGACAGAGATCAGCATCTCTGGAAAAAATGGCTGCCCTGGAGGGCGGCCTCAATGTATTGAATGTTGCCAAGGCCCCTCCCCTCCCCAAACCCCTTCTTAAGCAGGCTCCACCCCCCAAATCTCCCTTCCGCACATGCAGAATAATGCACATTCAATCCACTTTCACAATTGTTTGAAAGTGGATTTTGCTAGTCCGCATAGTAAAGAGCAGCAGTAAAGAGCAGCAGTGGCGTAGGAGGTTAAGAGCTCATGTATCTAATCTGGAGGAACCGGGTTTGATTCCCAGCTCTGCCGCCTGAGCTGTGGAGGCTTATCTGGGGAATTCCGGTTAGCCTGTGCACTCCCACACATGCCAGCTGGGTGACCGTGGGCTAGTCACAGCTTCTCAGGGCTCTCTCAGCCCCACCTACCTCACAGGGTGTTTGTTGTGGGAGGGGGAAGGGAAAGGAGATTGTAAGCCCCTTTGAGTCTCCTGCAGGAGAGAAGGGGGGGGGGATATAAATCCAAACTCTTCTTCTTCTTCTTCTCTTCTAAAATCCAGTTGCAAAGTGTACTGATGGATTGAAAGTGCATTATTCTGCATGTGCAGAAGGGGCCCAGGTATTTCCCAAGTTGGAAAGCTTATGTGCAGGCACTGGGCAGGAACATGGGGGGGGGGGGGGCTCACCTTAACAAGAGCCTTAGCAGCCCTAAGCCAAATGCGGGCAAGGTCAGGTCTTTTCTGCTTCTAATACATTGTCCTTGAACTTGTGATACTTCTAGAGAAAGTTTGTGTTGTTGTTGTTGTTTGTTTTGTTTACTGGGTTAAAATCAGAATCAAACAGGGACTGGGCTGACATGAATACCAACTGCAACACGGAGTATATAAAGTTGGGTTGCCAGCTCAGAGTTAAGAAATACCTGGAGATTTTGGGGGAGGGGCCTGGGAGGGCAGGGTTTGGGGAGTGGCCTTAGCAGGATATAACGCCATAGAGTCCACCCATCAAAACTGCCATTTTCTCCTGGTGAGCAGACCTTGTTCATCTGGAGATCAGTTGTAATCATAGAATAATAGACTTGGAAGAGACCCCAAGGGCCATCAAGTCCAACCTGAGCCATGCAGGAACACATAATTAAAGCACTCCTGACAGATGGCCATCCAGCCTCTCTTGAAAAACCTCCAAAGAAGGAGACTCCACCACACTCCGAGGTCGCGCATTCCACTGTCGAACAGCCCCGACGGTCAGGAAGTTTTTCCTGATGTTGACGTGGAATCTCTTTTCCTTCACCTTGAACCCATCACTCCTGGTCCTAGTCTCTGGAGCTGCAGAAAACAAGCTTGCTCCCTCACCGACATCACATCCCTTCCAATATCTAAACATGGCTATCCTGTCACCTCTTAACCTTCTCTTCACCGAACTGAACATCCCCAGCTCCCTAAGTCTCTCCTCGTAGGGCATGGATTCTAGACCTTTTACCATTTTGGTTGCCCTCCTCTGGACACGTTCCAATAATAGATGTAAATTTCGAAGTCCCACCTAAAAATTGGCAGCCCTACATATTTGACAAGCTAGGGAACTCACTTCTCCCTGGAGATGGGGCATTTTCTCTCTCTTTGGGGCACCCTCCACATTGAGACCTGGCTGGCACCTGCTTTGCTGTCTTCTAAGTACTGGGACAAAACATTTTGCCCCATCCCCCAAACTTTTAATTAGGGGCTGTTGTTTCTTAATAGCTTTTTAAATGGTCTGCTTCTGGTTTTGGGATAGTGTTTAGTGCTGCTGTCCCTGGACTTGCTCTGATGGCTTGTTGTTTGCTTGTTAATGTTTTAATTGTAAGCTGCCTCTGGCCAGACCCTGATGCAGCAGGCAGGGAAAAGCTCTACAAATCAATCAATCAATCAATCAATCAATCAATCAATCAATCAATCAATCAATCAATCAATCAATCAATCAATCAATCAATCAATCAATCAATCAATCAATCAATCAAGTTACTGAGGTCACTGTTTTATGGCCAGTCTATTGTTTAAGCTATTGGTCAGGATGGTAACCCTAGGATGCCCAAGAAGATCTCCCCATCAGGATACAGGAACCCAAGACGTTCAGGGGGAAAAAAAATACAAGTCTGCAGCCTTCATGCCCACCATTATAGCACAACCATTCCCCTTCTGCAGTCAGAGCGTTTGTGAACATTCCATGACATCCTAACTGCTCAGCTCCTTTATCAGAACATGGACAGAGAAAAGGAACGTATTGGTGACAAGGGACAGGAAGTTCAGATTTTGGAGTTAAGAATTAAGATTCCCTGGGAGGAAAAGTTGCTTTTTTCCAGCCAATTTTTGTACTCTTGTGCTGAGTCAGGGCTGATGACAGGCTGCGATAATAAACTCATTGAGGCGAGGGCCCGTTTATCTTTTATTGTTTGCACAGTGTTTTTGCACAAACGAGGCTTTGGACTATGATATGGGTGGGTAGACAGCCCCCCTGTTGCCAACTATTAATTATCAGCTTCAACACTCAGTTTATTTCACATCTGTCTCACAACAGCAGCTCCCTTTATTTAAGAATGCCCTCGGCTGGACTGGGCTGAGAAAGGGTTTTTTGAATTTTTAAAATTAATTCAAGGCAAAACTTTATATGCCAAAACAAATCTGTCGAATAAGATTTAGCCCCGTGCGCTTAAAGAAGAATTCGTGTAGTCCAGAAGAGCTGATATATTCTGTCTGTCTATTACATTTTAATTCCTCTCTTCCCTCCAACAACTCAGAGCACCAAATACGGTTCTCCTCTCCTCCATTTTACCCTCACAGCTACCCAGTGAGGTAGGTTAGGCTGGGAGAGAGAAAGGGACTGGCAAAACCACCCAGGAAACTTCTCCATGCCAGGGTAGGGATTCAAACCCTTGTTGATGGCAGAAGTTTCTAATGAATTAGGAAGTCTTAATCTGAGGCCCCTTCCGCACACGCAAAATAATGCGTTTTCAAACCACTTTCACAACTGTTTGCAAGTGGATTTTTCTATTCCGCACAGCTTCAAAGAGCACTGAAAGCAGTTTGAAAGTGCATTATTCTGCATGTGCGGAAGGAGCCTGAGTCTCTTTCTTGCCATGTCCTTTCCAGGTAGTCTTACAGAACTCAGCTGTCAATCGGGGTTGCAGGCTGTGGGGGGCACATTTCTGAAGGCACAGTCTCAAAACTTTCACGGTCTCATCAGGAGACTACCCTAATGATTCCCTCCCAAGTTTGGTGCAGTTTGGTTCAGGGGGGCCAAAGTTATGGACCCTCAAAACTGTAGCCCCCATCTCCTATTAGCTCCCATTGGAAACAATGGGGGATAGGGGCACTCCCTTTGGGAGTCCATAACTTTGGACTCCCTGAACCAAACCTCACCAAACTTGGGGGGGAGCATAAGGACAGTCTCCTGATGATTCGCTGAAAATTTGGTGCCGCTAGCCTAAAAACTGCGCCCCCTGCAGGCCAAAAATGGAAAACCACTAAAATACCCCCAAACAAACCCAGCATTTTGATGCCCCCCACAAGGTGATGCCCTGGGCAGCTGCCCACCTTGCCCAATGGGCATTACGCCAGTGAGAGTAGCTCTGGATTGCTTGGCACCCTGCTATAAGCAGCACCCAGGGCAAAAGCCCTGGATTTCTCCATCCTAGTTATGCCCTTGGGCTGAGAGACAGGAGAATGGGATTATAAGGAAAGTTAAGCGGGAGTCAGATAGGAATCAGGAAGGACCAAGGGGTAAGACTGTTAATGTGGGTTTTGAAAAGAGGTTTGTTTAACTGGATTCCCCACACAGCTCCAAATGACGAGACAATCCTTCAGCAGATCTCGATTTAATAGGGTATCATTCGGCTGGTTTTCACTGTATTCGGCACGGCGTGTCTCATCTCTCTCCGTCCTGTGGCTGTTTGAATCTGTCCCTGTAGTTCAGGCAAGCAAAGGAATGTCCCTGCTCCGTTGACCCTCGCAGTTATTCTTGAGTTTGCCATGGGAAATGCAGTCCTCTGTTATCTTAATGACCTGGATGATTCCAGTCCCTCTTTCCGCAGAGGAAGCCGACTCGCACTTCAGAGGCAGGCCGATGCATTAGGCTGGGGTTAAGGAAGCTGGCAGTCCCAGCTTAGAAGAGACTTGACACCGGTTGGTTAAATCTGCCAAATCCCTTAGTTGAAAGCACATTTGCGGGCAGATCCAGCTGGTGGTAGAAATGGGGTTGAATTAAACTCTATATATCTGCAGTGACCTGCGGGTTTTTTTCCCTTCCTTTCAGCCTTTTTATTAAATATCGTTGGATCGCAGGCTGGTTTGACAGGCATGTGACTGAAAAAGAGGAAAGAGGAAAAGTCAAATTGGCACCGATGATACGTGTCATAAGTAATGCTGGTAGCTCTGGGTTGGCGATTGTGGGGTGGAGCCTACAGAGGGTGGGGTTTGGGGAGGGACGTCAGCACAATAGGATGCCATAGAGTCCATCAACCAATGCTGCCATTTTCTCATCAGCTTGACTTTCCCTGTTCTGTTCCCATTCATCCAGCAGAAGTAGATTTTCCCTCCACTCCCTCCTGGGGTCTGCCATATGCACACAATGGGTGGATCTAGTGGTGGGATTCAAATAATTTCACAATTGGTTGTTTACAAGCACCCTTTTAACAACCGGTTCTGCCGAAGTGGTGCGAGCCTGCTGAATCCCACCACTGGGTGGATCTGTCTTAAATCCTAAGGTAGCAGTATGCCAGAAAGTGGGAATAAGGTATTTGATGCTGAACTGGTATACGCAATATCACTTCCTTTTTAAATCAACATCGGCCCTTTCCCCACTCACCGTTTGCTGTGCACTACTCTCGCCAAGTAGCGTGGGGTCCAGCGGCACTCCCCACTACAGGGGCGGTGACAACGCAGCCGCCTCGACTCTGCCGCTCTCGCGCCCTCTCAGCGTGCGTCATTTCTGGCGCTGCTCAAAACGGCGCCTTTTGATGACCCCGTGCAGAGCGCGGGGCAGTGGGGAAGCCCGGGGAACACGACCCCCATGCTAAAAAGGTCCTGGACCAGATGAGAACGATGTCATTTTGAAAGTGGGGAAACGGCCATCAATATCCCTTCCAATGCAGAATCAGAAGTGGTGTCATTGTGATCAGGTCATGCTCTTGGATACACCCAAAACTCTATGGCTAACCAAAACTCTTGGTTAATCACACCTGGGCTTACCATTTCCCCACTTCTGGCGGGAGGGTTCCAGAGGCGTATATACGGAAAATGGAACTTGGGGCCAAATCTGAGTTTTCTGCCCCTTGGGCTGCATTTTCCCTAGATACCGGGGTGGGAGGGGGGAGAGATCAAGCCATCTGCCAATCTTATGGAGGAGCATCAGGTTGGCGATGGTGCCCAGCTCTACTGCCCAAAGCCGGCGACAGCGCCCAGATCTATGCCTGAAGCCAGTGGCGGTGGCCAGGTCTACCGCCCGGACCTGGCGAGCATGGCCCGTGTCCAGCGCCCTCCTTACATGATTAGATGGTGTGCATTTGGGGACATGTGATACTCCACGTCCCCGAGGGTGATATGTCCCTGGAGTGTTCCCGCTGCTACCTAAAAACATAAGAAGGTCCATTTAGCCCAGAATTCTGTCTCATGCAGTGCCCAATCAGTTCCCTTGGAGGTACAACGACAGCACATAGAGGCCAAGGCCTTCCCTTAATGTAGCTTCCTGGCATGGGTATTCATAGGTTTACTACCACTGAACATGGAGGTTCTGTTAGTCACTATGGCTAGTGGCTGCTAATAGGCTAGCAAACCTGCCTTCTTGCCCCTGCTCCTCAGCTAGAGGGACAATGGGAATGATGTCTTGTGATGCGTTATGTCACATCTGCCCCCAAGAAACAGACTTACATGGCTCAGTGCTCTGGTGAGGTTGCCAACCTCCAGGCGGGGCCTGGAGATCTCCCACTATTACAACTGATCTCCGGACTTCACAGAGCAGTTTCACTGGAGAAAAGGATAGCTGGGGAGGGTGGACTCTGTGCCATTATGTCAAGCTGAAGCCCCTCCCCTCCGCAACTCTGCTTTCGCCAGACCCCACCCCCAAGTCTCCAGAAATTCCCCAACTCAGAGTTGACACCCCTAAGCTGTAATCATTTTGCAAAACTTCATGTTACGTACTGCCACCATCCGGCCCCTAAAGCCCAAGGGATGCTGGCTCAGCATCCTAAATTCAGTCCTACGAGGGGTCTATTTACATGACACATTTATAATGTTTTTACAGTGAGTTAATAGATGTGGCTTCCTCCAGAACAGGGGTAGGGAACCTTTAACACTCAAAGAGCCATTTGGACCCGTTTTCCACGGGAAAAGAAAACACTGGGAGCCGCAAATAATTTTTGACATTTAAAATAAAGATAACACTGTATATATTGGGGTTTTTTTTAACCTTTTACTCCACTCATTCTGAGAAGCGCATGGATGCACCCGCCCTGCTGCCTGCAGGGCGGGCAAGGATGGGGCCAGCTGCTCGGCCTTGCCGGCCGCTGAGAAAGCGCCCACCCCGCTCGAACAAGGCAGGTGAGAGGGGAAGGCCCGCAGCCGGCCACGGGCAGACGGTGGTGCGCGCCGCCCTGCTGCCTGCAGAGCAGGCCCAGGATGGCCGGGCCCGGCTCGTGCCTTGCCAGCCGGAGAAAGCGTCCGCCTCAGCTCCAACGTGGGCTGGCGTAGAGGGGAAGCCTACAGCACGGCTCCAGCCGGCCACCAGCAGTGGGTATGCCTGCCACCTGCAGGGCGGGCAGGATGTCAGGGCTTGGCTCGTGGAGCCGCAGTGCAAGGGCAGAAGAGCTCTCGAGCCGCAGGTTCCCTACACCTGCTCCAGAAGATGCCTGGGAATTGTAGCTTTGTGGGGCTGCAGACAGTTCTTTGCTACATTCTTATCTTTCCCTACTCTTGTTGGCAGGACTAAAATTTCCCAGAGTTCCTTGCAGGAGTGGCACTGACAAACCAGTTGATGAAGTTTGCATTGTAGAGGGTGCCAGGAGACTGCCAATCCACTAATTAGGCCATGTCTCCATGGAGACCTGTTGGCTACATCTTGCCCCTCCTGCCTTGAAACCATCTGGTTTCTTGGTATTTACACATCTTTAATATTCCTTGGCCCCATTTTTGGAGCATTTTGGATTGCACTGTCTGCTTCCCGAGGCACGCAGAACTTCAAATGCGTTTGCAATCCCCAGGGAACGAATCCCTCGTTCAGCTGAGTATTTGATATTTCCAAGGTGTTCTTTTGCTCATTTTAATTGAATGCCTCGGCGAGGCAAAATATGTTCCAATCAGAAAGAAGAAACACATCAATCCTTCAAACGATCCACGTCTTTTTTGGGTGCTTTGTTTATCGATTGTGGTGCACCGGATTGGAACAAGCGATAGCCGGAGAAGAAAAGAGCAACGGATTCCGATGGAGGGAGTTGGGAAACATCGTGTTCGGCTGCAGAAGTCAGTCAGAAAATGACTCAGAAGAGGAGGCAGGCTACAAAAAGCCATGAAAGTGTGGCCTGAGGCGGCTCTGGTAAGCCGCGTTAATGGGGGTTAGTCATTGAGTCTGAGGACTCTGTGTGGGAAGTGGAAAAATTCATCCGTGAGGAACAGGAGAAGAGGTATCCTGCACCATTGTCAGGAAAGATGGCAAAGGTAGTCCCCTATGCAAGCACTGGGTCATGGCTGACCCATGCGATAATGTCACACCACAACGTTTACTAGGCAGACTATGTTTACAGAGTGATTTGCCGCTACCTTCCCCAGTCATCCACACTTTACACTCAGCAAGCTGCCAGCTTATTTTACCGACCTTAGAAGGATGGAAGGCTGAGTCAACCTTGAACTGGCTACCTGAAACCGACTTTTGTCGGGATCGAACTCAGGTCTTGAGCGGAGCTTCAACTGCAGTAGTGCAGCCGACCACTCTGCACCACAGGGCTCCTATAGAGGGATGAAGGACAATGACTAACAAAATATAAGCGGTAGTAGCCGTATACTGTATAGTCTTGTCAGATCTCTGATGCCAAACAGGGTAAGCCCTGAATAGTCCTTGGATCAGGAATAGTCCTTGGATCAGTCAGCAATCTATATCTATCTATCTATCTATCTATCTATCTATCTATCTATCTATCTATCTATCTATCTATCTATCTATCTATCTATCTATCTATCTATCTGTCTGTCTGTCTGTCTGTCTGTCTGTCTGTCTGTCTGTCTGTCTGTCTGTCTGTCTGTCTGTCTGTCTGTCTGTCTGTCTGTCTGTCTGTCTGTCTGTCTGCCTGCCTGCCTGCCTGCCTGCCTGCCTGCCTGCCTGCCTGCCTGCCTGCCTGCCTGCCTGCCTGCCTGCCTGCCTGCCTGCCTGCCTGCCTGCCTGCCTGCCTGCCTGTCTGTCTGTCTGTCTGTCGTCGTCGTCATCGTCATCGTCATCCGGTTGGTTGGTTCCCCACCCTACCCTGGTTTTAATCCAATATAATATAATACAATACAATAAAATCCAATATAACAATAATACAATAAAATGTCAATTCTACAAATTAGACAACCCTGATTCAATTAAAAACATTAACAACATATAAACACAGCCAGTATTTACGCAATCAACAGTCAGCGTCACAGGACTTCCTGGTGGTAATAAGAAAGATGTTCCAACAGGGAGCTATTTCCTGAAACAATATCCAGACTTCCCACCCCCAATTATTATTAAGTTTTTTTCTATTTTAATATGGAAAGGAGGGAAGGGGGGAGACAAGTAAAGAAAGGGAGAAGGAGAAAGAAAGAAGGGAATAGGGAGACCGGTCTAGTTGCAGCTATCTCAGCCGTCGGCCAGGTGAAACATTTGTCATTGTCACTGCTAATGTGGAGTTCAAATTGATAAGGATGAGATAATATATCTGCGAGAAGTTCATAGGGGCCATCGGGAAAACGGGATGGGGGAGAGACAGCGGAGGGACGTTGTCTCAGCTGTGTGACGTCACCTCTGGAGAAGACCTGGCAGTTGGGATGCCAACATTCAGACAGAGCCTGCAGATGATTTGGGATTTAAACGGATCTCCAGACTACAGAGATGACTTCCCTCGGAGAAAATGGATAGAGAATGGCGCCTCTGGCATTACACTAGAGTTGCCCACTCTAGGTTGGGAAAATACTGGAGATTTTAGGGGTGGAGCCAGAGGAGGGTGGGGTTTGGGGATGGAAAGATTTCAATGGGCTATGATGCCAGAGTCTACCTTCCAGAGCAGAGCTGTTGGGAGGGGGAACTGTGCCTGGGGCATGCGTGCGCCCCACGCCCTGCCACACCTCCGCCCACTTCAGCCACAACCTACATGTTCAGGTGGAATCTCTTCTCTTGTTCCTTGAATCCATTACTCCGTGTCCTAGTCTCTGAGGCAGCAGAAAACAAGCTTGCTCCCCCTTCGACATGGCACCCCTTCAAATATTTAAACATGGTTATCATGTCACTCCTTAACCTTCTCTTCTCCAGACTAAATACACCTAGCTAGAAATCCAGTCCTTTTATAATTTTGGTCACCCTCCCATGGATCCGTTCCAGCTTGTACGATATCCTTCTTGAATTGTGGTGCCCAGAATTGGACACAGTAGTCCAGGTGAAGTCTGAGCAATGCAGAATAGACTGGCACTATTACTTCTCTCGATCTAGACACTATACTCCTATTGATGCAACCCAGAATTGTATTGGCTTTCTTGGCTGCTGCATCACACTGCTGACTGTGTTCAGTTTGGAGTCTGTTAACACTCCCAGACCCCTTAACATGTACGATTGCCACAGCCGCCGTCACTTATCCTGTATTTGTGGATTTCATTTTTTCTGCCTAAGTGCAATATCTTAAATTTCTCTAGTTGTTTGAGAAATCCAAACTCCTCTTTTTCCTCCACATGAAGCCTGCTGGGTGACCTTGGGTTGGTCACAGTTCTCTCAGAACTCTCTCAGTCCCACCTGTTTCACATGGTGTCTGTTATGGGGATAGAAAGAGAAGGCAATTGGAAGCTGCTTTGAGACTCCTTAAAGGCAGAGAAAAGCACAGTAAAAATCCAAACTCTTCTCCTTCCAGACCCCATGTCCCACTCCCCAAATCTCCAGACATCCCCCCACCTGGAGCTGGGAACCTAGCTCAATATACGTTGGTCATGACCTAGCCCACTTTTCCCCTCTCAATGGGAAACTAGCTTTTAGTGCATTGTCGAAAGCTTTCACGGCCGGATTCAACTGGTTGTGGTGGGTTTTCCAGGCTGTGTGGCTGTGGTCTGGTGGATCTTGTTCCTAACAGAGCACATACTGCATCTGTGTGGCATCTTCAGAGTGTATAAGAGAGAAGTCTGTACACACTGTTGCCTACACTGGACAGACTTCCTCTGCGTGCACCTCTGAAGTCTGGCCCGGATGCAGGGGCCTGGAATCACAACCACACAGCCTGGAAAACCTACTGCATCTAGCTTTTAGCCCTCTATCTTTGAACCGGAGAAACCCTTGATTTAGGGCAATAAGACTTCTGGTGGCTTAATTCACACCTAATGATAATTTTGATAGATGGCTTTGCCTTATGCTAACATATTCCCCCCCCCCTTTTTTTGAGCATCTGTAGAAAGGCTGTGCTTTCAGGGTTTTAATTGCTACATACAATATCACTGTTCCGAGTGAGGGGCACCCAATTCACCTTCCTTTGCTGACAGGCCGTCAGATGGCCTCCCGTTCGCCCACACGAGATGCAATCAAATGAGACATCATTTCCCCTCCGGACTTAATAACTATGCAGGGAATAATAAATGGGGCGATTCTGAAATGAAGAAATACATATAATCATGGAGGTGTCTCCAATTTAGTATTTGACACGCTGTCCATCTAAGAGACATCATCTCGTCTATTTGTGCGTCTTTAATTGCTCCAATAAGCAATCATTTGCCACAGAGCTGTCCTTCTGTTTTGATATAGTCATATCTCCCCAGGTGTTGGAGAATTTTTGGAACAATACGTCAAAAGTGGCATGCTCTTCGAATGTTATGATTAGAGGTTTGCATTGGTGTTATGACCGTCATTCAAGCGACAGTTCACCTCTCACTTGTGCTAGAGAAACATGAAAACGGCATCAGACAGACTAAGCCAGCTGATAGAATAATAGATTTTAGAAGAAAGAGGAGTACTAGTAGTAGTAACTTGGATTTAAATCTCACCTTTCTCTCCTGTAAGGAGACTCAAAGGGGCTTACAATCTCCTTTCCCTCCCACCCCCCAACAAACACCCTGTGAGGTGGGTGGGGCTGAGAGAGCTCCGAAGAACTGATTAGCTGAAAGTCACCCAACTGGCATGCGTTGGAGTGCACAAGCCAATGTAGTTCACCAGATAAGCCTCCACAGCTCAAGTGACAGAGCGGGGAGTCAAACCCGGTTCTCCAGATTAGAGCGCACCCGCTCTTAACCACGACACCATGCTGGCTGTCCAGAGCGTAATCCCGTCAGAATGAGTTCTCAGAAGCATGTGTTGTGCTTTGTGACGAACGAACGTCAAGGAGGTGAGGCTACCACAGCATGAGGCTATTAGTCTCCGAGCTTGTAACCTGCTGTTGTCGAGCTTCCCTTTGTTTTCTGCTCTAACTGCCTTTAGGGACCAAGGAGATATTAATTTTCTGTCGCACTGGCATGACTGCATGGCTAAGCATAGTAATAAACATAATTGCTAAAAAAAAAACCTCAGATGTTTCTCCCAGCAGCTGTTATTTGCTGTCCATGTGGAAGGAAGGAAGGAAGGAAGGAAGGAAGGAAGGAAGGAAGGAAGGAAGGAAGGAAGGAAGGAAGGAAGGAAGGAAGGAAGGAAGGAAGGAAGGAGGGAGGGAGGGAGGGAGGGAGGGAGGAGGGAGGGAGGAAGGAAGGAGGAAGGAAGGAATGAAGGAAGAGGGAAGGATGGAAGGAAGGAAGGAAGGAAGGAAGGAAGGAAGGAAGGAAGGAAGGAAGGAAGGAAGGAAGGAAGGAAGGAAGGGAGGGAGGGAGGGAGGGAGGGAGGAGGAGGAGGAGGAAGAGGAGGATGAGCTTGGATTTATATTCCCCCTTTCTTTTCTGTAAGGAGACTCAAGGTGGTTTACAAGCTTTTTTCCCTTCCTCTCCCCACAACAGACACTTAGTGAGGCAGGTGGGGCTGAGAGAGTTCAGAGAGAACTGTGACTAGCTCAGGGGTAGGGAACCTGTGGCTCTCCAGATGTTCAGGAACTACAATTCCCATCAGCCTCTGTCAGCATGGCCAATTGGCCATGCTGGTAGAGGGCTTGATGATGGTCAGTTCGAACATCTGAGAAAGGATTCCCCCTGGACTAGCTCAAGGTCACCCAGCACGAATGTAGGAGTGTGGAGACACATCTGGTTCACCAGATAAGCCTCTGCCACTCAGGTGGAGGAGTGGGGAATCAAACCCAGTTCTCCAGATTAGAATCCATCTGCTCTTAACCATTGCAGCATGCGGGCTGTAGACGACTCTCTGTAGAGTCCTGTACCGTCGAACTGGATTGAAATGTATGTGTGAATGGCAGTGGCAGGAGATAATCCCAGTTTCCTGCCTGCTGATACAATCTCTGCTGTTTTTCCTATTTGAAAAAAAAAGTTATATGTTGCGTCACCAGAGAACTGTTTGAGGTGACTCATTGAGTAAAACCAATTCTGGTATAATTGTTAGAACACTGGGATAAACTCAGGACTATAAATCTGCAGGCACTGCCTGGCAACCCACAGGAGGGGATTTGCGGGGAAGTATGGCCGCCTGATGCTGGCATCGCTTCTGGTAAAAAAAAGGAATTGGCACAAGTAGCAATAGGAATTGCCAGAAACTCTGGAGAAAAACCATAGAGTTTCCAGTGATTCCTAGTGCCACTGTTTGTCACTTTTGTTTTCTACAGGAAATGACACAATTCCACACCTGACTCGATGCACAGCTGTCCCCAGTGGCAGATCAGAGCAGTGATGGGTAATGGGAGCAGGGGTTTTTGGGTCCCCCGCCCTGGCCGAGAGCTTGGCAACTCCATCTGGGAACCCCAGGCCCAAATCCCCACTGTGCCCTCAAAGCTTGTGGATGAATTTGGGCCAGACACTCAATCTCAATGTGACCTACCTCACAGGGTGGTTGTTGTAGGAGAAAAGGGAGAGGAGAACGATGCTGTAAACCATTTCAGAGTCCCCACTGGGGAGAAAAGGGAGGTCTTTTTGAAATAAAGAAAACATAACGGAGCCATAAAACACCATAAGATCATGAAAATTAACAAACGATTAGAAACCCAGCCAGGACATAAAAGCAGTATAAAACGTTTAGTGGTCTATAATGCTCCTCGTAAAACAGTCCTCAGGCTAGAAACAGACTCTAAAAAAAGTAAAAAAGATCAGCCCCCTAAATAAAGCCTGGTTTAAAATCAATTATTTAGGGCCCAACCCGATAGATCAATTTACAGGGACGCCAAGAAGCGTCTAATATGCACCTATTGTTCAGTGTTATTAGTTATCTTAATTGTTTCTAGTTGCCTTCAGAACTCATCAGTTAATTTTCTGTCCCAGGATAAAGTCCCTAGAATTTCACACTTGGTGGCAAAGTTCCTTTGCATTGTGAGTAGAATATGATGTTCTTGAGTCTCCGATGCTCACTAAATTATCATGGAAACATAGAATTGGAAGGGACGATACAGGACATCTATGCTCAATGCAGGATCGGCCAAGAGCATCCCAGACAAGTCTTTGTCCAGCCACTGCTTAAAGACTGACAGTAAGGGAGAGTTCACCACCACCCTAGATAGCTGATTCCACTGTTGCAGAATTCTTACTGAATTCCCCCCCCATGTCCAATTGAAACCTTTATGCCTATAACTGATACTCATCAGTTATAGATACTCATCAGTTACAGCAGCAGTGGCGTAGGAGGTTAAGAGCTTGTGTATCTAATCTGGAGGAACCGGGTTTGATTCCCAGCTCTGCCGCCTGAGCTGTGGAGGCTTATCTGGGGAATTCAGATTAGTCTGTGCACTCCCACACACGCCAGCTGGGTGACCTTGGGCTAGTCACAGCTTCTCGGAGCTCTCAGCCCCACCCACTTACCGCTCGCAGGGTGTTTGTTGTGAGGGGCAAGGAGATTGTCAGCCCCTTTGAGTCTCCTGCAGGAGAGAAAGGGGGGATATAAATCCAAACTCCTCCTCTTCCTCTTCCTGCTCCTCCTGCTCCTCCTGCTCCTCCGCTTCGTCATTAAAATGCGTGCGATGCGTCGTGATGCGTCGTCGTCAAATTAAAATCGTCTTCTTCTTCTTCTTCTTCTTCTTCTTCTTCTTCTTCTTCTTCTTCTTCTTCTTCTTCTTCTTCTTCTTCTTCTTCTTCTTCTTCTTCTTCTTCTTCTTCTTCTTCTTCTTCTTCTTCTTCTTCATTTTTGCGAGTCCTGTCTTCTGCTGCTTTTGATAGCCCTTGGTGGATTCTGCACAGGCCAAATATAATGTCTCTGCAGGATGTTATAAAAACCATTTTGGGGGGCAACTTCTCACAGGCCCTGTTCCCAAAATGAGTTTGGCTTGTTTCATTCCCCTCGACCTGCGATTTTTGAAAATTGCTAAACCCACAATCCTTTTGCATCATCCCAGATAGGAGGTGCTCGTGCACAAACACAACAGGCAGGAGACGCTTTATTTCACTCCTTGCCACCCATTCACTTAAGGAGAATCTGCCCACCTGCTGTTCTGTGCTTGTATTGTATCAAGTTGATTGAGATGCATTCCTACTTCAATGGAACTGCTACAAGATATAACCAGCCTACTATATGTTACTGTTGCTGTAATGGGACATTCTTCCCTTGATTTTTATGGCTTCCCCCTGACACCTCTCCTCCCATGGGAATCATAATGTTTCCGTTGCTCTGTTGGGGCAGGAGGCCAGGTGGCTTTATCTCTGTCGCCAACTTTAGGGAACCTTCGCTCCACGGTAACTATTTCTCACATTCTTTGGGAAAATGAGAGGGGATTATTTCTGAATAAAAGGGACAGCAAAGCTAGGTTTCTGCCGCAGGCTGAAGGCAACTTCAGCCCGAGTAACCACCGTTTGGCGGGGACCCTTACGCAGGCAGCCTTCCAAATCGATGCAGCCAGTGCTCTGTGCCCACCCAGCGGGTGTATTCCAAAACTAAGCAGGGGAGATGAAGTTTTCCTGCTCCGCAAACACCGGCTTCCACCCGCTGCCATACAAATGGCAGCGGGTGGAAGCCGGCGTTTTCCCCTCCCCTCCCTGGCCCCAAATGCCTCGTTACCTTCTGCTGGCAGCTGCATCGCCCTATCGTTGCTCTGAGGAGTAAAGGGGACACGCCTCCTGGTCTCCGGTGTTTCAGCCGTCGTTGTGGCCATGGGGATGTGTCCCCTTCCCTCCTCAGAGCGACGATAGAGCGACACGGCTGCCAGAAGAAGGCTCAGGAAGGCCGGCCAGAGGCTGAGGAAAAGATCTGTGACTTTGTCGGGCTTGCTCCCACAGCTGCGCATCCAATGAAGACGTTGTGCGAGCGGCCCCGATATCATCGAGCATGATTAATGCCGATGCAGGGTCTCTCCCTTGGCTGTGCGGAAACCGCCCAGGTTTGGGAGAACTGGCTTTTATAAGCCGGGTGCTTTGTGTCCTTCCAATATACACTACTGATCAATGATACAGAGCCCGTTTATTGATCCAAGGTCTGAGACCTTAACAGCAGTTGCCCAGAATGTTGTGAGCACATTCTCTGAGCTCCCATCAGTGTGCAAAGTCCCCCAAGCACACCCTCTCCCCATAGTGGCAGCAAGTATGACCCCCCCCTTCCATATAGATCTACAGCAACACATTCATTATTGCCTGGCCATTGCAGTGAAGTTCCTTTTTCTTTCTCTTTGATTTTATGTGCTGCGCATGCACAGCTACACAGGTGCAGCTAATTCGATTGTAGGACAATTGGCATGGCTACGGGGTTTAATTTCTGCATGCCTGTGCAGGTAAACACATGTTGCACGGAAATTAAAAAAGAGAGACTTGTCTCTGTGCGAAGGTGTGAGAGCAACCCGGATTGTTTCCATTGGGTTCCAATCACTGCCTGAATGGGTAAAGGGCACACATGTGAATAGAAAAAAAAGAAAACAGGTTCCTTTAAAATTACTGCAACCCGTTATACATATCCTGTGTGCAGTGGTGGGATCCAAAAATTTTAGTAACAGGTTCCCATGGTGGAGGGATTCAAACTGTGGCGTAGCGCCAATGGGGCTGGGTGGGGTATGACGGGGCGGTGGCGGGCATTCCAGAATCGGGAACGCATTCCTGGGCAGGGCTGGCAGGATGCAGCCAGTGCACTCCTGCTGGACTGCTTCAAGTTCTGCTTTTCTGCTGAGGAGGGAATAACTAAGGCAAAAATCACGTGGCAAAATCACCAATTAGTAACCCCCTCTCAGCACACACAAATAATTAGTAACCTATTCTCGGGAACCTGTGAGAACCTGCTGGATCCCACCTCTGCCTGTGTGGAATCCACCCCTTTTACTTTGTTTATGTTGGTCAAATGATCGAATAAAGAATCTGGCTGTCTGGCTGACCTGTTCAGGGTGGTTTCCAGATGAGTCTGAAGCAGATCAGTATTCCATAGGTGAGATTCCATCTGTCTGTGCTTGCCGCCCACATTTCTCTTTACCTGTTGAGATTTCAGGTGAAGCTCATCCCGCGTTGACATAGCATACATCTACAAAGTTTCCTTCCTGCAATGCAAGATATCCAAGTTCTTTGCATTTAAGTTTGACTCCCCGCCTCCCCCCCCCCACACCAGATCTTCAGTGTTTTTACGCTCTCCTTTTCAAAATGAAATGTTATAATAATCATAGGAGGGAAAAGAGAAGGTTTTTCTTCTTCATCCGTGATTGATCGACTTTTGTGTCTGCACAATCGCCTCCCACGAAGATGGGCTGAGCCGATGGTTTCTTTTGATCTCGCCGTTATTGAAAAGCACTTTGAAAG
Organism: Sphaerodactylus townsendi; assembly: GCF_021028975.2. NCBI lineage: Eukaryota > Metazoa > Chordata > Lepidosauria > Squamata > Sphaerodactylidae > Sphaerodactylus > Sphaerodactylus townsendi. The sequence goes on from NW_025950363.1 coordinate 1,770,666, forward strand.
GAGACGCCCACCCAGCCCCGCCCTCGCCCGACCTGATTTGATTAATAAAGTCATTTTAAAAAAAAGAAACACAAAAGGCTGACGAGCAAAAACTACATTTTTATGTCAGGGATGGAGCAGAGTGAGCGCACTTATTAATCTAACAGATTTTGCTCGAGTTAGTGGCGTGGTTCATATAACAACCCGCAAGCCAAGAATCACAGATGATCTAGTATAATGGAGACAAATCAATCTTTCTCCTTTGGTGAGCATCTGTGGGCCTATCGCAAACCCTTGGAAGCAAACAGAACATCTTGGCCAAAGTGTCTCCCAGGCCAAGAAGGTAACGCTGTCAGGAGTTGCCTCTTGAATCAAGCACACCATATTTGTTTGATCACAGCAAGCAGCCCGCAAAGAAATTTATTCTTTGGGCCTCCGGGAAAGGCTGGCGTCTTCTCTGTTTGCGACAAGAACCAGGAAACTTTCCAGCTGGTCGGAGAAACTTTCCAGCTGGTAGAGCTGGAAGATGGGCAGTTGGTTTGGCCTTCAGCACGGTCAACATTAATTCTGAGAGCTGGAAGGAAGTCATATCGGGATTCTTTCTCCTTTTTTTTTTGATTCGGAAGGTTAATCACCAAATACAGCTTGATAGATTTGGGATAAGCCCAGGCAGCAAGGAGTAATTTGGCACACTAGATAGCTGCATGTGAGGAGGTTATGGGAATCCGTGCAGAACTTTTACAACAGTAGAATTTGGGGCAGCTGAGAGTTGCCACAGGCAGGCGTTGCTTTCGGGATTTCTTGTGAATGCTACAGGAAACAAGAGGCAGGAGTAAATGGACCATGGGTCAGATCCAGCAGGTCTGCTCTTGTATGCAAGGTCTCAGGACACTGAAGAGCCACCATAAACCAAAAAATGTCCTCCCAATCTCAAACTACCCAGACCCAAACCGAACATATGGAAACAAGGCACGTGACTTCAAAAGGTCAGGCTATTTTTCATACTTATTTTTCATAGGAGCAGCAGTGGCGTAGGAGGTTAAGAGCTCGTGTATCTAATCTGGAGGAACCAGGTTTGATTCTCAGCTCTGCCACCTGAGCTGTGGAGGCTTATCTGGGGAATTCAGATTAGCCTGTACACTCCCACACACGCCAGCTGGGTGACAGCAGAACAGATCACAGCTTCGAATCTCCTCAGCCCCACCACCACCTCACAGGGTGTTTGTTGTGAGGGGGGAAGGGCAAGGAGATTGTAAGCCCCTTTGAGTCTCCTAAAGGAGAGAAAGGGGGGATATAAATCTAAACTCCTCCTCCTCCTCCTCCTCCTCTTCTTTTTCTTCTTCTTCTTCTTCTTCTTCTTCTTCTTCTTCTTCTTCTTCTTCTTCTTCTTCTTCTTCTTCTTCTTCTTCTTCTTCTTCTTCTTCTTCTTCTTCTTCTACTTACGCTGATGTGCAAAGCGAGTCTTTTTTAGAGTGTTTTTCATTCTCAACAGAACCGAGTTTGATTTCCCACTCCTTCACATGAAGCCTGCTGGGTGACCGCGGGCCAACTGAGAGGACTTCCCCTCCCCCCGCTGCCTTCCCCTCCCCACAACAGGTGGAATTTGAGAGAGTTCTGAGAAAACTTTTTTCCAGTTTTCTGAGAAAAGTTTTCTCAGAACTCTCTCAGCCCCACCTGTTGTGGGGAGGGGAAGGGAAGTTGATTGTAAGCCGCCTTGAGGCTCCTTAAAGGTAGAGAACAGTGGGGTATCAAAACTGATGGCTCTTCCTGGGAATCCTCCAGCTTGCATTTAAAATGGGTTACATTTCTAAGCTCTTTTGGTGTTAAAGACAGGGAAGCGTGTGAGCTGTGGCCAGTGAAATTTCACAAGCTGTGTGGAATGCTGTGTGTAGTTCTGGTCACCAAATCTCTAAAAAGACATTGAAGAACGGGAAAAAGTAGAGAAGCGGGAAAATAAGATGATGAAGGAACTGGAGGATCTTTCCTTTGAGAAGAGGATGAAAAGTTTGTTGAGGGGTGCAGTACTGAAGTGGGGTTCAATCCCCAAATAGCAGAGTTGCGCAACACACACACTGGAACTCACAGCAGGAACTGAGACACACACAGCAATATCAGCTTCGCAGAAGCAGTCCTACTTTATTTAGTTCACAGAAAGTTGCTCTCTCAGACAAAGTGCTTCGCCAGACGACGGGAAGACAAGAGTCTCACAGTGACCACAAAGCACAGTGCTGGACTTATATGATTCAACTCAACCAATCAGAGTTCCCTTCCAATTAGTCCAGAAAGAGGCTGTGTCATGTGGCAGTCTGTCATTTAGATTTTGCTGATCAGACATTGCTTTGACAAAGTTTGGGATCTTTCACTTTAGAAAAGAAGAGGAGGAGGAGGAGGAGGGGGAGTAGTAGTTTGGATTTATATCCCACCTTTCTCTCCTTACAAGCTCCTTTCCCTTCCTCTCCCCACAACAGACACCTTGTGAGGCAGGTGGGACTGAGAGAGTTCAGAGACAACTGTGACTAGTCCAAGGTAACCCAGCAGGAATGTAGGAGTACGGAAACACATCTGGTTCACCAGATAAGAGTCTGCTACTCATGTGGAGGAGTGTGGAATCACACCCGGTTCTCTGGATTAGAATCCACCTGCTCTTAACCACTGCACGACGCTGGCTCTAGAAAAGAGAACATAAGAACATAAGAACATAAGAACAAGCCAGCTGGATCAGACCAGAGTCCATCTAGTCCCAGCTCTCCTCTGCTACTACTGCAGGTGGCTCCACCAGGGTGCCTTTGGGAGTTCACATGCTGGGATGTGAAAGCAATGGCCTTCTATGCTGTTGTCTCCTACGATCACCTGGACTGTTACAGGCATTTGCAATCTCAGATCAAAGAGGGATCAAGATTGGTAGCCATAGATTGGCTTCTCCTCCATCTCATAAATCTGTCCAAGCCTTTAAAAGCTATCCAAGTTGGTGGCCATCACCACCTCCTGTGGCAGCATATTCCAAACACCAATCTGCGTTGCGTGAAGAAGTGTTTCCCTTTTATTAGTTCTAATTCTTCCCCAGCATTTTCAATGAATGCCCCTGGTTCTAGTATTGTGAGAAAGAGAAAAATTTCTCTCTGTCAACATTCTACCCCATGCATAATTTTATAGACTTCAATCATATCCCCCCTAAGACATCCTCTCAAACTAAAGAGTCCCCTAGCTGCAGCCTTTCCTCATAAGGAAGGTGCTCCAGTCCCTCAATCATCCTCGTTGCCCTTCTCTGCACTTTTCTATCTCTTCAATATCTTTTGAGATGTGGTGACCAGAACTGAACACAGTACTCCAAGTGTGAGTACGCTTTATATAAGGAGCATGACAATCTTTGCAGTTTATTATCAATTCCTTTCTGATTATCCCCAGCATAGAGTTTGCCTTTTTCACAGCTACCATGCATTGGAGTTGACATTCCCATGGAACTATCAATTAAGAGCGCCCAAATCCCTTTCCTGGTCTGTGACTGATAGCACTGACCCCTGTAGCGTGTATGTGAAGTTTGGATTTTTTGCCCCTATGCATCACTTTGCATTTTGCTACATTGAACTGCATTTGCCATTTCTTAGCCCACTAACCTAATTTATCAAGGTCCGCTTGGAGCTCTACTTAATCCTTTGTGGTTCTCACCACCCTACATAATTTGGTATCATCTGCAAACTTGGCCACCACGCGCTACCCACCTACTTCCAGGTCATTTATGAATGGGTTAAAGAGCACTGGTCCCAATGTCACGGATCAGCAGGACACCACTCCCCACATCTCTCCATTGTGAGAATATCACAGTTAAACCCACTCATTGCTTACTGGTTCTCAACCAGTTTTTAATCCATAGGAGGACTTTCCCTCTTATTCCTTCATTGCTGAGTTTTCTCAATAGTCTCTGGTGAGGAACTTTGTCAAAAGCTTTTGAAATCCAAGTAGACAATGTCCACTGGTTCCCCCTTATCCACATGCCTGTTTACATCCTCAAAGAACTCTAGTAAGTTTGTAAGACAGGATTTGCCTCTGCAAAAGCCATGCTGACTCTTTCTCAGCAGGTCTTGCTTTTGTACATGTTTTATAATTTTATCTTTAATGACAGATTCTACTAATTTACCAGGAACAAGATGTCAAACTGACTGGCCTGTAATTTCCCGGGTCCCCCCTAGATCCTTTCTTAAAGATTGGTGTGACATTGGCCATCTTCCAGTCTTCAGGGATGGAGCCTGATTTCAAGGATAAGTTGCATATTAAAGTGAGAACATCAGCAATTTCATGCTTGAGCTCTTTAAGAACTCTTGGGTGAATGCAATCTGGGCCAGAAGTTTGGTAACATTTAGTTTATCAATGGCTGCCAGAACTTCTTCCTTGTCTACCACTATCTTCAAGTTGGTTCCTCCTGGATTAGCCTCCTAAGAGAGCTTGGTTCCAGGTGCAGAGATTTTCCTCACCTCCTCTTGGGTGAAGACAGATGCAAAGAATTCATTCAGCTTTTCTGCAATCTCCTGTCATCTTTTAGCACACCCTTTGTTCCTTTGTCATCTAACGGGCCTACCGCTTCCCTTGCTGGCTTCCTGCTTTTTGATGTACTTGAAGAACTGTTTTTTGTTGCTGGTTTTGATGTTCACAGCCATCGTTCCTCATAATCCTTTTTTTGCCTCCCCTTACAGCTAACTTGCTTCTCTTTTGCCACCATTTGTGTTCTCTCTGGTATTCCTTATCAGTTAAGTTGGACTTCCATTTTCTAAAAGACATCTTTTTTTCCCCTAATAGATTCCTCAACGTCCCTTGTTAACCATGGTGGCTTTTCTTTTGGACTGAAGCTGCTTTTCCTAACCTGTGGAACACATTCCAGTTGAGCTTTTAAGACTGTGTTTTAAATAACCTCAAGCATCTTGGACATTTTGACTCTCTTGATTTTCCTTTTCAGCTTCCTGCGCTTTTTCATCCCCTCATCTTTGAGAAATTTCTACTCTGAAGGCGAATGTCTTAACTACATTAGTAGTTGTCACTTGTTACATGCAGAGATACTGAATCTGACAGCATTGTGGTGGCTGTTCCCTATCGGCTCATCAACACTGACTTCCCTTTTCCAGGTCCTGGGTCCCACATAGAATTAGATCTAGGATCACATCTCCCTGGTTGGTTCTACAACCATCTGCTCTAAGCCACAGTCATTTAGCATATCCAGGGAATGTTCCTCTCCTTACTATGACCTGAACATGCATTTTTTTCCAGTTTATATGGGGATAGTTAAAATCCCCCATTACCACGACATTTTTGCTTTTGTTGGCCTCTCTAATTTCTTTTTCCATCTCAGAATCCTCTCGTGCGCTGGGGTCAGGGGGCCGATAATATATTCCCAATGTTGAACTAGGCTTCGCCCCTGGGATTGATATCCACAGTGCGTCTGTAGAGGAATCAGCCCCCCCTGCATTGTCTATTTTATGTGACACTATGCTCTCTTTGATGTAGAGGGCCACCCCACCCCCAATACGCCCTGTCCTATCCTTCCTGTAGAGCCTGTAACCTGGGATAACAGCATCCCACTGGTTCTCCTCATTCCACCATGTCTCTGTGATGCCCACTATATCAATGTCCTCCTTCAAAACTCTGTACTCCAGCTCCCCCATTTTAGGTCGAATGCTTCTACTATTAGCATAGAGACACTTGTATACTCTGTCTCTGTCCCTAACCTGGGATTTATGTGTTTTAAAAGAGATAACGAAGAGGGGGGTAGAAGTTATATGAAATTAGACACAAGGTGAGGAGAGTGATCTTTTTCTTCCTCTCCCAAAATAGTACAAGTTGGGAGCACTCAATGAAGTTGACGGGCAGTAGATTCAGGACAGGCAAAAGGGAATCCTTCTTTAAATCACAAAGAGTGGTTAAAATCTGGAATTTGCTGCCCGCAGATGTAGGGACGGCAACAGGCACAGACCGCTTCAAAAGGGAATTAGACAGATTCATGGAGGAGAGGTCTATCAATGGCTACTAGCCATGGGGATTAAAGGGAACCTCCACATCCAGTGGCAGTCAACCTCTGAATCCCAATAACAGGAGGCAACAGCAGAGAGAAGTCTTGGCCTCTGTACCTTCTTGTCGGGCCTCCAGAGGAATTGCTTGGCCACTGTGTGAGACGGGATACTGGATTAGATGGACCGCTGGTCTGATCCAGCAGGGCTCTTGTGACGTTCTTAAACCAGCAAAGTCAAAAGCAGCTCTCCATGTTATTGAAGGCGGCAGGGAGCCTTTACAACCCATCGCTGCCAAACCTCAGCTTGAATTATACAAAATACAAGAAGCCAGGCTCATTAGCATAAAATATACCCTTTTCAGAATTGAGATCGCCCGGGTGCCAATGCTTAATTTTTTAAATGCCAAGTACCCCCTGCTTCCCTTGTCCCTTGCTCTTTCTTGGAAAGCTTAGCGCAGCTTCCGCGAGGCCTGTAATAATCTGTCCCAGCACCAAATTTACACCCCGGCTTTACAGAATGGCTGGAGCTCTTTGCATTGTGCGTTATAAAAAATCCCATCTTTGTATCCTGAATCTGAAACGGCGCTCCCTGTTTTGTATAATCGCTTGGATCAAAATGTGCCTGGGCTTTTGTTCCATAAAATTCATAGGATTAAAAAAAAATGGCTCTTAAGCCAGCACAATTCGTCGCAAGCTGTCCTCTGATTATCTCCCTCCTTTGACCAATCCTCACAATATACTGATATTAGACTGGCAGAGAATGACTAGCTTAAGGTTGCCAAGTGAGATTTCTAACTCAAGTGGGCATTTGGACTTAGCTAGTCCTAACTCCTGAGGTCCTCGGCGTGGTGCCCGTGGGCCCCTTTCCTGGTATCTGCCTGGTCTTTTTAAGAATGTGGACATGGCCAGAGATCTGATTGGCTGGATCAGACCAGTGAGGGTCCATCTAGTCCAGCATCCTGTCTCATACAGTGACCGAAGCAGTGACTCTGGAGGGCCAGCAACAGGGCATAGAGGTGTCAAGCCCTGGATCTGCGACCAATATCAGACTCAGCGATTTCAATCAGAAACCTTTATTGACAGACAACAGCATGGCCATAGAGATAGGCAGTTCTGAGAACTGTCTTTCACAAACACCTTTTTTATGCCCATCACTCTGTCCCCCCTCTTCCATCCACGCTATCAAAGCAAAGCAATACAGAACAGGAATGCAAGAGCTGTTACTTCTCAAGGCTGTGTGAAGAGATTTCAGGAAGAGCCGGGACTCAGGCACGTTCTAAATCACTACATGCTACAAAGCACAAAGTCAGCGGGAAATCGAAAGTAAAGAGAGACCCATTACCGTGACATAGAACAGAACCCCTTTTGATGTCAGGATCCCCTCCTGACAAGAGGTCAAGGACTTTCCCTGATTTTGCCTCCTGGCATTGGGATTTAGTGGTTGACTGCCACTGAAAATGGAGGTTCTCTTTATCCGCCATGGCAGAAGAGGTTTGCAACTGAAAAGTCTTCCTTGGGGGGGTCCACCACCCAAGAACTATCTCCGCTTAGCTTATCTGATGCGATCAGGCTATCCTATTCAATTCTGCATGATAAACTGATGTTGCCGAGTCTGTGCTTAAAAAAAAAAATCCCTGCTGTTGCGGTCAGATTGCCAGTGTCCGTACGACCTCAGGATAACAAGTTCTAAATAAAGTCGGGACCGAGTTTTTTATCTGAAGTCGCTCTTTACTTCATCTTAATTAGTTTTCTTTTCAGCCTTCATCCCCTGGCTCCCTGTTTACCGAGACTTCTCTAGATGGCCTCCTGCAAGATTCATGCCCCCAGACTTCACACTGGCCTCTCCTCGGCCTTCTTGGCATCTCCCATTATTACCAGGATATTTAACCTTTCACTGAGCATAATGAACTGGTGGAGAGTTCAGCCATTCTTTTTGGCCTGCACGAGGAAGCCGTTCCCCTCTGCCTCTGGTTAAAAACAGCTCTGGTGGAAAAAAGAGCAAGAGTCATTCAAGCGGTTCATGAATCACAGTAGGCATCTGGTCTTTTCTTGCACATCTTAGCTGTGTTGTGTTGTCTGTTTGCGCTGTGCTTGTGGGCCATCAGAATGAGGAGGTACGCTTTAGGGCTGCCACAGGAGGTGGTGATGGCCACTAACCTGGATAGCTTTAAAAAGGGCTTGGACAGATTTGTGGAGGAGAAGTCGATCTATGGCTACCAATCTTGATCCTCCTTGATCTCAGATTGCAAATGCCTTAGCAGACCAGGTGCTCAGGAGCAGCAGCAGCAGAAGGCCATTGCTTTCACCTCCTGCAGGTGAGCTCCCAAAGGCACCTGGTGGGCCACTGTGAGCAGCAGAATGCTGGACTAGATGGACTCTGGTCTGATCCAGCAGGCTAGTTCTTATGTTCTTATGTTCTCCAATGTGGCACCTGTGGGCACTGGGAAACCCACCAAGGCCCCTTCCGCACATGCAGAATAATGCATTTTCAATCCACTTTCAGTGCACTTTGCAGCTGGATTTTACTGTGTGGAATAGCAAAATCCACTTGCAAACAATTGTGAAAGTGGATTGAAAGTGCATTATTCTGCATGTGCGGAAGGGACCCAAGTGCTTTTAGAAAGAGGGTGGGGTGAGGTAGGCAGACCTTCTGATTGGCTGCACAGATTAAAAGGCATCCCATTTAAAAGCGTTTCTGGCTGAAATGTTATTTAATGGATTTTTTTTTAAAAAAATTCTCAACATAAAGATTATACACTTTCACATCTACCATACGTTAATATAAAATAAAAGTAAAAAATACAAAAGGGAACACAAGAAAAAAAAATTAAGACAATTTTTACAATAACTTAACACAACCTATTACAGTGATGGCGAACCTATGGCACGGGTGCCAGAGGTGGCACTCAGAGCCCTCTCTGTGGGCACTCACAAACAGAGTCAACCCCCCCCCCCACACACACATCTAGGTTGGCCTGGGCCGCTGGGCTCGATTATTAGCATTAAACCTAAGACGTAGTTTTGGGGAAGCAGTGTAGGTAACCCTGTTAAACACTGTTAAACTGATTTTCATTTGAAGAACTAAAGCACAATCCTTTACCTGGGAGTAAGCTTGGTTGCTGGCAATGGGGCTTGCTTCTGAGTAAACCCTCCTAGGGTTGTGATTCACCCATTGGAAGAGTTGCACGGTTGCTTCAAAGCAAAGACTACCACCAAGCTTGCTCCCAAGTAACGCACACCTAGAAACGGTTTTTTCTGAACTGAAACCTCAGTATTCAGGTTTAATTGCCGTGTTGGCACTTTGCGATAAATAAGTGAGTTTTGGGTTGCAATTTGGGCACTTGGTCTCGAAAAGGTTCACCATCACTGACCTATTATAACTGGCTAAACTACCCACCATAGGACCATGTAATGACTTCCGTCTATTTCATTATTGAATTCTAATCCATTCTAGGTTCATTCATCTGCTTAAAATGAAACAATTTGCCAATTACACATTGTATCATTACTAATATTCTAATTCGATCTGCTGATTTCTTTTGGATCTCAAATCCCTCAGTTATTTCTCTTCTACCATATTTTTTCAATAGATAGTCCATAAAAGGTTTCCCGTTTTCTGCAAACTTCTCTGTATTACTAACCCTTCATAAAGTTGTTAATTTTGCTATTTCTGAATATTCTGTGACTTTCTGTATCCATTCTTCCTTGGTTGGAATTTTTCCATCTTTCCATTTCTGCACATACAACATCCTTGCAGCTGTAGACAGACACTGAAATGTTGTTGAGTTACAGAGTTACACACCACCTCTGATACTTTGCCTATGCCATTTTGAGGTTGTCCCTTTTGTCAGACTTCCAAAGGTACCTGCAGTCTTGAAAAGGTGGGAGACCTTGAGAGGCAGAGTGGTGTAGTGGTTAAGAGCAGATGTGCTCTGATCTGGAGAACTGGGTTTGATTCCCCGCTCTGCCACTTGAACTGTGGAGGCTTATCTGGGGAACCAGATCAGCATGTGCACTCCAACACATGCCAGTTGGGTGAACTTGGGCTAGTCACAGTTCTTCGGAGGTCTCTCAGCCCCACCCACCTCACACGGTGTTTGTTGTGGGGGAGGGGAAGGAGATTGTAAGCCCCTTTGAGCCTCCTTGCAGGAGAGGAATGGGGGGATATAAATCCAAATGCGTCTTCTTCTTCTCTGCTTTAGGAGAATGCATATGTAAAATCACAAGAGGATCCATTTCAGAGGCATGGACTTTTACATAAGCTCTCAGTCCTTATTTACCAGGAGCCATCTTTGTGTTTGAGTACCTGCCCTCGATAAAGTATAATCACTTGTTTCGTCTCCTGGGAGAATTGTCTAGTTCAAACCTTCCTCCCGGAAGCCTCTGGCATTTTCTGTTGTCTCGTTTCTGCTCCCTCTCCAAAATCTGAAAGATCAGGCTTCGAGTGGGTGGATGGATGTATCATGCTTTCTAGTGTGCTTCGATGCACAAATGATCAGCTAAGGAATATCGTTTCAGAAAGGTTGCCGAAGAAGGGGGCCGGAATGATCAAGGGGCTAGAATGTTTTCCCTTGGAGGAAAAGGGTTTGGGAGTTTTCAGCTTTGAGAAAAGACAGTTGAAGGGAGGGAGGCTGAAAGACAAGAATAAAACTGTATATAATGTGCAGAAATTGGGGGAATAAAACTGTATATAATGTGCAGAAATCGGAGAATGTTTTATCTTTCCCCGATACTAGAATTCAGCTTCATCCAACATATTGGTTGATGTAGATTTAACACACATGCCCAATACATAGTTCACTTACAGAATTCACTGCCACAAGTTGTGGGTGGTTCCTACTACCTTCAATGGCCAATGACCAATTCTTAGATAATATGTCTATCAATTGCTATTGAATGGAACTTCCATGTTCAGACGCATTGTTCCTGTGAATATCAGTCGCAGGGGGGGAAACAGCAGAAGACTTTGACCTTTGCGACCTGCCCCAGACCTTTTGCCCCAGATTATGCGATCCAGCCATCTCCATTATTGGTAATGCAATTTTACTCCTCAGCATCATAGAGTTTACTATAGCGCTTAGTTTCTGGCAATTGCCAGAGCTACCCTTGTCAATTCTGGATAGCTCCTGACATTGCCATGAACACTATGGTCCGAACTTTCGGCAAGTAGCTCAGACCTTATTTGCTTTTTAGTTTTTGACCACTGCTCCCCCCTCCACCTCCGTCACACCGTTGCCATCGGTTGCCAGCCACTGAAAATCCCAACCCTTCATTCTGTCTCATTCTGGCCTACTTTGCAGGCTTGTTGTGCTGAAGGCTTAAAATGAGCTTCATGAAGGATGGGTGGAATAAAAATGACCCTGCAGCAGAGGCGTGGGGGAAGAGGATGACGCCCAGGGCAACACCTGCTCTGGATGCCCCCCCCACAGCCCCTGCATCCCCCACCCCCTGCACCTCCCTGTGCCCCACTTACCTTAGCCACCTCTCAGCCTGGCCCTGCCAGACTGCTTCTTCAGCTGGTGGAGCCTCTGCCAGCTGAAGGATCAGCCTGGCGGGTTAGGCCGGGGCCAGGGGGTGCCCGGCGGCACCCAGCCAGGCTATTCCTCGGGCCAGTGGAGGCTTTGATGGATGAATGAGCAGCCTAGTGGGGCGGGGCCAGGGGGAGGGGTGTGGGGGACGATTCTCTACCCCACGTGGCCAGCTGGTGTGCGCCCAGGGACACGTGACCCCACATGTCCCTGTGAGCGCACCACCCCTTCCCTGCAGAGCCTACAGTTGTTTGGAAGGGAGAGTGGAAGAGCTTTTACCAGCTGTACTTCTTCGGGCGTAGAAGGTTAAGAGCTCGTGTATCTAATCTGGAGGAACCGGGTTTGATTCCCCGCTCTGCCGCCTGAGTTGTGGAGGCTTATCTGGGGAATTCAGATTAGCCTGTGCACTCCCACACATGCCAGCTGGGTGACCTTGGGCTAGTCACAGCTTCTGGGAGCTCTCTCAGCCCCACCTACCTCACAGGGTGTTTGTTGTGACGGGGGAAGGGCAAGGAGATTGTTAACCCCTTTGAGTCTCCTGCAGGAGAGAAAGGGGGGGGGATATAAATCCAAAACTCTTCTTGTATAAGAGTTACCGAGGAATGTTTTGAAATGTGGCCGTGGATTTCTCATTAAACCTTATCTGCCACAGCCGTAACAACTCTTGTTGTGAACAATGAGGGACCCACCGCCGAGATTTCACCAGGACATAAAACATTGACTGGTGGGCCTTCATGTTGAAGCGCAGCCGCGTCGTTATTATTAACGCGGGATCGTTTGATCTGCAGCTCCGTGTTTGATCTAATTAAGGAAAAGCTTTTATGGCCTTTAATTTTGAATTTGTAAACGGCACAGAAACACAACCCAGCGGCGCCGGCGGGAGGGCGATAAATAATAAAAAGTAACGAGTGCTCATGAAAATGGCAATAAGGATAACTGTGGCAGCGAAGATGATGATGGGGAGCGAGAAAGACGGCTCTGGAACATGCATTTCTACATTTTTAAAATCATAACGCTACCCGCTATATACGACGCTGTCCAGACATCCGCCAGTTCTCTCGAGGGCTTGGCGCTCGACAGAAAATATTTCGTGTCCGCTTGAGAAAGCATTCTTCATTCCTTTTAATGAAAGCCCTGTCTCTTTGAATGCCCTGCTTTGCACAGTGCTCCGGGTGGCTTGCTGAGGAATGAGGCAATGGAGGAAAGGGTTTTGATACAGAGTTGACGGGATTTGCTTCCCACCTTTGATTTGGCGGATGTTTCCCTTGATCCATGTTCACAGAGAAAAACAAATCGTAAGCTGTCTTGTGTGTGTTTCTCTGGCCAGAAAAGCTTGAACCAAGAGCTAGCCAGAATCCCGGTGATGGGTGGGTGCTTTCGAATACCTCACCCCTACGGTTTTTGCTTCCTGTTTTAATTTTTTCCCTTGTGCAGTTCATATCTGGGACTTTCTTCTCATTTTATTGTTTGCCTTCTCACACCAAAGGTTTGACGGGGAAAAAATGTTGACTTCAGATATAGCCTGCTCTACCGCAAGGGTGGCCAACCTGTAGTGCTCCAAATGTTCATGAACCACAATTCTCATCAGCCCCTGACAGTATGGCCAATTGGGAATTGTAGTCCATGAACATCTGGAGCACCATAGGTTGGCCGCACCTGCTCTGTAGTCCATGAACATCTGGAGCAGCAGTGGCGTAGGAGGTTAAGAGCTCGTGTATCTAATCTGGAGGAACCGTGTTTGATTCCCAGCTCTGCCGCCTGAGCTGTGGAGGCTTATCTGGGGAATTCAGATTAGCCTGTATATTCCCACACATGCCAGCTGGGTGACCTTGGGCTAGGTGACCTTGGGCTCCTCCTCTTCCTCTTCCTCTTCCTCTTCCTCTTCCTTTTCCTCTTCCTCTTCCTCTTCCTCTTCCTCTTCCTCTTCTTCTTCTTCTTCTTCTTCTACCGTCTTTCTCTCCAATGGGAACCCAAAGTGAATTACATCATCCTCTTTTCGATTTTCTCCTCCTAACAACCATTAAGTTCCTTGGGGGAACCTGAGTTAGTTATTCTTTCACCACCTAGCCTACCTTACAGGGTCGATGTGAAGATAAAATGGGGAACGGGAACAACCCTGTATATTTTCTTCAGCTCTTTGCAGGAAGGGCTGCAACTCTGGATTGCAAACAGTGAATTATGCCATAAAGATGTATTTTCAGTAACTGAAGTATGGTTATCGTTCCTTGTTCAAGGGAGTTATTGCTTTACTGTGTGTCTGTTTTACATCTTTTCTGGCCTCTTTGACAATGGATGTGGAAATTGGAGCTGGCATTGGAAGGGAAAATTGAGGCTTATGTTGACTACCCTTGTCTTTGTTCTTGTATTGTGATTTCCCAGCCTGTCGTTGGAAGCTCTAGTCTGGTGTTTAGTCTGCCACGAAAGAAAAAATGTTAGTCTCCATTTAAAAATATAAATAGCCGTGTATATGAATCAGATATAAATCTCACTGGATATTTGTCATTGGCCCCCTTCATAACCCCACCCCTTTATCAGAGGCATGGGGGGGTGGCGTTCAAGGCAAATTCCTTCTGTGAGCCCCTGCCCCTCCCCTCACTTGCTTTATGAAAAACAGCCTGCTCCGGCCGTTGGGACCTGGCTGGTAGGGTGGGGAAGTGTGGGGTGAGGGGGGAAGGGATTTCTGCCCCCCGCCGTGACCCCAAAGGCATGCACCCAGGGCAGGGTGCCCCACCCCATCCCGTTATCAGTGGTGGGATCCAAAAATTTTAGTAACAGGTTCCCATGGTGTTGGGATACAAACAGTGGCGTAGCGCCAATGGGGCTGGGCGGGGCACGATGCGGGCGTGGCTGGGCATTCTGGGGTGGGGCATTAATAATTTCTCTATTACTGTAAAAAACTCTTACTGTAAAAAAAAGTTCTTAATTTCCAGCTGGTATCTTTCTGTCCATAATTTAAACTCATTCTAGCAAGTCCTATCGTCTACTGCCAACAGAAACAACTACTTCTCCTCTAATTGACTGCCTGTCAAATACTTAATACTTTCAAATACTTAATTTTGTTTCTAGAAATCAAAAGAAGGATACTTTCCTTAAACAAGGAACTTTACCATATTTCTAAAACATGTTTTTAAAACAGCCCAACAGGGAGAATTATCCCGTTTTCCACCTTCTCTAACCAGCCACATAGGAAACTACAGGATTTTAAGATTTTTGGACCTGATGGAATTTCTAATGGAAAAGCAGACCCAATTAGTAACCCCCTCTCGGCACACACAAATAATTAGCAACCCACTCTCGGGAACTGGTGAGAACCTGCTGGATCCCACCTCTGCCCGTTATCACTACGCCACTGCCCTTTATTAAAAGAAGAAGAGTTTGAATTTCTACTCTGCTTTTCTCTCCTATAAGGAGACTCAAGGAGGTTTACAAACTCCTTCCCTTTTCTCCCCACCAGACACCTTGTGAGGTAGTAGGGCTGAGAGAATTCAGAACTGTGACTAGCCTAAGGTCACCCAGCAGGCCTCATGTGGAGGAGCGGGGGATCAAACCCGGTAGAGTCCATCATTCTTAACCACTGCACCATGCTGACTCTCAAAATAGCTCAAGATAAATGACTGGAAAAGGGTGGGAAACCAACCAGTACAGAAAGACCGAAGTACCCCAGACTCTTTGTAAACTCTCTACCCACCCCCTTTGAAAGCTCTTATTAAAAGAAATATTCCTCCAAATGTTATTATTTTTGGTATGTGTAGTTTATCTCTCAAACCCCCAACTCTTCTATTCAACAAAAGCTTGTTTTTGTGTTATGTACTTTCCAACAATAGGTGGTCCTGTGGAATTGTCCCAAGGGGGGTCTAAAACTTGGAGAACAGTGCCTCCGGGCCCCCTGTCAAATGAGTGGATGATGTCAAAGGAACTTGGCGATTGTTACGAAGGATTGCCTCCACTTATTGAGACCTGCTGGCACATTCTGACAAACATCTTGTGTTTTGCGACTAACACCCCTCCTCCACGTGTGTTTTCTCTTCTACTAGGAGTACCGCCTCATCCAAGCCATTTAGCATTTGCAAGCTCCCATGCCGGTCTTTATCGAGAGGAAGTCGTGTGGTGCATTGTGTGTGTTGCTCCCAGCATGCCAAGAGTTTATAACTATAGAACCCAGTGGTTGGTGTAGGAATCCGCCATTCGCTGGCATTGCTCTGCGCCTTCGTTTTCTAGCCTATGGAGCAGCAAATTGGCCCTCAATAGATGGCACACAAACATGACTGGGAAGAATAGAAGTATGGCGCATTTGTTTGGAACATAACAACACACATTTCTGTATTGGAATGCCTTGTGTTGGCAGCTGGGATTTGGTGATACTCTTTTCAGTTTCCCTGTGGACTGTGTTGGCGTGGGCGCGAGCAAACAAATGCACACGTTCAAATGGCAGTCGGTTGGAGGCAGAACGGTGTAGTTTATAGAGCTCTGAGCTCCCCCATCAGGAGAAATAAAGCTGCTCAATGGTTACAAATGGGATTCTGAAACTCTCTTGGGGGGGGGGTCAATCCAAACATTGAACCATATTCCTCTCAAAATGTGTGTTGCCTTACTGCTGTATTGACTGATGATGAAGAAAAAGAGTTTGGATTTATATCCCCCCTTTTTCTCCTGCAGGAGACTCAAAGGGGCTTACAATCTCCTTGCCCTTCCCCCCTCACAACAAACACCCTGTGAGGTGGGTGGGGCTGAGAGAGCTCCCAGAAGCTGTGACTAGCCCAAGGTCACCCAGCTGGCGTGTGTGGGAGTGCACAGGCTAATCTGAATTCCCCAGATAAGCCTCCACAGCTCAAGCAGCAGAGCTGGGAATCAAATCTGGTTTCTCCAGATTAGATACATGAGCTTTTAACCTCCTACGCCCTGGGTAGTAAGCAGTGAACAGTTATATATCAGAAGCCTTGCATGGTTCCGGGGTACATTTGAAATATTCGATATAGGAAACTTGCTGAAGCTCAGCAGGTTTGGGTTGGGTCAAGGCTTTGGGTACACAGGTTCCTCCTCACCCCCCCCCCATCTCAGAGAGTAAATTTGCCAATTTCATCTTGGGAAACACCTGGGGATTTGAGTTGGAGTTTAGGAAGGACTGGGGCCTCTCTGGAGTACAATCCCATAGCATCCACTCTCCAAAGTAGCCATTTTCCTCTATGGTAGGCTGACCAGATGTCCGCTTTTGGCGGGACAGTCCCGCATTCAAACAATTTGTCCCGTGTCCCGCGGGTTATTTCAATTGTCCTGATTTTTGGAAGGCTGCCGCACTGCCTTCTGGGGTGCAAGGCAGTGCGGCAGCCTCCTGCGTGCGTGGCCGCAAGAGCATGGCCTTTTGGGGCGCTGCCATTTCCCGCCCTGTCACAGGGCGGGAAACGGCATAGCGCCAAGCGCTCAAACTCCCTGCGACTCTTGTCGCAGCATCTTGGCGATCGCGACCGCCACGCCGGTCCCGGTTCACAAAGGTGACCATCTGGTCACCTTACTCTACGGAAATTGATCTCTGTGGTTTGGAAATCACTGGAAGGCTTGTTGCAAACATGGCTGGCTGACCTGTGTTCAGCTCATCGGATCCCACATGGCCAGTTTCACTGAAACGTCCTCCCGGATGCAAAATGGGCACTTGTGGAAGATTGCCGCCTGTATTCAAATACTGAGGGAGAAATGCTGAGCCGCCAAGATGAAATAAAACAAACATACCTCCTTATTTCCTTTGCAGGTCACACGTACGTGGTTTCTGGATGACCTTAAGAAAGTAATCTTCTCAGAATGGATTCCTAAGAACTCATTAATAGCAAAAGATGGCTTCAGAAGACAAGGTTTTATTACCTTTATGGAAGTTAATGCCTCTTCAATTTCTTCGCCTCTGCGCTATTCCAATATTATCAGATTAAATACACGAGAGAGAAAGAGAGAGAGCGAGAGAATGAGAGGAAGAGAGAGAGGAAGCAATACATATTTGGACAGTTTCTTTCATAGCTGGCTTTTTAAAATATTCAAAACTTGCAGTGTTCCATAACATGTTGGATCATGACGGAGAGGGGGAAATCAGAACAGATGAGAAATGAAGGTTTGTTTATTTGCACATTAATTCCTTTGTTCCTCCACAGAGTTTCAGATGATGTACATCCTTCTCTCTCTCTTTCTCTTCGTCCATTTTATCCTTACAAAAACCACGCGAGGTCAGGTGGGCCCAAAGTAACTTAGAAATGACTGTGTCTGAGCCCCTTTGTGCACTTACAATTTTCAGCATGACTGCGTGCTTCGCAGCGGGGTTTCCCCACATTTCCTTGTTTATGTGTGAGGTGGTACCCCATTGCTTCCCCTGGGCCCAGCCACCATTTTGTCTGCCCCTTGAGGAAGAAGAAGAAGAGAAGGAGGAGTTTGGATTTATACCCCACCTTTCTCTCCTGTAAGGAGACTCAAGGTGGCTTACAAGCTCCTTTCCCTTCTCCCCACAACAGACACCTTGTGAGGCAGGTGGGACTGAGAGAGTTCTGAGAGAACTGTGAATAGCCCAAGGTCACTCAGCAGGAATGTCGGAGTGCGGAAACACATCTGGTTCAGAATGTTTCTGGGTTCAGATAGTTGCTTGCTACCTGTTAATGATTTTTTTAAAAAAGCCCATATCTTGATCTATTTCTCCTGGGATAGATTGAAAGTGTTTAAATTTTTTAACAATCCCTCAAAAGGTGCCCTATCGATCTCCTAGTAATGCTGGCGGAACTGCTCCTGCACGGGTGGGGTAAGGCAATGAGGAGCGGAAAAGCTAAAGGAAGCAAAACGGATATTGCTGCGCTCTGCTTTCTCTGCTGAGACAAGGGGGAAAAGTTGCCTCTGAAGATGCCAACCAAAGATGCCGGTGAAACTTTGGGAGCAAAAACTACCAAACCACCAGCCACACTGCCTGGAAAACCCGTAACTCCCAGTCCCTACAAGAATCCCTCAAAATGTGAGCAGACAATCTTTACATTCCTCTCATCAAGCCGACATGTTTTTTCTGGTATAAATAGCAGATGTTAGCTATACAGTTTAATCTTTCACTGGTGTCATGAACAGCCCCTGTTTGATCTTGTCACAACTCCTGTTTCCTGCCTGGGATGTGGGAACCTGTCTTTTCTCATTTCCCCTCCCTCTGCTATGCTTCTTCCCAAACTTCACCTACACGCTACAGGGGTCAGTGCTATCAGTCACAGACCAGGAAAGGGATTTGGGCATCTTAGTTGATAGTTCCATGGGAATGTCAACTCAATGTATGGCAGCTGTGAAAAAGGCAAACTCTATGCTGGGGATCATTAGGAAAGGAGTTGATAATAAAACTGCAATGATTGTCATGCCCTTATATAAAGCAGTGATGTGACCGGACTTGCAGTACTGTGTTCAGTTCTGTCACCACATCTCAAAAAGGATATCAAAGAGGTAGAAAAAGCGCAGAGAAGGGCAACGAGGATGATTGAAGGATTGGAGCACCTTCCCTATGAGGAAGCTGCAGCGTTTGGGACTCTTTAGTTTGGAGAGGAGACGTCTGAGGGGGGATATGACTGAAGTCTATAAAATTATGCATGGGGTAGAAAATGTTGACAGAGAGACATTTTTCTCTCTTTCTCACAATACTAGAACCAGGGGGCATTCATTGAAAATGCTGAGGGGAACAATTAGAACTAATAAAAGGAAACATTTCTTAATGCAACGAGTGATTGGTGTTTGGAACATGCTGCCATAGGAGGTGGTGATGGCCACTAACCTGGATAGCTTTAAAAGGGGTTCGGTCAGATTAATGTTTTTATGCTTTTTTAAAATTTTATTTTTTAATTGAATTTTATGATATAACATTGCAAACATATCAGAAGCACTTATTTTCTCCAGGGGAACTGATCTCTGTAGTCTGGGGCTTGGTCAGATTTATGGAGGAGAAGTTGATCTATGGCTACCAATCTTGATCTGCGATTGCAAATGCCTTAGCAGACCAGGTGCTCAGGAGCAGCAGCAGCAGCAGCAGAAGGCCATTGCTTTCACCTCCTGCATGTGAACTCCCAAAGGCACCTGGTGGGCCACTGCGAGTAGCAGAGTGCTGGACTAGATGGACTCTGGTCTGATCCAGGAGGCTCTTTCTACGCAGTGGCGTAGTGGCTAAGAGCAGTGGCTCAGAGCAGGTGCATTCTGATCTGGAGGAACCGGGTTTGATTCCCAGCTCTGCTGCTTGAGTTGTGGAGGCTTATCTGGGGAATTCAGATTAGCCTGTGCACTCCCACACATGCCAGCTGGGTGACCTTGGGCTAGTCACAGCTTTTTGGAGCTCTCTCAGTCCCACCCACCTCACAGGGTGTTTGTTGTGAGGGGGGAAGGCCAAGGGGATTGTAAACCCCTTTGAGTTTCCTGCAGGAGAGAAAGGGGGATATAAATCCAAACTCCTCCTCCTCCTCCTCCTCCCCCTCCCCCTCCCCCTCTTCTTCTTCTTCTTCTTCTTCTTCTTCTTCTTCTTCTGATGATGATGATGATGATGATGATGATGATGATTGATGATGATGATGATTGATGATGATGATGATGATGATGATGATGTTTATGTTTTTCCACTTTGCTTCTCAGGCCTTATCAGCTCATTAGACACCTACTGTTGTAGTTTTATCAGTAGTGTGGAATGCAGGTTGTTTTCACCTGGGGGCGGTTTCTTCATCTCTGCACTGTGGGACTGGAGAGTTGCCACCCCCCCTTGGAAACTGGTAGTCAGGGGTGGGGTGAAGTGGCTTGAGTGACATGGCGCATAATGGAGGCCGCATTGCTGGTTATGCTTAGTTCTGGCAATAGAAGTCTAAATGCTTATTCCTCATAATAAAGAAATCGACTGAATACAGAGTCTTGTTATCGAGCAGTTGAGGGGCACGACAATCGATCAATAATGCTAGGGAGGAAGTAAAGGGTTTTTTAATGGCATGATGCTTACTCATATCTTTAATCCTTTCATCCAGCTCATTTGAGTGATTAAAGAAAATCAATAGGAAATAAAATGACTTCAATGACCAACAGAAGTCAACCAGGCCAACATTTCTATTGTTCCATTGTTTTCTCAGTGGGAAAACCTGCAGTTATCAAAATGTCCTAGATGCTTCCTGTGTTTGGAGATCATCTTCAAGGTGCATGAGGTTTATTTAAGACCTACAATGTTAGGTGTTTTATTTTGAACTTTTTTCCCCTAATAATTCTCCACACCATTTAATTTTCTTTTCACTGTCAAAAGTTCTGTCTCCTGAGTGATTATTGTTACTTTAGACCAGGGGTAGGGAACCTGCGGCTCTCCAGATGTTCAGGAACTGCAATTCCCATCAGCCTCTGTCAGCATGGCCAATTGGCCATGCTGGTAGGGGCTGATGGGAATTGTAGTTCCTGAACATCTGGAGAGCCGCAGGTTCCCTACCCCTGCTTTAGACTTTTCTAGGTTTGCCAGTGACAGGTGGATATTTGGGGGTGGAGCCTGGATATTTGGGGGTGGAGCCTGGGAACAAAGGGGTTTGGAATCTGCAGGAGAGTACAATACTGTAAAGTCCACCTTCCAAAGTAGCCATTTTCTCCAGGGGGACTGATCTCTGAATAGACCTCCATAGGCAAAAGCACTATAGCATTCTTATTAGTTAGCAGTTCCTGTTTTACAGTCTGTTTAGTTTTTAGGTGTCTGAGCAAGGCTGGAGACAGCAATACCTCAGACGTTTAAGGTGTTAAAGATCCATGGTATTTGAGTAATCACGTTTCAACAGAATTGCAAGGACACAGAGTCTAAATAGAAGACACCGGGAGACCTCAGAAGCGTCACAAGTAGCGCAGACTTTCTTAGAAGCAGTTAAGGAAGAGTTTGTGTCTGCAAGTTCTTCATACAATCTCCAATCATTTCCAGCATTGCAAGTATTCATTATTAGTTAGATTTCATGGGAGGAATCAGAGGCCGCTTCCGCATGGAGGTGGAAGGGCTTGGGTTGGCATACTCCATGCCGAACCGACGCCGCTGGGACCGTTGGCACGAATGGTCCCAGAAAGAGCCGGGAAGACGGCGCCGTGGAGCACTGGCGCCCGGCCGACCCGGCGTGTCGCTGGCCCTCCGGCACGTCGCCGAGGCCTGGAGACACGTCCCTCCAGCCCTGCGTGACTGCTCTAGCATCGCAGGGCAGGGGGCGTGTCCCCAGGCCTCGGTGACGTGCCGTCCGGCCGGAGACAAGGTAAGTGCAGGGGGGGGGGGAAGGCGCCTTGGAGTCACTGCCATTCACACGGCAGTGGCTCCAAGTCGGCATTTCCCAAAAACCTCGCTGGGGAAGCGAGGTTGGGAAACGCTGACTTCGCACCGGTCAGGTGGCGCGAGGGCGGCGCGGCTGCACAGCAGTTGCGCACCCTGTGCGAATGGCTCCCTGGGGACGGTGTTTTTGACGTCCCCAGGCCGCCATAAAATGCCCGTGCAGAAGCGGCCAGAGTCCTAAACTTTAAATGCTCTAAAACTCCTTTGAATTGTTGCTTATTTGTCTTGGGTCTTACACTCTGTTCTGGCCGAATGCAATTCACCTGATTTTTCGTTTGCTTGGGGAATAGAACAGAAACCATTAGACGCAGCATCTGCCACGCCTCTCTGTCCTCCCCCACCCAGTGCGACCACCAACGGTTTTCTAGAGCCCGTTGTATTTTTTCTCACAACGGGCTTTATTGCTCAAGTGTATGCAAACATATAAAAGCTATTTTATCCCACCATCTATCAATTTGCTATTGTGTTTGTGTATGCACAGTGCCATCCCTTCACAGCCAACCTATGGCTACCAGGTAGAGTTTTCAAGACAAGTGACTAACGGAGGTGGTTTGCCATCACCTGCCTTCTCATAGCAACCCCAGAAATTGCTTTCACTCATTCTAAATGCGCATCTACGTCCACCAGCCCCGGCTGCCAAACGATTGAAGGCTGGCTGGCAGCTTGATTCTTATGCAAAAGAGTTTGCCATCCCGAGCTTGCAATTTAATTTCACATGTGACAAAGCACCAAACCCGAGTAAAAAATGGATGCTGGGGAGCAGTCCATTACACTGATACGCTATCCGAAAATATTCATCTTCTGTTTGGTTCATCATCATTTGTAACAGAGCGTTATTATTTCCCTCCCATCCTTCATCCTTCTATCTGTACTATTTGGCACATGCCGGTAAGTGTAATTAAAGAGATAACAGAGGGGACGTTGTTTATCATTGATAAAAGATATGATGAGAAAAAGTGGGGGGGGGACACTTTCATTTCACTTTGCCAGTTGCAATGTTTGTACATGCAAATTAAATGGGCTGGGTTTCCACTGCCAAGCATCTAACTTAAGGTGACCGGACGTCCCGCTTTTGGTGGGACAGTCCCGCCTTACACCAATCTGTTCCACGTCCCGCGGGGTTTTTTACCTGTCCCGATTTTGTCTTCTGGGGTGCTCCCAGAAGGTAGTGCAGGGTAGCGCCCCAAAAGGCAGTGCGGGAGCCTCCCGCACACGCGGCCGCAGGAGCGCACTGCCTTTTGGGGCGCTCCCCGGTTTCCTGCCCTGAAACAGGGTAGCGCCCCAGAAGGCAGTGTGGCAGCCTCCCGCGCTGCCGCACTGCCTTCTGGGGTGCTCCCATTTCCCGCCCTGTGACAGGGCGGGAATCTGGGGAGCGCCCCAAAAGGCAGTGCGCTCCTGTGGCCGTGCCCATGCGCAACCACCCCCGTTCCGGTTTTAAAAGGTGACAATCTGGTCATCTTAATCTAACTTGGAGTACTGGTGTCAAAACAAATTGTAGACCCAACCTCAACTACAAACTCCAAAGGTCTGTGAGTATGTCAGATGAATATTCTTGCAGAAAGTCACGTAATGTAATTGTTTCAAGTAAAGTTTCAAGCTGGACGGTGAGCTATAAAGCATTCCTCAAACCGATTGTGCAGGCTGTCCTGCAAACAACATTTTTCCTGGGTGTTGTGATAGATGCATTACAGGTTGGCCTACATTTAGTGCAAATCCTTTGTCATGCTTTGAACCTGGGCAGACATGTGACACTGCCTTACAGTGACTCAGAATACTAGTTCATTGTCAGAGGGATTGTATCTAGTTGATTGAGATGCATTCCTAGCTCAGTGCAATTGCTACAAGATATTTGTAACCAGCCTGCTATATGTTACCACTGCTATTCTGGGGTATTCTTTCCTTGAATTTCCTTGAGAGCCAGCATGGTGTAGTGGTTAAGAGGAGGTGCACTCTAATCTGGAGAACGGGGTTTGATTCCCTGCTCTGCCACTTGAGCTGTGGAAGCTTATCTGGTGAACTAGATTAGCTTCTGCACTGCAACACATGCCAGCTGGGTGACCTTGGGCTAGTCACAGTTCTTCGGAGCTCTCTCAGCCACACCCACCTCACTTTGTTGTGAGGGGGGAAGGGAAAGGAGTTTGTAAGCCCCTTTGTGTCTCCTACAGGAGAGAAAGAAGGGGGATATAAATCCAACTCTTCTTCTTCTTGATCCTTGCTCTTTGCTTTATGGCTTCACATGCCAAAAAGATAACTAGACTTCCCCCGATACTTTTGTCTCATGGGAAATGGGATTGTTTCCATTGTCCTGTGGGGGCAGGAGGCCAGGTGGCTTTATCCAGTGGTGGGATCCAAAAATTTTAGTAACAGGTTCCCATGGTGGTGGGATTCAAATTGTGGTGTAGTGCCAATGGGACTGGGCGGGGCATTCCGGGGGCATGGCCGGGCATTCTGGGGGCGGGGCATTCCTGGGCGGGACTGTGGCAAGGACACAGCCGCTGCGCCAGTCCTTGGGCAGGACACGAATGCACGCAGGCACAGGCTGCCATGCACGCCAGTGCACCTCCTGCTAGACTGCTTCAAGTTCTGCACATTACTGCTGAGAGGAGGGGCATAACTAAGGCAAAAATCACGTGGCAAAATCACCAATTAGTAACCCCCTCTCGGCACACACAAATAATTAGTAACCTACTCTTGGGAACCTGTGAGAACCTGCTGGATCCCACCTCTGGCTTTATCTCTATCTATCACCGACCTTGGGGCACCTCAGCTCCAAACTAACCCTTCCTCACATTTTTTGGGAAAATGGGAGGAGGAAGCAACGTTGGAATAAAACAGGTAGCAAAACCCAGGTTCCGCAGAACTGGCTTTGTCCAGCTGGTGCTTCAATGCCCATCAATAAATGCTGCTGAACAACACTACAGTGTCTGTTTATTGCTTCAAGGTTTGAGACCTAACATTCGTCCAAGTTGATGTTGCCTACTCTAACTGGCAGCAGCTGTCACAGGATTCAAGTGTAGGTCTTTCGCATCACCTACTGCCTGATCCTTATAACTGGCAATGCTGGGGACTGAACCCTTTATTCAGTGGTGGGATCCAAAAATTTTAGTAACAGGTTCCCATGGTGGTGGGATTCAAACAGTGGCGTAGCACCAGTGGGGCTGGGTGGGGCATTCCGGGGGCGGGACCGGGCATTCCAGGGGCGGAGCATTGTTGGGCGGGGCTGTGGCAAGGACGCAGCCGCTGCGCCGGTCCTTGGGCGGGAAACAAAAGCACGCAGGTGCAGGTTGCCACGCACGCCGGTGCACCTCCTGCTAGACTGCTTCAAGTTCTGCGCGCTACTGCTGAGAGGAGGGGCGTAACTAAGGCAACAATCACGTGGCAAAATCACCAATTAGTAACCCCCTCTCGGCACACACAAATAATTAGTAACCTACTCTTGGGAACCTGTGCGAACCTGCTGGATTCCACCTCTGCCCTTATTGTTGCACATGCCAAGGCATGAAGACCCCATGATCAAATCCATGTATTAAGTCACGTGTAAGGGGAGTTTAGCCCTCCGAGTCGTTAATGCACCACAGTGTGATGAATGTTCCAGCTATCAAAGCAAGCGTCTGCCAGCACATCTTACATTTGCGAATCCTCCGTATTTATTACGGTTGATGTGAAGCAAGATTTCCTGGCTACCATCAAAAAACGAACCTCAGATGACACGACTAGAAATTCTGCAGCCGAGGGTAGATTTGACATGCTGCAGGACTTGTCGAAGCCCTTTTAAGTCTCAAACCGAACAAAGAACTTCCTTTTCGGGATGGCAGAGGATTTGACGGCGAGATCTGAAGCTGTATGGAACTTTGAAATGCAATTCCCTTCTCCCTCTTTTTATCCCATCTGCTCTGCTTCTGGTAGGGAGGAAAAAAACACTGGTGCCTACATACACTTTTGAAGTAAAGGAACATATGGTTTCCATTGTGTTACAGCATATTTAGCATTTCTTTAAGAAAGAGAAGTAAAAATAGATTTTAAGGGTAGCCAGGATTGGCCCGGCAATCTTTGAAAGACCCATGGGGGGGGGGGGATGACATAGAAAGTGATCATTAGGTAAGGGTGTCACATCAAGTCCAGGTTTTCTTTGGAAGTTGTTCTTGTTGTTATTTATTCAATTTAGATCCTGCCCTCCCTGACCATACCCGGGCTTTTAAAAGTTAATAAAATGCACATTCATTTAAAACACAGAATGGCACAAGATCCTCTCTAGCAGTAGCCTGAAACGCTATGGTCAAATTGGTTGGAACTCTGTGATAAAACCATAGAGCTTTTAGCAATTCCTAGAGAGGACTAACTAATGTCACTTCCAGGAAAACGTGGAAACATTTATATAAAGTTTATGGAGAAAGGTCAAAACAGCAGGTTCAAAGCCCTACTCTACTGTGCAGCTTCCTGGACCTGTAACACTCTACCAGCCAAACCTACTGTGCATGAACATAAAAAGGAAGAGAGAAAACCATATGCTGGAGACAGACAGTTTTTTTCGTATGTGCTTGCTGCCGATAGGCTTGGTCAATACCCCAGAAATTCGGTAAAATTCGGATTCGGATTTATTTAGGCATAAAATTATCTGTATGCCCGAATAAGACAAATAACATATTCGGATATACCCAAATATTCGGGTATATTCGAAAAATTCGGGTAGGTCTGTTTTTTGTGGGTTTTTTTGGTGATTTTTGCATTCGTGTCTGCAGGGAGTGCATTTTTAAAGCTAGCGGCATCAAAATTTCAGAGTATCATCCAGAGACTCTCCTGATGATATTAACTGAGTTTGATGAAGTTTGGCTCAGGGGGGCAAAGTTATGGACCCCCAAAGTGGGTGGCTCCATACTCCATTGTTTCTAATGGGAGCTAACAGGAGATGGGACTACCCCTTTGAAGTTCCATAACTTTGGACCTCCCAAACAAAACTTCACCAAACTTGGGTGACATCATCAGAACAGTCTCTGGATGAGACTCTGAAATTTTGGTGTTGCTAGCTTTAAAAAGGCCAAAATGCAAATAAATCACCAAAAAATACCCAAAAAAATCCCAAATGCTTTGCATTTGGATTTTTTCATATTTGGGTCGCTTTTGGACTAAATATGCCCAAATGCACCCAGAGCATGCCATATAGCTTTTGCATATGCTAGTCCTAGGGTTCCTGATAAAGTCTTTTTTGGGTAGACATTCGGGGATCCCCTCTTTAATTTTTCACAAGAAGAAAAGCTGTTTGGATCCAACTCCTGTTTGTCAATGTGGAGACCAGGCAGGATCAAACTATGAGAGATGAAGACACTATAGGTCAAAAGCTGTACTATTTCCATTTCCCTTCCATTGAAGTGTCAAATGACCATGGGAGTTTTGGCCGACAAAAGCTCATACCCAGAAAATCTTGTTGGTTCGTAAGATGCTCTGAGACTTCAATCTAGGTATTCCAAAATGACTGTAATTCAGTCTCTGCTTAATGTGAGGCCTGAGCCAAATCTTTTGGTCCGTGTTGCCTTTCATACGTGAAATGAAAGGCAATATAGCATGAGTCTGAGTCTTGATAGTGTTATGCCTGAGGTAAATCTGGTGCACTTGACCAACTGCTATTACAGAGCATTACATGCTAGGTTAAACATGTGATGGGTTTTACTGGAGACCTTTGTCATCCAGTGCAATAGGACTCTGCAAATCATTTTTTAAGTCCAAGTTGTCAGTGGGATGAATCACTCAAGTTGTTTGATTGAAGGAATATAAATGGACTCCCAAATGACTTTAATAGGGCCATCCCTTCATGAAGGAATGAGGCTTGAGTCTACCCGATAACTCCCAGAGAAGCAATCTGCATTCCTCTAGAGCAGTGGTGGTGAACCTATGGCACTCCAGATGTTCATGAACTACAATTCCTATCAGCCCCTACCAGCATGGCCAATTGGCTCTAGAGGGTTTTGAAGTCCCCGACTCCTGTGCTTTTTACAATAGACAGCAGAACAGGAGCAGGGCGAGTGGGTCTGTGCAACCACAAATGGGGGAAGGGAGGTGTGTTTTGTGGTGAAGTGGTCGTGCACATGCAGGGGCTTAGGAAGAATACGTGATTTTCAAATCGAGCTGGGGCTTATGAAGAACACGCGAGTTTCCCTCACCCCACGGCTGCTAAGCAAGGAGGCGGGGCGCCCCCCTCCACTGCCTGGCAGACGGGGGTGAGTTTCCCTCTCCCTCCCGGCCTAGCAGCCGGTGGCAGTGGCAGCACTGGTCATTTGGGGTGCTGTTTTTGCGCCCCCACGTGACCAGATGGCAGTCACCCGGGGACATGGGGTACCCCATATCACTGGGCAGATACGCCTCTGAACAGAAGTGCAGTATCTAGCCCTGGTTAACTAATTGTGCTACAAAAGAGATACATACACATGGCATAAAAGGATATGGTTTACAAAACACATGGATTTTTTTTGTTAAACCTTGTATCTATGTTTTATATAAACTATCTTTCGGTATACCACTTTTTAAATACTTCAGATGGTCATCATATGAATCCCACCACCATCAGAACCTGTTGTTAACATTTTTGAATCCCACCCCTGCCCAGTCTTGATAATATGCCCCATATGTCCCACGTTGGTCTCTGCGCTCGGCAGAGGCCAATTTACTGGAGATCCCTGCCCCCTCTATGATGCGGCTGGCCTCCACCAGGGCCAGGGCTTTTACGGCCCTGGCCCCTGCCTGGTGGAATGCTCTTCCTCCAGCTGTCCGGGCCCTGCGGGACCTACAAGAGTTCCGCAGGGCCTGTAAGACTGAGTTATTCCACCGGGCTTTTGGGGAGGCCGGCTGCTGATAGGTGCCCATTAACAACTAAGATCCGCTGTTCCCCTCTCAGGGGAGTTGGGGAGCTAATGGCTGAACACCATCTGTTTTAACTGATTATGAATTAGGAGCGCTGCTTTTAACTGATATGAATTTTTAGTATTTTATTTTGTTATCCGCTTGTTTATATTGTGATGTAAACCGCCCTGAGCCCTTTGGGGGAGGGCGGTATAAAAGTGGAACAAATAAATAAATAAATAAATAAATAATCTGAAGATCAATTGTAATAGCAGGAGATCCCCAGGTGGTACCTAGAGATTGGCAGCCCTAGTTGGCAGACCTAATGGGAAAAGCATTATCAAGGGATGCCAGCTTGCCTCTCTCAAGGCCTTGCTACTTTCTTCTCTTTATGGAAGTCAGGGGCAGAGCGAGGAGGAACTGCGCCGGAGGCACGCGTGTGCCCTGCACCCCTGCCACGCCCCCACATGCCCTCGCCCCGGAACACCCCGGAACGCCCTTGCCATGCCCTTGCAGGGGTGCGCACCTGGTGCGTTACGCACCCCCTTTCCTCTTGGCACTACGCTATTGATGGAAGTTGTTTATGACCTGGAGACTTGGTCCTCTTCCGCACATGCGGAATAATGCACTTTCAATCCACTTTCAATATACTTTGCAGCTGTCTGGAATAAGACAGCTGCAAAGTGCATTGAAAGCGGACTGGAATTGCATTATTCTGTATGTGCGGAAGGGGCCTTGGAAAGGAGCAGGTTGGTGCTTGAGGCTGCCTGAAAATCTCTGTTGTGGTTGGTAATGACTAAGCAGTGGCGCAGTGGCTAAGAGCAGTGGCTAAGAGCAGGTGCACTCTGATCTGGAGGGACCGGGTTTGATTCCCAGCTCTGCCGCTTGAGTTGTGGAGGCCTATCTGGGGAATTCAGATTAGCCTGTGCACTCCCACACACGCCAGCTGGGTGACCTTGGACTAGTCACAGCTTCTCAGAGCTCTCTCAGCCCCACCCACCTCACAGGGTGTTTGTTGTGAGGGGGGAAGGGCAAGGAGATTGTCAGCCCCTTTGAGTCTCCTACAGGAGAGAAATGGGGGATATAAATCCAACTCTTCTTCTTCTTCTTCTTCTTCTTCTTCTTCTTCTTCTTCTTCTTCTTCTTCTTCTTCTTCTTCTTCTTCTTCTTCTTCTTCTTCTTCTTCTTCTTCTTCTTCTTCTTCTTCTTCTTCTTCTTCTTCTTCTTCTTCTTCTTCTTCTTCTTCTTCTTCTTCTTCTAAATACTTCACTGTGCACCTGGCTAAGAGAGTGCAGGAGAAAGAGGAAGCCGGTGAGGATTCTTTCCAGTGTGCATGCGGAACTACGCAGGCAGGAAGGGATGGATCATGTTTTTTTTATGTTTGTGAAAAATTCTGAGAATGTTTCATTTCAGAACTATATCTTTTTTTTCCGGCCATTCCTAAGCGCCATCCCCAGCCCAATAAAATTCTTTTTTTAAAAAAAATAATTTTTTATTGTATCGTTTGAATATTCCATTTTATATTAATGCTCTTCTTCATTCGTTTTCAAACAATACATTTTCCCCTTTTCCCCCTCCCCCCTGTGTTTTCTTCATAGTTTTATCAAACAAACAGCAGTAAGTTCATTCTTTGTAATCTCTTCTCCCATATCTCCTCATTGGCTCCAGCTTCTTTCATCCAGTCCGCATATATAGTCCATACCTTCAAAATTTCACTCTGTTTATCTTGCCACAGTTTATTTTTTTGTTATTATTTCGAAAATGTCCAGTGTCACTTGTTCCCAGATGTATTCCAACCATTTCTGGATTGTCCATTTTTTCTTTTCTTTCCAGCCTAAAGCTATTGTTGCATGTGCTGCTTTGATCATTATTTTATACATATAGCTATATTTTTTTATCTACCCTTCTATCCTCCATCACACCCATGAACATTAAATCATTATTTATCCTAATATTAATCTTCACCAGTTTCTCAATATACAACATTACAGTTGTCCAATTTTTTTTCACTTCTATGCATTCCGTCCACATATGACTACCCAATAAAATTCTGAACTTGTTCAGGTCAGAATTGGGGCTTACCTTTTGGCTGGAAGTTAGATAATGAAGAAGAAGAGGATGAGAAAGAGGAAGGAGGAGGAGGAGGAGGAGGAGGAGGAGGAAGAAGAAGAAGAAGAAATGAAAGAAAACCCCATTGGTACCTCGATGGCCCAGGCTACCCTGATCTCATCAGATCTTAGAAGGTAAGCAGGGTCAGCCCTAGTTAGAACTTGGATGGGAGACCACCAAGGAAGTCCAGAGTCCAGGCAGGCAATGGCAAACCACCTTTGAATGTTCCTTTCCTTGAAACCCTACAGGGTCACCATGAGACAGTTGTCATTTGACAACAACAACAACGGCTCTGGTCCCTGCCTGGTGGAACACTCTTCCTCCAGCTGTCCGGGCCCTGCAGGACCTTGGCGATTTCCGCAGGGCGTGTAAGACTGAGTTGTTCCACCGGGCCTTTGGAGAGGCCAGCCGCTGAGTGTGCCCCCCCCCATTCCATGGGTTCTCAATATCATCGAGACCCACTGTCTCCCCCCTCCTTTTTTTAGGAGGATTAAGTTGAGTTTAAGTTAAATAAGATCTTTTGTGAAATGCCTTTCCTAGGAAGTAACTGCTGTTTTTAATTATATTTATGATGATTTTATGGTCTTAAGTTGTACACCGCCCAGAGCCCTTCGGGGATGGAGTGGTATATTAAACTAATCAATCAATCAATTAATTAATCAATCAATCAATCAATCAATTAATTAATTAAAAGCCGTGCAGAGTAAGTAAGCCAGGGCAGAAGTGCCAGGAAGATTAGAAAAGCATTCCGTGAAGGACCCCTGTGGTTGAAAATTGTCCATCATCATTGGTAAGGGGAAAGTATACTTCCAGGGGGGGCTGAACCATGCTTGCTCTTGGTGTGTAAATCTTCCCCACAACTCTGATTCATGGTCACGATCAAGCCATAAACACTGCTTCCACAAAGGGGGAGAGCTGTTGAAAAATAGCATTTTCCAACAATGTTCGTGTATCCTGTGGGTTGACTTCGGAAAGTTTCTTTTAATCCATGCATCGACTTTCTCAGCAGGATCTGAGTATGAGGAAAATGTCACACCATATGTTTACGCTTCCCCCTCCCCTTTGCTGAAGTAATTAGCAGGACCTGAGCTATTTCTTTCCCTGACACTTGGAATTCCTTTGAAAGATGCAACCAGCCAACCTTTGGAGGATGAAACAGGAGCATCTGCTGTTCATAATGAAGAGAAAACCACTGATTTTCTTGAGTTCAGTGGGTGTAGTGCTGCCCAAGTAATGGACTAGGTGGTGGCAGACCTTTGGCACTCCAGATGTTATGGACAACAATTCCCATCAGCCCCTGCCAGCATGGCCAATTGGCCGTGCTGGCAGGGGCTGATGGGAATTGTAGTCCATAACATCTGGAGTGCCAAAGGTTTGCCACCACGGGCTAGGATATAGTCCTTAGTCCATGCCATATTTGAGACTCCAAGCATATCAGGGTCATCTGAGTAATTTCCCAAAACACCACACAACTGAGAAACTCCATCCAGGAAGCTAGTGGAGTTTGAGTGTCAGGAATCCCACAATTAGGCCCCCCAAAAGTCTTCAGCCTCCCTAGAACACGAACAGTGAAGAAGGAACCAGACCTATGAAGACATCTGACCACAAGGAGGAACGCTTATCTAGCAGCTTAGGAGATCCAGCTACCAAGACCTTTCTGGGAGGTGGGAAAAGGTGCAGAGCTTTTAAGTCTTGAGGGACTGAGCTCTTGCTAATATTACAGGAGGAGTGGAGCTATCAGGTCCTTTAAGTCATCTGAAACTTCTCTGGTCTAGAGAGTAGCATTGCTGAAGGGCATCTACGGTTAGGAGTGGTGGACTCTAATCTGAAGAACCAGGTTTGGTCATGGGCACAGCTAAACAAAACGGCTCTCAGAGTTTTCCATGCCCCTCCCAACTGTGCCCTGCCTGGGGAGTTTGGGGTGGGGCACAGTTGAAGGCCAACAAGTGGGGAGGTTGGGAGTGGGGCCGGCCAGCTCACCATACCTTCAAAACCCATGAGGAGGTCAGGAGCAGCAAGGGTCCATTTGAGCCTTGCCT
Source organism: Sphaerodactylus townsendi (assembly GCF_021028975.2). Lineage (NCBI taxonomy): Eukaryota > Metazoa > Chordata > Lepidosauria > Squamata > Sphaerodactylidae > Sphaerodactylus > Sphaerodactylus townsendi. Next base: position 1,803,453 of record NW_025950363.1, read on the forward strand.
CGGCCAGATTCAGACTGAGCTCAGCAGCTGTTGATCCTTTTAGCTTTATACTGTTGTCTTCACCCCCGAGTTCCACCTGACCTAAGGGGAGGATGCACCCCTACTGTACATGCCTAGGAAGTGGTGCTCAGCACTCGAGCCCCCCACAGGCCCCCCTAGCTATGCCACTGGGTTTGATTCTCCACTCCTCCACATGAATCCTGCTGAGGAACCTTGGACTAGTCACAGTTCTTTGGAATAGTCTCACCCCCATTTTTGACAGACTCCCTTTCCAGTGTGGTGTAGTGGTTAAGAGCAGGTGGATTCTAATCTGGTGAACCAGATGTGTTTCTGCACTCCTACATTCTTGCTGGGTGACCTTGGGCTAGTCCCAGTTCTTTGGAACTCTCTCAGCCCCACCTACCTCACAAGGTGACTGTTGTTGGGAGAGGAAGGGAAAGGAGCTTGAGATTCCTTACGGTAGAGAAAGGTGGGGTATAAATCCAAACTACTCCTCCTCCTCCTCCTCCTCCTCCTCCTCTTCTTCTTCTTCTTCATTTAATTAATCAATCAATCAATCAATCAATCAATCAATCAATCAATCAATCAATCAATCAATCAATCAATCAATCAATCAATCAATCAATCAATCCTTCTCCTTCTCCTTCTCCTTCTCCTTCTCCTTCTCCTTCTCCTTCTCCTTCTCCTTCTCCTTCTCCTTCTCCTTCTCCTTCTCCTTCTCCTCCTCCTCCTCCTCCTCTTCTTCTTCTCCTTCTCCTTCTCCTTCTCCTTCTCCTTCTCCTTCTCCTTCTCCTTCTCCTTCTCCTCCTCCTCCTCCTCCTCCTCCTCCTCCTCATTTGCCGAAAGCTATCTCCACGGACTGATTTTCACCACAGCCTGTGGCAGGCTGTTCCGTGACTTATGGGAAGAAGAATCAATGGATGTGAACAGTGGCGATTAGAATCTCGGTGCTTCTGCGGTGCAGGCAATGAAAAGGGAAACTCACTGGAGGTCTGCCCCTACCATTCTGCCCTGCTTCTCTTGAAGCCCTCTCTCCAGCCTAGATGGATCATTTTTTCCCTGCTTCTACCTTTGGTCTTTCTTTGAGCAGTGAGGCGCTTTGCTGATTCGGAAGGTGAGCTGGGGCACTTTAGTTCGCCGCAGTTAACACAGTCACTCCCCCCAGCCCGGCCTGCCTTCGACGGCTCTGAATTTCCATCAGGCGTATTTAATATTTGAATGCCGCCCAAACCGCCTGGATCAAAAAACCCCTCTACATTTTCAAGAGACATAAGCATCCATTTTCCTCCCTGGCTTTCTGCGGATCGTTTGAAACCTCTGATACAGACGGGCAAAGAGAACGGAGGAGAGGCTGGTTCATTGTAACAAAAAAAATCCCCACCCCTTTTTATTTTTTAAAAAAGTACCTTTGCTTAAATGAATACGGAGTATGAAGCAATCTGACCTTTTGAAGAACATTCAAATCAAAGCCTCGGATAAATCCCGAATCCCTGGATAATGAGGAGAATAGCGTTTGATTCGCAGACTGTGGGGGTGGCTGGCGAAGCTGCCGGAGGGTGAGACAGGTTGATAGGTGGGCAAATGTGTGAGTGGAGTACAAAAACAGACCCAATCTTCAGTTGCTCATCAGCCTACTACCTTGCCTGCTTCTATCCCTTTCAAAAAAACCACATTTTTTGAACCTCTGAATTTGAAGTCCGTGGTTATTCAGCAAAGGAAAAACTAGACGGGGATAATGTCAGAAGACGCATCTTCTGTGAATTAGCTTGTTGCTAGAGTGCACTCTTATTATTTTTTTTGGGGGGGAGCACAGTTCTGCGGGGAAATAAAATTACAGGCCCTTTGTCTCAGTTCTGGGCACCACAATTTAAGAAGGATATTGACAAGATGGGACGTGTTTAGAGGAGAGCAACCAAAATGGTAAAAGGTCTGGAGTCCATACCCTACAAAGAGAGACTTAGGGAGCTGGGGATGTTTAGTCTGGAGAAGTGAAGGCTGAGGAGCGACATGATAACCATTTTTAAATATTTGAAGGGATGTCATGTCGAAGAGGGAGCAAGCTTGTTTTCTGCTGCCTCAGAGACTAGGACATGGAGTAATGGATTCAAGGTGCAGGAAAAGAGATTCCACCTAAACATTAGGAAGAGCTTTCTGACTGTCACGGGGCCTTTCCCCACTTTTCCCTCTACCACCGTCGCTGCGCGCTACTCACTGAGTGCGTCATTTCTGGTGCGCGTCCTGGCTTCCCCACGAGAGCGCGGGGTCGTCAAAAGGCGCCATTTTCTCCAGCACCAGGAATGATGCGCGCTGAGGGTGCGTGACAGCGGCAGCATCGGGGCGGCTGCGTTGTCGCTGCCCCTGTAGTGGGGAGTGCCCCGGGACCCCGCGCTACTTGGCCTGAGTAGCGCGCAGCAGAAGGTAAGTGGGGAAAGGCCCCGGGTTGTTCGACAGTGGAATTCACTGCCTCGGAGAGTGTTGGACTCTCCTCCTGAGCAGAGGCTGGATGAACTTATGTCGGGTGTGCTTTGATTGTGTGTTCTTGCATGGCAGGAGATTGGACTTGATGGCCCTTGTGGTCTCTTCCAACTCTATGATTCAATGCTGGCTCAATACGTAAACCAACTTTTGTCAAAATTGTATTTGCTAACAGCAGCCAGAGTAATAGGGGCAACCAGTTGGAAAGCTGAAAGATGTCCGAACACAGAAATCTGGGAGGAAAAAAAATAAAGAGAGTTTGTAGCCAGGGCTGAACTAATGAATCTTGTAAACAGTCAAAACATGAACTTGATGAGAAGCGGGAATTGGATTTTTTATACATTGCTGAATCAGTTACTGAAGAAAATTATTCACAACACTAACGGAGATTAAAATTAGATTCAGAGGAATTGTATGAATATGTTAAGCAGCAGTGGTGTAGGAGATTAAGAGCTCGTGTATCTAATCTGGAGGAACCGGGGTTGATTCCTAGCTCTGCCGCCTGACAATACTCTTGAGAGGCTTATCTGGGGAATTCAGGATTAGCCCTCCGTGCACTCCTACACACACACGCCTAGCTGGGTGGACTCTTGGGCCTAGTCACAGCTTCTCGGAGCTCTCTCAGCCCCACCTACCTCACAGGGTGTTTGTTGAGAGGGGGGAAGGGCAAGGAGATTGTCAGCCCCTTTGAGTCTCCTGCAGGAGAGAAAGGGGGGCTACAAATCCAAACTCCTCCTCCTCCTCCTCCTCCTGTAAGGAATTCCATAGAGCAGAAATAAAAGGCTTTGTTGGTTGAAAGACCGTTTATTCAGACATCTTAGAAAGCCTCACGCATGCATGGCGTGCTTGCAGGAATGAAGTCTTCCCGCCTAGACCCACAGGTTATAATCTTTCTTCCTCGTCCCATCCCTCCCGGTTTCCCCAGTCCCATTCTCATGGGAGCGGCATGCTCATCTCCCCCCTTGAGATAAGGCCTCTACCCGAGAAATTACTGCCGATTCTGGCCCATTGCCCGAGCCCTGGAATCTACTCAAGGCCAAGCGGCTGTGCTGAGAATCAACACTTTATTAGAAATCAGCACACTCTGCTTCCCCTAAGAAACACTCTCCTCCCCCCTGGACATTGTCCAGTGGGAAGATGCGATGGAAAAGCAGAAATAAGGGAGGGGCGCGTTAATATTTTTCTTGAATACACCCATTGATTATAACCAGAGGGAATACTCCCCACCCAGGAAATCCAAGTATTGCATAGCTAGTTTCGCGATTAAAAGCGAGAGTCCAGGATGGCGTCAATTTCATAATGCTTGTGGCCATCAATTATAGTCGGCGGGGGTATCTCCGGAGGAGTCGTGCCAGACATGCGGGAGCAGGGAGCCTCCTTGGAGCAAACTGGAATGAAAAGACAGGGATGGATATTACTTAAGAATTAGGCAAGATCTTAACCCGGGCTGTTCACATCATTAATCACCTTCTTGTAATTCTAAAAGGTCCCCAACGAATCTTTTGCCCAGTTTCTTGAAAATTCTATGCACGTCTCTGAGATTTTCTTTAGTAGGACAAGTAGACCCAAGCCCCAACACGCAAAGGGAAGCGCTTCAGACTCGATGTTTCCATCCGCCTGGAACTCTTTGGGGAATCTTTAGCTTCTGCTGCAAGGCAGTTCCTGAACTCGTTTTCCACCCCTCAGCCGATGAGATGAAATCCACTGCTGTGGAATTCCTGGAGGGATGCAAGCCTCCACAGCGAGGTAGTTAGGGCAACCTTGGTGGGAAGCTGAAATGGCCAGACACAATTTCAAAGGGTTTTGCGTACTGCTATAGCAGCGGCATTGTTATAGGCATATTCCGGCATAAGCGGAATTAAATACGCGACCAGTTGTCTTGGTGATAGTTGGTGTTAACAACGTAAATACTGTTCAAGAGTTCTGTTAGATCCTTTCTGACTCACCACCTTCATCACTTTGAGCGTGGTGGTAGGGGCGGCAACTGCCGGGGTAGCCCCCAACAAACCCAGGAAAGCTTTCCAAAAATTTTGAAATGAAATTGGGGCCCCGCGGTCGGACCAATTCCACCTTGAGGGGGGGAGGAGTGTAGGGCGGTATATATGTTGGATATCGAACAGCCGCGCCAATGGTTAGGGAGCGGAAAGGAATGGAGGTGCAGGGGATGAAAATGGAGCTTGTTTGGAAAACAGGTCCACCACCCCCCACAAGACTGTGTTTCCCTGGCTCCCCGGTAAATCCGTAATAAAATCCATTGAGATAACTTCCCAGAGGCGGGAGGCAACCGGAGGAGAGGTTTTAACAGTCCATGCGGGCTTTCCCGGGATGGATTTGGCCTCCCGCACAAACAAGAGCACCCTCTGATATAAGCCTCAATGTTCCTTATATTTGCGCATGGCGGCGCCACCAGAATTGACGGGCGGAGCTAAAGTGCAGTGTCTTGAGGAAAGCCAAAATGTCCAGCTGAGCGGGCATCATGGCAGAGCCTTTGGAGAACCTGCTTCGCTTGAAGGGGCTAATCGCGTACCAACAATTTCCCCGCTTCCAAACACCATTCATCTTACTGCGCAGCTGGAGTGCGCTTCTTCCACTCCCGCCCGGCAGCTCATGAAGACCAGCCTCCCCTCGAAAGGTTCCCGCAGGAAGGGGAGATGCAAGGCTGGGAACGAGGCGCTTGGAGGGAGGAGCAGATGTCTGCTTAAGGATCGAAAGTGGACGGCCAACCCCAGTTGGGAGGGGAGAGGGACAGTCGCTGCGGAGGATGTCTGCGTAAGGCAGCTCTCCACCCCCCCCTGGGAAAGCTAGCGACAGCGCATCCAGCCAGCTCTTGTTGGTTTTTCCGTGGGAAAAAAATGGACAGTGAAGAGAAAAAGCAGGGAAAAGAAATTGGCCCATTACGTGAGTTTGACATTTTGCGAACATTTTTTTTGAGGGGGGTAGAGAGAGCAGCTAAGTTCTTATGATCCGACTCAAACCTATGGAAGAGGTGTTTCCAGCCCCCTCAAGCCAGTGCGGACGTTAGTGGAAAGCGCTGTCTCTTGATGGCAGCAGTAGTCTCTTTATCCCCTCTGCGTCCAGTTGAAAGTTCCGCCACGGAGAATTTTTTTGGATAAATAAGTTCACCGCGGAACAAGCCTACCATTTTTATTTCTCTGCAATAGGAGCTGCGCCATGGCGCCGTTCGTCCGAAGCATCCACGTGAACCCGCACGAAGGGAAGGTCTGGAGTCGGGGTGTTTTAAGACAGGCTTTCGGTAGTGAAAGCCGATTTCAAAAGCTGGAAGGCTGTTTGACATTCTTGAGACCAAGGGAGGGGAGCCCCGTACCGGTTTGGCAGCTTGTGAGTCTTTACCTTTAGTGCGTAATGGGTCCTGTAAGTGGAAGGGTCAATTCAGCAAAACGAGATTTATAAAGTCCACGCGATAAAAAAAATTTAGGTAAAACCCTTAGGAAAAGATTGTAGCTCTTTCCGGTTGGTGAGAGAACCCGACCATTGCTGGACTTCATTTCCAACCTTTTGTAGGATCCATTTTAAACCTTCGGATGAGATCCCATAGCAGCCCCAAATTAGTCTATGGAGGAAGTTGATGAAAGCAGCACTTACCGACAGTTTTCGCGAAGAGGGAGTTGTCGAGCAAAAGCGTTTGTAATACTTCCAGAACCAAAGCGCCTCATGCTCCTCCACGGTTTGTGAGTAAAATTAAAACATCATCTAAGCTCTACCACAGCTACTCAACTTTATATAATAAAATCATGCAAAACTTCATTGATGAGGGGCCATGAATGCGCTCGGTGCCCCAGCTTAACCGAATGGCATACATTAAGTATTCATATCTGTCCTAATTTAGTGTTAAATGCCTGTCAAATGCTGTAGCCTTCTCGCAATTCTGACTCTGTAGTATGCTTCTCTCAAATCCAACTTAGGTAAAAATCCAGGTCCCTTGCCCAATGCGTCTAAAAGGTCCTTGATTAAAGGGCAAGGGGTATTTATTGGACAATGGAAACAGTATTTAATCCCTCGGTAATCAGTACAAGAGTCTTTAAAGACCAGTCCTTCTTCTTTACAAACAGGACAGGAGCGGGCGTCATTGATGTTTGGTAGCCCGTCGTATTGAATCCGTGAAGTACAAGGTTTTTTTAATTCCATAAGTAGGCGCGGAGTTCTTTCTCCTAGTTGGGGCTCATGCGATAAATCTCTACCCTTGGGTAGTTGCAGCCGACCGGGCTGTAAATATGATTTTGCGTAAGTCAGTGTCTCGTATGGGGGCAATTGGTCACATTCCTGTTCTTGAAACACTCTGGCTAGAAGTCCTGGTAAGCTGGAGAGGATGCTCCTGTGGAAAACTTCTATAGCCATTGGGGATGTGCAGCTGAAGAAACCAAGGGATTTATGTCATTGCTGATGGGGGGTTCTCCCTCCAAATTCATATGCTCTCCACAGGGGGGGATCAGTGAATTCTAGAATCCGTTCCTTCCAAAATAATATTTGAAAGGTTCAGCGTAGCAATAACCATGGCATGCCCAGGACAATGGAACGTTTGGCCACTGGAGCAAAGTGCATGAAACTAATCTTCTCCCAATGGTCAGAAGCGCAACGAAGTTGAGGACAGGTTGGGCGTTTTGAATCCGGAGCAGGCCCCTACGGCTCCGAGTGGGCATTACCAGCCCATTTTATTGTGAACGGTATGGGCTTTGCTAGAGGGACTCGGTCTAAACCGAGCTCTTCAGCCACTTGGGGCCGCATTAAGCAATGGGAGCAACCAGAATCTCTGAGGGGCTGAGGCTAAAATACGTGTATGCCGCGGGGTTGTGAAGATAAACGCTTGAACGGTAATGGGGAAGCTGCCTTCACTCCACCGCGCATCTGGAGTAGGATCCACATCCATGAAGAGCGCCGATGAGAGGCAAACCGCCACTTCCCCCTCCACCGGTGTCACCCTCGGTAACAACTTTAGAGCGAGCCCGTTGGAGGAGGGCCGGATCTCCGTGGTGGCTTGGCAGAGGTGAGTGCATTAAATTGATGCGGTGGGCTTCTGTTTTTTCGGGCAGTTGGCAGCCAGATGGCCTGGTCCCCCGCAATAAAGGCACAATCCTAAGCGTCGGCCAGCGTTCAGAATTAGTTTCGGTGAGAGACGGCTGGAAGCTTAGCCTGTGAGTTGTAGAGGTGGTCGTAGTGGTGGGTTTTGGTAGCGGTCGCCCCCCCTAGCGAGCGTAATAGTCCAAACGAGCCGCTACATGCCGCGATCCCAAATCGATCCACTCAGCGATAGTGTGCGGGATACGGGATGAGAAACACCATTTCGAGAAGTTTTTTTACGCCGATGGCATCAGAGAAGTATTCACATTTCATGCGTTCAGGCCACTCCGGAGGAAGTCGAGCAGCCGCTGCCCGGAACTCCGCGAGCAAATTCGGCCAAAAGAGCGGTTTACCCTGTTGAATGAATTTTATAGTGCGGATGACTTCATTTTCCAGCGTCTGGATCTTGGAAGCGGGCTCTTACGGGGCTTGAAGAAATGCAGCCACTGTGCGAGTATCATCCGCCTGCAGCTCAAAAAGGGTCACAAAACCAGTCAGCAGCCACCCCATCCAGGACAGACCCGATGTCCCATTATTTTTCACGTTCAGATCATTATAAGTCATCATACTCCTCCATATGGCCATCGAGTTGCAAGATGAAGTAGGGGAGTTTAGAAGCGGTCCCATCCGAAGCGGGCAGGGATCGGGGGCCTGTAGTATCCTCTCTCCACGGCCCTTGGAACCCGCTGGGGCTGCGGTTGCACAGGTTAGGCGGTGGAGCAGGAGGAGCAGGAGTCGGGGGAGGCACGGGGCCTGGCGCCGCTGGTCCCCGTTGAATAGCAGGACCTTGGGAAGTGACAGGAGCGCCAAAGTAGCAGGACCCAGAAGCGTCGCCCCGATAGGGCGGGCAGTGGTGTCGGTATTTCCGGGTAGCTGGTGTAGGCTCTTCGGGTCATCCCTGTCCCGCTGCTTCTTCAGCTCCTGTTCTAAGGCAGCTAACTCCCTCTCTTTGCGAGTCAAGGCATCTTGATGCGGCGTGCAAAGCTCGCTACTCCCGCTCCAGTTTGTCAAGTTAGGTCCCGTTGAATAGCTGCAGTCAATTTACCTTCGCGTCCGGATGGCCTTAATACCTTCAGCGTTGGCGTTCCAGGTCAATCCTAGAGTGCTCCGGGACCTTATTGTGGATCCCGATAAATCCTGCATATATTGCCGTTGCAACGCGTCTTTGCTTCGGTCTAATTCAAGTTTGGGCGTCTTTGCGCTATTGTTCCACCCGGTCTCTTTGCGGGAACACGCTCCTTTTGCAGCTGTTCTCGTTCCTCCTCCCATAGCTGGCGTTCCGCGGGTACGCTTCTTGGGCATCTACGCCCAGTCGGGCCACTTCCGCCGTTCCAGTTTTTTCTTTGGGCCGGGAGGGGAAACAAATCCGGATGGGGAGGCAGACTTTCCACCAGTTCCTCCTCGCCGGAAAGCAGCACCTCAAAGTCCACCGACGGCATTGTAAAGTGCATCTCTGTGCATCAGCTACCCTACGTCCGGGATCTGAAGGGCCAGATTGGGTGTCGGTACGGAGGCCCCTCCCAATCCCGCTCCGATCGATCTCGACAAAGTCCCGGTGTTAACTGCAGTTTTAGGGCCGGGCTCCGGTGCTATGCCACTGTGGATTCTTGGGAGCATCATCCGTCACGAGGTCAGGAATCGTTCTATTTGATTCCTGGGTTTGCCGCGCCATGAAAAGTGGTCAAGGCCCATCTCCTCCGAGACAAGGGTGCATCTGAGGGTTTGTAATCCCACACGACAGCGGGTAGAAGATCCGATCCACAGGCGCCCACACGATCCACCAGACAGCGCCCTAAGCGTCTCATGCCACTCCGCGCCAGTAAGCTTCCGCGTCCCCTCATCCAGCAACGAAGTGAGGGAAGACTCGTGTCGAGGCGAGGACGGCGGGAGAGTTACCAGCGAGACCCGTTCCCCAGCTGGTTTCTCCAAGTCAGGAAGGGAAGGCTCGGAACCCTCTATGGGGGCTACGAGGAGCCTTCCTCGAGACTCAGGAATATTCAACCTCTGCATGCAGCGGAACACCAGAGGGTCCACTGATTTCGTAGAAGTAAGTGTGGATTAGGGTTCCTGCCACAATGTAAGGAATTCCATAGAGCAGAAATAAAAGGCTTTGTTGGTTGAAGACCGTTTATTCAGACATCTTAGAAACTCCATTGCAGTGGCAGGAATGAAGTCTTCCTGCCAGACCACAGGTTATAACTTTCTCCGTCCCATCCCCCCCTCCGGTTTCCCCAGTCCCATTCTCATGCAAGGGCGGCAGTAGCATCTCTCCGTGAGATAGGCCTCTACCAAATCATGACACGATTCTGGCCCATCGCCCGAGCCCTGGAATCTACTCAAGGCCAAGCGGCTGTGCTGAGAATCAACACTATTGAAACCTTTACACCTCCTCCTCCTCCTCCTCCTCCTCCTCTTCTTCTTCTTCTTCTTCTTCTTCTTCTTCTTCTTCTTCTTCTTCTTCTTCTTCTTCTTCTTCTTCTTCTTCTTCTTAATATGTTACTAACATGTTAGTTGTTAAGGCTAGAAGTAATTGTTTATTTGCTGTGTACCAGTGGATAGCACAATGTAAGGGGAAATAAGGAAGGTTTTGTCTTAAATTAGTATCTCATATATCATTCATTGAATGTTAAGATCTGTTTTATTGCTATTTTGTTTGGTATATGGTTGATTTTTTTCCCTACACTTTTCCATACATGGCATCCGTAGAACTAACATCGCTCCAAAGGCCTCAAGCCAGCCAGGCAGTCAAAATAGGCCTCAGCAAACATTGTCCAAGATCCATTACCATTTCTTCTCAGATCCCATTTCTCACACTCACTCAGCAACCCATTCCAATGGAGATTTTTAAAATCAAACAATCCCACGCCCTTTATGTGGCATGGTTATCCTTAATTCTCCATGGGGCAGAAAAGGTGGGAAGGAAGAAGATACTGTACAGTCAAGATACTGTAACCTCAGCTTGTGGGTTATGTGGGGCAGAACCTGGAATGAGTTTGCAACAACAATTTTTAAAAACAAAATGGTTTACTTTCTTAACACATAACATATAACATCAACATATAACATCACATTTCAAGGTCCTGTTCAGGTTGCATTTTCAAGTCCTTCTATTTACAGTATACTGATACTGCCAAGTCCAATTCTTCTTTGCAAGTGGGTTGGCTCCTGAAGACTCCAAGGGCTTGATGAACAGGATTCAACATGATGAAGGTTTCCAGGAGAACTCTCACCCATTACAACCACAAAAAGGAAACCCTTAACAAGGTGTTAAGGGCTTATATAACCAAGGTCCGAGTCTGGTAGCCTTGTCTCCTCCAACTACATGAGGTCTGCTGCAGCCTCTTGCTGCTTTGAGTCTCCACCCCTTACTGGGTCAACCCATTCTGGGCATGGGGGTTACAATACTACATGACAAAAATTAAGCACCTGACTCCAATGAGTTACAGCAACAGGACAAGAACAGAAATTATACTATACCAGCATGTAGCTTTGGATGGATGATCAAAGAACTACTTGAGGAGTAGACTGGTTGAATAGTTAAAGGGGCAGGCTTTGAAAGACACAGCTTCAAAGTTCCCATGGAAGTTCACTGGATAACTTTGGGACAGCTACTCTATGGTGGATTCCACCCAGGCCAAATATAATGACTGCAGGACATTATAAAAACTGTTTTGGGGAGGAACTTTGCACAGGTCCCATTTAGCATGGTGTTGTGGTTAAGAGCAGGTGGATTCTAATCTGGAGAACCAGGTTTGATTTCCCACTCCTCCACCTGAGTGGCAGAGGTTTATCTGGTAAACCAGATGTGTTTCCGCACTCCTACATTCATGCTGGGTGACCTTGGGCTAGTCACAGTTCTCTCTGAACTCTGTCAGCTCCACCTACCTCACAAGGTGATGATTGTGGGGAGAGGAAGGGAAAGGAGCTTGTAGGCCACCTTGAGTCTCCTTACGGGAGAGAAAGGTGAGATATAAATCCAATCTCCTCCTCCTCCTCCTCCTCCTCCTCCTCGGGATGGAGTGAGGGGGAAAAGCGCCCGGTTCACTGGTGTGTCCTCCGCCCCCACCATGCCCCCATCACTGCCCTTGAAGAGCTGTTACAATTAGCTGGCACAGTCCTTATAGCACAGCTCTAAATAACACTACACACTAAAAACCACGATGCCACATCCTCCCATCCCCCTCTGAAGACATGGCAAGACCAAGGCAGGTCTGGACAGCTTTGGACAATGGACTCTATGGCCGTGTATCCTACTGGGGGTTCTATCCTTTTATATCCCCCCTTTCTCTCCTGTAAGGAGACTCAAAGGGGCTTACAAACTCCTTTCCCTTCCCCCCTCACAACAAACACCCTGTGAAGTGAGTGGGGCTGAGAGCTCAGAAGAACTGTGACTAGCTAATCTGGTTCACCAGGGCACAAGCTAATCTGGTTCACCAGATAAGCCTCCACGGCTCAAGTGGCAGAGCAGGGACTCAAACCCAGTTCTCCAGAAAAGAGTGAACTCGCTCTTAACCACTACACCACACTGTCTCCTAACGGGGCCTAGGGTGTCCAGGTCCAGTCTGGGAAATCTCTGGACGTTGGGGATGGAACCTGGGGAAGTCAGAGACTTCAGCTGGTTATCATAATGGTTTCTTTTAAATAACCCTGAGCTGTTTACTAAAGACACCATTTCCCAAAAAAAACACCTCCAGGGGATGATAGAAAGTTAGTATCAAGTTCATTAATTGCAAGGAACTAAAAACCCAGACATTTCAATAGCTTCCTCTGTCTCTAATCTTACATCTTTCTCCGGCTGATTTGAAAGAATAGGAGCACGCTTTAAGAAAAAATAAATAAATCTGTTTTGCTAATTGAAAAAAAAAACCGCCAAAGAAAACAAGACAAGTACGGAGACTGTAAACGAATGTATTGTTGTAAACTGGGGCATGCTTTAAATTGTACCCGGATATATTTTTTTTCCTTGCAAACTATTTTTTGCAAAATGCAATTATTTCCCAGACGAGTTTATATTGTTCCGAGCCCATTAATGATTTGAGGGGAGGAACGTGCCGCCGGTGTTCAGGGAATACTCGGGGAAAACAAAGTCAGGCCAGATTGGAAGAGCTGAGACTCGAAAAGTTTGATGGTTTCTAAAGGGGGCAAAATGCCCATTGCTTAATAGTAGCTGCAATGAGCGTTGATTTGGATTGGGGCCTTAGTATAGAGGAACGGAAAGAGTTCCCAGCTGAGTGATTCTGGGGGTTGCTGGTTGTGGCTGTAGAACAGTGGTGGTGAACCTTTGGCACTCCAGATGTTATGGACTACAATTCCCATCAGCCCCTGCCAGCATGGCCAATTGTAGTCCATAACATCTGGAGTGCCAAAGGTTCGCCACCACGGCTGTAGAAGGTAGAGTTTTGGAAGGATGTGACGTCATTTCTGGGTGACTGTCACTGATTTTCTCCTAATCATAGAAATAGAGATGGAAGGAACCTCAATGTCCACTTAATCCCATGGTGGCGAACCTTTGGCACTCCAGATGTTATGGACTACAATTCCCATCAGCCCCTGCCAATTGGCCATGCTTGCAGGGGCTGATGGGAATTGTAGTCCATAACATCTGGAGTGCCAAAGGTTCGCCACCACGGACCTAATCCAACACCCTGCACTGTGCAGGTAATTAACAACTACCTTCCCTCATTCCCCAAGGACCCTTGCTTTCTGCCCAGCAGAAGGCCTGGAGCAAATTCTTCCCTAATCCCAAAGAGATGATTGGCATTTCCTTGGGCATATAAGAGAGGATCAAAAGAGTCAAGCACTGACTCATACCTTCCTGCTCTCCCTCTCATATCCTGCTTAAGTTCATGGAATCTGTATTGCTGTCAGATGGCCATCTAGCCTGCTTTAAAACCTCTCTATGGTAAAGACTGTAGAAACTAAGGGAAATTCCTAGAACATCACTATTGGGGGGGGGGGTTGCCCCTCCTGCTCCTCAATTTCTTGAGGGCAGAAGATTGGGATGGGGAAGCAGGGAGTTCGCAGTTGTAAAGCTTAGAAATGTGGGTTAATATTTCTCCCTAACCCCTTTCTCCATGCTCATAAGAACATAAGAACATAAGAACGAGCCAGCTGGATCAGACCAGAGTCCATCTAGTCCAGCACTCTGCTACTCGCAGTGGCCCACCAGGTGCCTTTGGGAGCTCACGTGCAGGATGTGAAAGCAATGGCCTTCTGCTGCTGCTGCATGCTCAAATGGCTCCCATTTGCACTACTGGGAATTCACAGCCAGGGCAGTTGATATACGGACATTGTGGTAAAGTGGGGGATCAAAAACGTTCTGACAATGTTTAGGTGACTTGTGTGGAAAGGCTCATGGTATTAATTTTAAAATATGTCATGTAGCATGCAATTTGAAAAATAAATCCTATTGCAATGGATGACAGTAGTTGGGTGTTAAAAGATGGGAGACGTAATGGGGTAGAAAAGGTCTCGTGCCACATAATGCCCTCAGTTGGACTGTTACTCTCAAGTATACCATGAAGCCAGGGGTGGAGCGAGGGGGAACTGCACCCAGGGCACGCATGTGCCCTGTGCCCCTGCCATGCCTCCATCCACCCCCACCTTGCCCCACCCTGCCCAGGAACACCCCCGGAACTCCCCTCCATGCCCCCTCCATGCCCCCTCCACACCCCCTCCACACCCTTGCCACGCTCCCGCAGGGTTGCAACTTGCACCCCTGGTGCATCACACCTCCCTGTCCCTTGGGCGCTACGCCACTGCATGAAGCTGACAAGTCCACTCGGGAGCAAGTGAACTGTGATGAACTGTGAACTCTGCACCTCTTAAATTATTCCGTCCCAATGTTGCAGCAAATATCTTAATTTCATAAGAAATACCAATTATATCTTGTTTACACAACGCTGACAAGACAGTTAGTGTCACTCGCTGGAGAATTATAATCCGAGGGAACCGTTACTGTGGTTTCTCTGTAGATAAAAGGAATTATTTTGCGCCTCCCTCACGGGCGCACACCTCTTGCTTTGTGAGTAGCTAATGCGGCTGCACGACAACAACACCAGCGCATGAAATTATTCAATTTTATGAAGGCAATTTATCTTCGCCAGTTCCCAGACAATAATGCCAATCTCTTCTCCACCCCTCCATCTCCCCAAAATAAGGCCATCTTCAGCTGCGCTAAGAAAAAGTCAGGTAATCACAATTTAAAATAGGCATGGAAGATATTTCGCCGTGGCTTCTGGAAGCTTTAAGAGAGGAAGGTATAGTGAGACCATAGGATTGCCAGGTCTTCCCCGGTCTCTGGCAGGGGATGGGGATATAGAAGAAGAAGAAGAAGAAGAAGAAGAAGAAGAAGAAGAAGAAGAAGAAGAAGAAGAAGAAGAAGAAGAAGAAGAAGAAGAAGAAGAAGAAGAAGAAGAAGAAGAATAATTTGGATTTATACTCCACCTTTCTGTCCTGTAAGGAGACTCAAGGTGGCTTACAACCTCCTTTCCCTTCCTTTCCCCACAACAGACAACGTGTGAGGTAGGTGGGGCTGAGAGAGTTCTGAGAGAACTGTGACTATCCCAAGGTCACCCAGCAGGAATGTAGGTGTGCATGGATCCATCTGGTTCACCAGATAAGCCTCTGCCATTCAGGCGGAAGAGTGGGGAATCAAACCCAGGTTCTCCACCTGCTCTTAACCACTACACCAGGCTGGCTCTATAGTGTTGCCTGGTCCAGGATGGGTAATTCCTGGAGACATGGGGATGGAGACTGGGGAAGGAGGAGGAAGAGAACAAGATGAAGAAGAGGAGGAGGAGAAGTTTGGATTTATACCACACTTTTATCGACTGTAAGGAATCCCAAAGTGGCTGACATACTCCTTCCCTTCCCCTCCCCACAACAGACAACTTGTGAGGTCGGTGGAGCTGAAGGAGTTCTGAGAGAACCCCAAGGTAACCCAACAGGCTTCATGTGGAGGAGCCGGGACTCAAACCCAGTTCTCCAGATTAGAGTCCACTGCTCTTAACCGCTACACCTCAGGAAACGCTGGTCCTAGAGTTGCCAGGTCCTACCTGACGGCTGGTGTGAGATGGACGGGTACCATTGCCAGATCCTGGTTGAAGAACCTCTGGAGATTTGGGGATGGAACCTGTGGAGAATGGAAACCTCAGCAGGGCACAATTCGCCCTCCAAAACCTCCGTTTTCTCCAGGAGAACTGATCTCTGTGGTCTGGGGAAGAGCTGTAATCCCAGGGGATCCAGAGGTCCCACAGGGAGGCTGCCATCCTTACCCAGATAACTTCATGACAGGGAGAACTAGGAATTCACATGACTTTTACTCTGGCCCATACATCATGCTGACTTTCAGTCCTAAAATGGGTTCTGATGACTGAAATATAATTCTTCAGGGACTTTCTGTCTGAGAATGGAAAATGTGGAGGGGAATTTGATGATGAACTTGTATGTAGGCCGCGCTTATTTCACGACCATGGCCGAACAGGATAGAGAAAGCAGTTGTAACCCCCATGCTCAGAATGGGTTGACCCAGTAAGGGGTGGAGATTCAAAGCAGCAAGAGGCTGCAGCAGACCTCATGTAGTTTGGAGGAGACCAGGCTACCAGACTTGGACCTTGATTTGTATAAGCCCTTAACACCTTGTTAAGGTAACTGCAATGTTGTTGGGAACTACTGGGAAGGTAGTAGTTTGTTTTTGCTATGTTGTAAATGTTGGAGTTTATTGTTTCAGGGTTTCTTTTTGTGGTTGTAATGGGTGAGAGTTCTCCTGGAAACCTTCATCATGTTGAATCCTGTTCATCAAGCCCTTGGAGTCTTCAGGAGCCAACCCACTTGCAAGAAGAAATGGACTTGGCAGTATCAGTAGACTGTGAATATAAGGACTTGAAAATGCAACCTGAACAGGACCTTGAAGTGTGATGTTAAATGTTGATGTTATATATTAAGAAAGTAAACCATTTTGTTTTGAAAAAATTGTTGTTGCAAACTCATTCCAAGTTCTGCCCCACAGAACCCACAGATAGAGGTTGCACAGTCATAAGGGGCCGGCTCTCCAAACCAAGACTGTGCTAAAACAACACTATTATCTTATATCATGGCCATCATAATGTACTGGTTAATATTTATTCCCCACTTGGAGGGAAGGCCGCCTGGCATAGCTCAATTTCAACAGGTCTCAGAAGCTAAGCAGGGTTGTTATATGGACGGGAGACCACCAAGGAAGGCTGTGCAGAGGAAGGCAGGGTGAAACCGTCTCTGCATCTCACTCGCCTTGAGATTGCAACTCGACAACACTTGCACGTGTGTTCCCTTTTTCAGCCAAGATCGGCTTCTTGCTGTCTTACAAATGCCTGCATCTGTCACAAGGGTCCCATATACCAGCGTGTCATATTATTTTCAGCTCTTAAAAAAAATACTTACTCTAATCTAATTGTCCCCATGTTACCTTAAAGACCAGGAATCTCATTAACCTCGTCAGACAGTCTTAACAAGCTTATCGCCTTGTGCATCTCGGAGGCAGCTTGTGCCGAGCTAATCAGGAGTGCGGATGCAAAGGTTGTTCCTATAAACACCTTCTCGAAAACCAAAGAAATCACATCTCTTTCTGTCTCTCTCTCTCTCTCTCTCTCGCCATCTCCCTGGACAGCCAGAGCTGCGTATTTCAGACACCTGTTATGGAATGTAGCAGCAGACGAAGCTCTTTTTTAAAAAAGCGAGCAGCGTCGTGTTATTTCTTATTAAACATGAAACCTGTAATAATTTGAAGGTCCCTGACTGAATGTTCTGGGGACGGATGTGATCACACTCTGGGAGATTCACGAATGATCTACGCAGCATGTTTTTTTAAAGGGAATGAAGGAGAAGAAGAGTTTGGTTTAATACCCCACCTTTCTCTCCAGTAAGGAGACTCAAGGTGGCTGACAAGCTCCTTTCCCTTCCTCTCCCCACAATCATCTGTCTGAGAGGTGGGGCTGAGAGAGTTCAGAGAGAACTGGGACTAGCCCAAGGTCACCCAGCAGGAATGTAGGAGTGCGGAAACACAGATAAGCCTCTGCCACTCAGGTTCACCAGATAAGCCTCTGCCACTCAGGCGGGGGAGTGGGGAATCAAACCCAGTTCTCCAGATTAAAATCCACCTGCTCTTAACCACTACACCACACTGGCTTCAGTACCACTCTCTCTTTGCTCATCGGTTTCCCCTTCCAAAGTTAACAACAGATCAGTTGGTGTGTGTGGATGTGAATTAAAATAGGCAAAACTATGTGTGTGTGTGTGTGTGTGTGAGAGAGAGAGAGAGAGAGAGAGAAAGAGAGAGAGAGAGAGAGAGAAGAGAGAGAAGACCCATTTCTCCCACACAGCAATCCTGGTTCAAATTGGGGTGATCTACAGCTGCACTTTATCTTTTACCTTCCAATGACTTTGTTAGTTTGACCCTCAGGACTTAAACATACAAGACAAGACCATCTGCCTCATTGTATTCTCCAGCCTTAATTTGCCTCAGGGCCATGCAAAGACCAGAGAGAGAGAGAGAGAGAGAGAGAGAGAGAGAGAGAGAGAGAGAGAGAGAGAGATTAACCCTTCAGCTTCCACTTGGTTCCACAGATTTAATTCAAGCTCCCTCCTTTGTTAGTAGCATTTTGAAAGGATAACTAATCAAAGTTGGTCTTGCCTTTTTAAAATGGTACAAACAAAGCGGGGATATCGATCAGAACAAGCAAAAACGAGGGGCAGTTGACGGGTTAAACACCTGCTCCCTTCCCTACATGACCCCAAGGCAAACTGAGGATGCAGGAGCCCGTCATTTGCATTTGATGAACATGATGAAGTATAACCACACTATTTATTAGGCCTCAGACCTGCTGCTTGTTGCAGTTATTCCCATCTGCAAGCAAAGCACATTGAAGATTTATCTTCTCATATAGAGGGAAGAGCAAGTATAAGATAGTATCTTTGAAATTGGGCTAAGGATCAAGAAGAGTACCAACCTGACTGTTAACGTTTGTGGGGTGTAGTGGTTAAGAACAATGGATTCTAAACTGGAGAACCAAGTTTGATTTCCCACTACAAGAGTGGCAGACTCTTATCAGGTGAACTAGTTTTGTATCCCCACTCCTGCACATAAACCCTGCCAGGTGACCTTGAGCTAGTCACAGTTCTCTCTGAACTCTCTCAGTGCTGTGCCCCTGGACTGTTCAGTAGCAAGAATCTGTATTTGGTTGATTTCTTTATTACGAAACAGCTTCAGGAATACACATTTTGATTTCTATTGCCAGAACTAAGTGTAACCCCCATGCTCAGAATGGGTTGACCCAGAAAGGGGTGGAGACTCAAAGCTGCAGAGCTCATGTAGTTTGGAGGAGACAAGGCTACCAGACTCGGACCTTGATTTGTATAAGCCCTTAACACCTTGTTAAGGTAACTGCAATGTTGTTGGGAACTACTGGGAAGGTAGTTGTTTGTTTTTGCTATGTTGTAAATGTTGGAGTTTATTGTTTCAGGGTTTTTTAATGTTTGTAATGGGTGAGAGTTCTCCTGGAAACCTTCATCATGTTGAATCCTGTTCACCAAGCCCTTGGAGTCTTCAGGAGCCAATCGACTTGCAAAGAAGAATTGGACTTGGCAATATCAGAAGACTGTAACTAGAAGGACTTGAAATGAAACCTGAACAGGACCTTGAAATGTGACGTTAAATGTTGATGTTTGATGTTATATGTTAAGAAAGTAAACCATTTTGTTTTTAAAATTTGTTGTTGCAAACTCATTCCAAGTTCTGCCCCACAGAACCCACAGATAGAGGTTACATAAGCATTACCAGCATTGGAACCACCATTATATCCCACGTCATCTCCCGTATCACATCACATCAAGTCACCCCACCCCTGACTACCAGTTCTCAAGTGGGGATGCCACCCCTCCAATTCCAGGACCCAGGGAAGAGGAGACCTCTCCCCGCAAGCCCAGGTCAAACCAACCTACATTCCACACTCCTGACAGAGCTACAACAGCAGGAATCTAATGAGCTGGTAAGGCCTGAGAAGCAAAGCAGAAAAACATAAGCACAGCAGGGGGAATGAGAAGAGCGAGGATGAGAAGAGAAAGGACCCCACCTCCCGGGCAGGAGACAGGAGTCAGGGCAGGATCAAACAGGAACTGATCATGACACCGAGCCCCACCTGCCTCACCAGGTGTCTGTCGCGGGGAAAGGAAGGAAAGGCAATTTTCAGCCGCTTTGAGACACCTTATGGTTGAGACAAGTGGGGTATAAATCCAAACTCTTCTTCTTCTCTTCTGCTAGACAACCAGAGGCAGACCTCTTTCAGCCTTCTGCCATATGGAAATAATAATCCTGGAAACTCTCCCCATCTTCACAAGCACTCTGCTGGCTTCCCCCCCTCCCCCTGCAAAGCTGGGATCCTGGCCCAGTTGTCCCTCCTTGGTAAAACTGGGATTTTTTTTGGGGGGGGGGGCGATTTCATTGTGCCAGGTGCCATTTCCTGTAGATATGCATCAGCCACCTCTCTTGCCCTGGGAGGAGTAAGTGCCCATTGCAGAGGTGGGATCCAGCAGGTTCTCACAGGTTCCCGAGAGTAGGTTACTAATTATTTGTGTGTGCTGAGAGGGGGTTACTAATTGGTGATTTTGCCACGTGATTTTTGCCTTCGTTACGCCCCTCCTCTCAGCAGTAGCGCGCAGAACTTGAAGCAGTCTAGCAGGAGGTGCACCGGCGTGCGTGGCAGCCTGTGCCTGCTTGCATTCATTTCCCACCCAAAGGACCAGTATGGCAACTTAAGCCCTTACCACAGCCCAGGAATGCCCCGCCCCAGGAATGCCCGGCCACGCCCCCACCATGCCCCACCCAGCGCCATTGGCGCTACGCCACAGTTTGAATCCCACCACCATGGGAACCTGTTACTAAAATTTTTGGATCCCACCACTGGCCCATGGTATTTTTTTATTGCACAGTGGGCTTTATTGCAGGTTATTATATAATTACTTTATAAATGCTAAACATCCTTTGTGTTCACCTGATGAAGAATTCTGCAAAATCCAGAAGGTTACATCCTTTCCCTGTCAGTCAGACACAAAAATAAAATATTGCTCTGCATGTTTTAATCCCAAGAGCCTCTGTATCATATCCTCCGCTTTATAATTCCCGTTCCAGAGGGTAACGTGGTCGAAAATCACAATGAATTCCGAATAATTTCACAGTCTCTTCTCATGCAAAGGTTTTGATGGCTTTGTTTAGAAGTCTTAACGGAGGGGCTGTTAAACCGGCAAGTGTTTGCTCGGCATCATAAGAGCACCGTGCAAAATTAGCTATTTAAAAACCAAATTTACACCTGAAGGCGATATTTCTTTTTTGCTATTCATTCCCTTAAAATGAACAATCTTTGCAATTACCTCGAGAGTCGAAAACAGTCTTTGTCAAAACCGAGAGGAATTGCTGTTCCCAAGCTGCTATTAATGTAATCCTGAACTGTTTACTATTTAAAACAACTTACAATTACTGTACGTTTTTATAGCACCAGCTTTAAAACATGTCTCGAGGTGAAATGGGTATTTTATGGTATTCTGCGGTGCAGCTTAGCTTTCGTGTCAGCCCCGTGCAGTTCCAAGGACGGTAACGCCTGACAGGGAAAGAAATGATAACATGGGATATTTAATAAGAAAGCAACATGGAGGGTTATGTGTCTGCAGGACCGTCACTTCTGAAATGTAATCACTGGATACATTCTCTCCCGTGTGGAATTGTGGTCCTGAAGGAACCTGCAAAGCTGCTTTATATCAGGCCTGTAAACATGTTACAGTAGGGGCTCCCCACCTTTTAAAGTGTACGGGAACCTTTGGAATTCTGCGACATGGGCTCCTTCCGCACACGCAGAATAATTTCACTTTCAATCCACTTTCACAATTGTTCACCAGTGGATTTTGCTATTCCACACAACAACAACACATAAGAACATAAAAACAAGCCAGCTGGATCAGAGCAGAGTCCATCTAGTCCAGCTCTCTGCTCCTCGCAGTGGCCCACCAGGTGCCTTTGGGAGCTCACATGCAGGATGTGAAAGCAATGGCCTTCTGCGGCTGTTGCTCCTGAGCACCTGGTCTGCTAAGGCATTTGCAATCTCAGATCAAGGAGGATCAAGATTGGGAGCCATAAATCGACTTCTCCTCCACAAATCTGTCCAAGCCCCTTTTAAAGCTATCCAGGTTAGTGGCCGTCACCACCTCCTGTGGCAGCAGATTCCAGACACCAATCACACGTTGCATGAAGAAGTGTTTCCTTTTATTAGTCCTAATTCTTCCCCCCAGCATTTTCAATGTATGCCCCCTGGTTCTAGTATTGTGAGGTTCCCCACGGTCGATTTATTGTGTGACACTCACGTCACCGGGCCTTTGGAGTGTCCAGTCGCTGAGTGGCGCCCCCTTCCCCCTCCCCCTCTCCTTCCTCTCCTTCCCCCCCTGCATCTTCTTGCACATACCATCTGTTGCACTTTACCACCTATTATCCTCCCAGAGAGGAACCTGACCCCTCCCTTTTCTTTTACTGGGGTGATCTAAATTGAATTGGCCATAATAGGGCACCTATTATGATGCTAACCGCTGTTTTTTAAGTAGCTTTTAATGGTTTTTAGTATTATATTGTTGTTATCGATTTAATTAATTGTATATGTGAATGTTGTTCACCGCCCAGAGCCCCCAGGGGATGGGGCGGTTTATAAATCGAAACAATAAATAAATAAAAAAATATAAAAAAATCATGGCTTAAGCAAGCACTCCCCACTGCTTAAGCGCCAAACACGGATTCGTCCCGGTTCTGGTGTGCGCTCTCCCCCTTATCACGCGTTTTTCAGAAACCTGCATGGAAGTGCAGCTTTTTGAAAAACATGTGCTAAAGCCGGTTCTGTGGGGAGGTTCAGGGGTCAGAGTAGGTTTATTTTTCCCGCTGTAGGGAGTGACGCGTAGCCTTCCAGCCAATCAAAGCACAGTGGGCGGTTCATTTGAAATGTTAAAGGGCAGTGTAGGGGCAGCAGTTTAAGGGTCAGGCGAGGACCTGGAAAGCCACGTTTGAATCCCAGTCTGTCACTGGGTGACCTCAGGCCAGTCATGCAATCTCGGCCTGACCTACCTCACGGATTGTTGTGAGGATAAATGAAGAAAGGGAGAATAACATTATGAGCCATTTTGGGGTCCCATTGGGAGGAAAAGCATTTTTAGATTCCATACCTTCTCTGTGACACCTTTGGCAATCCCTTTTAGCCCCATTCATTCATTCATTCATTCATTCATTCATTCATTCATTCATTCATTCATTCATTCATTCATTCATTCATTCATTCATTCATTCATTCATTCATTCATTCATTCATTCATTCATTCATTCACTTATTTATTTATTTATTTATTTATTTATTTACTTACTTATTTACTTACGTACTTACTTATTTACTTATTTATTTGCTTGCTTGCTTGCTTGCTTGCTTGCTTGTTTGTTTATTTATTTATTTATTTGATTTTAAACCGCCCATCCCCAAACGGCTCTGGGCGGCGTACAGCAGGCCTGCAACAACAATACATAATAACATTAAACACAGCAGGCTAAAAACAACATTTTACACAAAAAAACTAAGGTAATTTAAAACAATTTACAAATCTATAACCATAAAACACAGCAGCAGCAATAATATATGGCACACATACAATTTTTACCTACAATAACAAAACACTAAGGTGGAATAAATACATATTTTTCACTGGCTCATTTCCATCTGATTTTATTCCCCTTCCTTATTACAAAGTTTAAACTGCAAGCATAACCCCTGGATAATTATGGAATGAGCCAAGAAGAAGTGGAACCTCTAGGGGCAAAAAAGTGCTGGATGTATGAAAACTAGAAGAGAGAAGCAAGGCTGGCCGGCTGGGAGCCAGAAATTTAATTATAGGCTCTTAACACCTTGTTTAAGGTAACTGTGATGTGCGTATGGGAAGACGTCTGTTCTGAATTGTACATTTTGGAATTTGTCGATCCAGGCCTGTTTGTCTGTGGGGAGTTCTCTTGAGACCCTCGTCTCTGAAGCTGGTGCACAGCTCGTTCTGTTGGAGACTTTTTAGACCACCAAGAAGATGAACGAAATGGACTTTAGGTTGGAAAACTGATAAAAGGGGGAAAGTTAATTGCTAAACTGGAAGATCCCGGATCTGTTATGTTTGCTAAGTTTTGTGTCGCTACACGATATATGGCTTAATGAAAAAGTTAAAAGCAAAAAGGCTTTATTCTCTCAGAATTACTGAAGAGGGTGAAGAGAGAGTTTTGGATTTTTACCCCACCTTCCTCTCCTGTAAGGAGACGCAAGGTGGCTTACAAGCTCCTTTCCCTTCCTCTCCCCACAAGAAGAAGAAGAAGAAGAAGAAGAAGAAGAAGAAGAAGAAGAAGAAGAAGAAGAAGAAGAAGAAGAGGAGGAGGAGGGGGGAGGAGGGAGGAGGAGGAGGAGTTCGGATTTATACCCCCCCTTTCTCTCTTGCAGGAGCCTCAAAGGGGCTTACAATCTCCTTGCCCTTCCCCCCTCACAACAAACACCCTGTGAGGTGGGTGGGGCTGAGAGAGCTCCTGAGAAATAGCCTTGACTAGCCCAAGGTCACCCAGCTGGCGTGTGTGGGAGTGTACAGGCTAATCTGAATTCCCCAGATAAGCCTCCACAGCTCAGGCGGCAGAGCGGGGAATCAAACCCGGTTCCTCCAGATTAGATACACGAGCTCTTAACCTCCTACGCCACTGCTGCTCCTCTCTCCAAGCTCCTCCCCTCTCCAAACACCACGCTTATCAGGCTCCACCCCCAAAATCTCCAGAGCTGGCCACCCTAGATAGAGGTCTTTGGCATCACCTGCAACCTGGTCCTTTATCTGGAGATGTTGGGATTGAATTGTGGGGGATGGTGCAAAGAAGGAACTCAGAATACAGCGGTACAATTCATCTTGTAATCAGATTAGAGCAGAGAAGACATGCTAGACAAAATTAGCATGTGAGGTGAATAAGAATTGAATGACCCTATTAATCATTGGTGGGGGGAGGTCCATTGCACTGAACTTGTGAATGAACTCAAGTCCGGCAATCTCACGTTGTAATCTCCCCCTGAATCTTCTCTGTTTGAGGCCTGCTGTTCTTTGATTGGCAATGGAACAACTTGAAAGGTTAAACAATTCTGCCGTGGTTTTGGGAGTGTTGTGGCTCAGTCCACGTGAGAATGGCAGCCACTACTTGAGTGCCACATAAGTCACATCTCCACAATGGCTGCACCTGCACATTGGTAAATATCCCACTACTGATGTGCAGGAGCAGTCATTCAAAATTGCATTTGCCTATGTGGGTGTAACCCCTATGTTCAGAATGGGTTGACCCAGAAAGGGGTGGAGACTCAAAGCAGCAGAAGGCTGCAAAAACTGGTGAAGTTGGAGGAAGCCAGGCTACCAGACTGGGACCTTGATTTAATTCTTGATAAGCTCTTAACACCTTGTTTCAGGGCTTGCTATGTATGTAGTTGATGGGAGTTCGTTTGGGGACCTTCATCATCTTGGATCCCGTTCACCAAGCCTCTGAAGTCTTCATAAGCCAACCACCAGCAGGAAGAATTGGACTTGGCATTTATCAGTAGATTGTCAAGATAAGGACTTGAAATGCAACCTAGAAGGACTGTAAATTGTTAATGTTAAATGTTAATGTTAAACGTGTTGTTTGTTAAGGAAGTAAACCATTTTGTTTTTTAAAAATTTAGTTCTTTGCAACTCCTTCCAAGTTCTGCCCCACAGAACCCACAGTTAGAAGTTACATGGGCACGACAGTCCAGTTGCAAAATATGGCTGTACTGAAACAATACTCAACGCCCAATGATGAATACGTGAATGCTGAAATAGGCTACTGGAGTATTAAGGTCGGTATTGTCTACTGAGACTGGAAGGTGCTTTCCAGAGTCACAGACAGGTCTTTCACATTATCTACTGCCTGGTCCTTTTAGCTGGAGATGTGAAGGTTAGAACCTGCGACTTCCTGCACACCAAGCAAAAACTCTAGCGCTGAGCCATGGGCCCCCGTGTGTGCGGGGCGGGGGGTGGTACTGATGTCACAATGCTTTCATAGACAGAAAAAAAGCCTACGGAATGATAACCGCTTGATATCGTTTTGAAAAAAAAGGAAGCGCGCCTTGGAAAAGTGCATGTTGTAATCGCTCCGTTTCATAAAGCACCCTGGTAAACATTTGAACATCATTGTTTATTGAGTTCATCCCCACCAAACATTGTTCCAAAATGTGAGCCGCAACACATTCAGAAATGGAAACGAATCTCGCAGACTTATTTACTTTCTTTTCTCCCCCCACCCTGGGACATAAAATGTTAGTCGGCTGAGCTGTGGTTAAAATAAAAATTAAAATGCTATAGATAGATGTCTCCACCTAGAGCCTGCTCGGGGAAAAATAAAGTCCACGCTTGCTTTCGTGCAAGCTGCCTTGACATCCTGTCAAATTAAGATGGTTATGTCAGCGGTTGATTCTCGGAATGAAATTTGGTTACGTTGCATTTTGGTTGAACATCTCTACGTATATTTAGCTTCACAGAACGTGAGTCAAGGGTGTTCAGGAAAAGCTATTGAACACATTACTTCATCCTCCCCCAAAGTAATTTCTCCAAATTTTTTCCACTCTTAATATAGTTTATTCCCATTGATTAGCAGCCCTGCAACGGTCAGCGGATGCCATTTGCACCCCCGTCCTGTGCATGTTTACTCAGAAGTAAGCCTGCTTAGTTTAATGGTGTTTAATCCCAAATGTGTGTGTGTGGGATTCAGGGGTGTACAGCCCACGGGTACATGTGAGGTCAAATGGGCTGCGGCCAGAAGTGGGATTCAGCCGGTTCGCACCACTTTGGCAGAACCGGTTGTTAAAATTGTGCTTGTAAACAACCAGTTGTTAAATTATTTGAATTCCCACCACCGGAACCAGTTGTTAAATTATTTGAATCCTACCACTGGCTGCAGCCATTTAGAAGAAGGAGAAGGAGAAGGAGAAGGAGAAGGAGAAGGAGAAGGAGAAGAAGAAGAAGAAGAAGAAGAAGAAGAAGAAGAAGAAGAAGAAGAAGAAGAAGAAGAAGAAGAAGAAGAAGAAGAAGAAGAAGAAGAAGAAGAAGAAGAAGAAGAAGAAGAAGGAGGAGGAGGAGCAGGAGCAGGAGCAGGAGCAGGAGCAGGAGCAGGAGCAGGAGCAGGAGCAGGAGCAGGAGCAGGAGGAGTTTGGATTTATATCCCCCTTTCTCTCCTGTAGGAGACTCAAAGGGGCTTACAATCTCCTTGCCCTTCCCCCCTCACAACAAACACCCTGTGAGGTAGGTGGAGCTGAGAGAGCTCCGAGAACCTGTGACTAGCCCAAGGCCACCCAGCTGGCGTGTGTGGGAGTGTACAGGCTAATCTGAATTCCCCAGATAAGCCTCCACAGCTCAGGCGGCAGAGCTGGGAATCAAACCCGGTTCCTCCAGATTAGATACAAGAGCTCTTAACCTCCTACGCCACTGCTGCTCCTAGTCGCGTGCGGGGTGGAAAATTGCCCCCTATGCTCCTCCTCCTTTCTCCAGGTCCATACACTGACTTCAAGACCTGGTGCAAAAAAAACATTTTTGGTCATGGTGGGGGAGGGTGGCTGCACATACGGGGTGGAGTTGGAGGCAGCAGAAAACTCGTATTTTGCACTGGGCTACATTTCCCCTAGATATGCCTCTGGTAGGATTGCAGGTGAAACCCTGGTGTTCAGTTAAAAAGATGTCTCATATTAGTCAGCAAGCTGATTTAAAAAATAGTACAGTTAATGAACACATCAAGTAGGCACCATTTTGGGAGAGGATCATTCCGCACAGGCAGAATAATGCACTTTCAAACTGTTTTCAGTGCTCTTTGAAGCACTGCAGAATAGCAAAATCCACTTGCAAACAGTTGTGAAAGTGGTTTGAAAACGCATTATTTTGCCTGTGCGGAACGGACCAGAGATATTCCTCAGCCACAGCCACAGCCACAGCCATAGCCACAGCCACTGCTTTGCAGTGGTTTCCCTCTTATATGCAGGTCTAACTGAAAATGTTTGCATACTTCCTGGTTCAGCTCACGGTCTGTTTACCGGTTGCGGACAAGGAGCCAGTTTTTCATCAATACGTATAAACTTGGGAGGTTGGGACACATGAAGCTGACTTATACTTGGTTGATTCGCTGAGGTACAGTCTTGTCAACTCAGGGGGGCAGTCGCTTCCCATGGACTTGGGTCTTTTACATCACCTACTGCTGGGTCCTTTTAACTGGTCTCAAAGAGGCTTCCAAATTCCTTCCCTTCCTCACCCCACAACAGTCACCTTGTGAGGTAGGTGCGGTTGAGAGAGTTTGGGGAGAACTGTGACTAGTCCAAGGTCACCCAGCAGGCTTCATGTGGAGGAGTGGGAAATCAAACCCAGTTCTCCAGATTAGAGTCCACCACTCTTAACCACTACACCATGCTGGCACTCACCAGATGCTCCACCACTTTGCCACAGATCCCTCCACATCATTCAGTTCAGCTATTTATGAACAGTTCAAACCCATTCACTAGTAGTAGTAGTAGTAGTAGTAGTAGTATCCCCCCCACCCCCCCCCCCCCCCACCCCCCCCCCCCCCCACCCCCCCCCCCCCCCACCCCCCCCCCCCCCCACCCCCCCCCCCCCCCACCCCCCCCCCCCCCCACCCCCCCCCCCCCCCACCCCCCCCCCCCCCCACCCCCCCCCCCCCCCACCCCCCCCCCCCCCCACCCCCCCCCCCCCCCACCCCCCCCCCCCCCCACCCCCCCCCCCCCCCACCCCCCCCCCCCCCCACCCCCCCCCCCCCCCACCCCCCCCCCCCCCCACCCCCCCCCCCCCCCACCCCCCCCCCCCCCCACCCCCCCCCCCCCCCACCCCCCCCCCCCCCCACCCCCCCCCCCCCCCACCCCCCCCCCCCCCCACCCCCCCCCCCCCCCACCCCCCCCCCCCCCCACCCCCTCAGCTCTCTCAGCCCCACCTACCTCACAGGGTGTTTGTTGTGAGGGGGAAGGGCAAGGAGATTGTAAGCCCCTTTGAGTCTCCTGCAGGAGAGAAAGGGGGGATATAAATCCAAACTCTTCTTCTTCTTCTTCTTCTTCTTCTTCTTCTTCTTCTTCTTCTTCTTCTTCTTCTTCTTCTTCTTCTTCTTCTTCTTCTTCTTCTTCTTCTTCTTCTTCTTCTTCTTCTTCTTCTTCTTCTTCTTCTTCTTCTTCTTCTTCTTCTTCTTCTTCTTCTTCTTCTTCTTCTTCTTCTTCTTCTTCTTCTTCTTCTTCTTCTTCTTCTTCTTCTTCTTCGCACTATAATGCCATAGAGCCCACCTTCCAAAACAGCCTCCAGGGGAACTGATCTCTGTAGTCTGGAGATCAGTCATAATTCCAACAGATCTCCAGGCCATACCTGGAGATTGGCAACCCTGTTTCCCAAGGCCTTAAAATGGCAATTGAAAAGAAGCCCTGAGGCTGTAGATGTTTCTGGGGCAGTAGATTCTGTGTCTGAACATTAGGAGGGCTTCACCTCTGAAGGTAAAACAGATGTCTTGGTTAAAGATGCTGCAAATTCCATGGCGACGTATTCCATGAGTGACCCTGCCATGTTTGATTATGGGCTTTGTGGCACAATTCATTTAAAAGGTTTTGAGCCAGAAAATAAAACGTTTCCTCCATGGAGTTCTGCACTGTCTTGTCCCCAAAGTGTTTTATTCCCTGCCTCAAAATGTTTTCGACGAATCCCCTTTTCAAACGATGAGCTGAATGCAAACAAAATAAACCAAGTTATTGCCCAGGGAAAGCCTCCTCCGTGAATGTTATAGAGTCTTGCAACATAGGGAACTGTTTAGAATGCTGTAGTCCTAGAATCATAGAATCATAGAGTTGGAAGAGACCCCAAGAGCCATCAAGTCCCACCCCCTGCCATGCAGCCACACACAATCAAAGCACTCTTGATAGATGGCCATCCAGCCTCTACTTCAAAATGTCCAAAGAAGGAGACTCCACCACTCTCCAAGGTAGTGCATTCCACTGTCGGACAGCCCTGACTGTCAGGAGGTGTTTCCTGATGTTTAGGTAGAATCTCTTTTCCCACAGCTTGAACCCATTCTTCCTGGTCCTAGTCTCTGGAGCAGCAGAAAACAAGCTTGCTCCCTCACCAACATGACACCCCTTCAAATATCTAGACATGGATATCATGTCACCTCTTAACCTTCTCTTCACCAGACTAAACATCCCCAGCTCCCTAAGTCTCTCCTCGTAGGACACGGATTCCAGACCTTTCACCATTTTGGTCGCCCTCCTCTGGACCCTGATGTCACATGCTCCGCTGTTGTTGAATCCAAAGTTTTGTGTAGCCTCAGGTTTTTTTTAAAAAAAGTTTAAGATAAATCCCAGATTTGGTGGTAGAGAAAGCCTCTGCCAGAGAGACCCTGGAACGCTGCTACCTTTTTGAGGAGGCCGAATGGACTCTTGACAGCCTCCCTTAGTCTGCCATACAGAGAAGACATCCTCTCGGCATCAGATTGGGAATGGCTTGCTTTGGTATGCATTGAGCACCGGACACGCTTCCCTTCTTGAACTGCTGTTCCTTCTGCGGCGGCAAGCATCCCGGTGCTAAATGGAGTGTGTCACGGTTGCCATGGCAACCAATCAAAATTCATGAAAGGACCGCTCTGACTCACTCCGGCCAGGGACATTTTATTTCGGTGTGCAATGTCCCCCCGCCCCACTTTATTGGAAAGGGGGGGAGGTGGATTCAATGGCTACCTCTCATTGTCGTGAATATTTTGCCATTAATTGCGGGCAGGTGGTTGAGCAGTCCCTGTTTGCCGGAGTCAGTCGGAAATGAAACCACGGGAGGAAGGGGTTGCTCACATTGAATTCAGCTTCCAAGTGTGCTCTGCCCATTACTAGTGTGGTATAGTGGTTAAGAGCAGGTGCACTCTAATCTGGAGAATCGGGGTTGATTCCCCGCTCTGCCACTTGAGCTGTGGAGGCTTATCTGATGAACCAGATAAGCTTGTGCATTCCAACACACGCCAGCTGGGTGACCTTGGGCTAGTCACAGTTCTTCGGAGCTCTCTCAGCCCCACCCACCTCACAGGGTGTTTGTTGTGGGGCGAGGGAGGAAAAGAAGACTGCAAGCCCCTTTGAGTCTCCTTACAGGAAAGAAAGGGGGGATATAAATCCAAATTATTCTTCTGTTTTCGACGAATTCGGCCATTTCCAGCTTGCAAAAATCCTGGGGATTTAGGGGTGAAGATTGGAGAGAGACCTCATCGGGGTATTATCCCTACAGTCCATCTTCCAACGCAGCCATTTTCTCCAGGGGAACAGATCTCTGTCGTCTAGAGATGAATTGTAATTCTGGGAAGTCTCCAGGCCCTTCACAAAGATTGACATTACCATGTAATGTTAGCAGACCAGGTGTTCGGGAGCAGCAGCAGCAGCAGAAGGCCATTGCTTTCACATCCTGCACTCCCAAAGGCACCTGGTGGGCCACTGCGAGTAGCAGAGAGCTGGACTAGATGGACTCTGGTCTGATCCAGCTGGCTGGTTCTTATGTTCTTATGCTTGCAGAAAGTGAGACTCTCATTGTATGAGTTTCCATAATGTCACTGAATGTTCTTGAGAGCTTCAGTGAGGGTTACGAACCCCCAAGTGGGGCTTGGAGATTTGGAATGCCAGTTGAACTCCAGACTACATCAGTTCCCCTGGAGAAAATGGATGCTGCGAAGGGTTGATTCTAGCCCAGGGGTCTGCAACCTGCAGCTCTCCAGATGTTCATGGACTACAATTCCCATCAGCCCCTGCCAGCATGGCCAATTGGCATTTGTAGTCCATGAACATCTGGAGAGCCGCAGGTTGCAGACCCCTGTTCTAGGGTATTGTACCCCACTGAGGTCCCTGCCCTCCCAAGACTACATCCCCAAATCTCCAGAAATTTTGCAACTTGGATCTTCTGCCAATCTCCTGCCAGTGGACGGGAGTTGGGGGCTGGCAACCTTTTTAGCCAGCGATGGTCCCATCCTCCGTGAATTTGTCTGCTGTCTTTTCAAAGCCTTCCAAGTGGGAAACCATATCAAAGAAGCAGAAAATAATTTCCAAAAATATGGCTTCAGATGCACAAAAACAGGACCAATGGTATGAAGAGGTTTGTGTACATGGTATGGGGAGAAATAAAACGGTTGATTCGTCACAACGTTCAACTGTATTTCCCAAGGTCCAAACAAAGGTTCGACGGTCCTTGGTCATCACTGCTGTTAAGCAGTTTAGTAAAACTAGGGACAAGGCAGCACCAGCTAATACCCCTACTGTGAGTCATCTCTTGTGCTTTTCATGGATTTCAAACCCCTTGTTTGAAACTCGCTTCTCTAGACAGTGTGAGTGAGAGTGGTTGTGTGTAGCGTGGGATAGAGGTGCCAGCTGCCAGCTAGGTTGTGGAGACCTCCTGGAAGTACAACTGTTGGCAGGGGGCTAGCTAAAAATCAGTCTGTAGGGTAGAGGGACCGTGGCACGCTATAGCCCAATCTTGGAAGCTCAGCAGGGTTGAAACCTTGGAAGGGAGACTTCCAAAGAATACTTTGCAGAGGAAGGCAACGGCAAACCAATCCAATCCAATCCAATCCAAAAACCTTTATTAGGCATTAACCAGAAGTACCATGCATTCCAAATACAAAAACAGGATCATTGTTACATATCATGTAGAACATGGATTAAAAATGTAGCAACTGCTTCAGAAATTTCTACATTAGGGCTGTTCAATAGCTTAGACATTTTTTGTTTGTCTGAGAGAAACATGAATTCTAGAGGTAGTAAAGCTCCCAGATCAGTTCTAATATCTAAAGCTCCCAGATCGGTTCTAAAACGGCAAACCATCTCTGTCTCTTGCTTGCTATGAAAACCCCTTGCTGAGATCCTCATAAGTCAGTTGTGACTTGATGACACTATGTTAGCCAGCGTAGTGTAGTGTAGTGGTTAAGAGCAGGTGGATTCTAATCTGGAAAACCGGGTTTGATCTCCCACTCCTCCACTTGAGTGGCAGAGGCTTATCTGGTGAACCAGATGTGTTTCCACACTCCTGCATTCCTGCTGGGTGACCTTGGGCTAGTCACATTTTTTTCAGAACTCTCTCAGCTCCACTTTAATCACAAGGTGTGTGTTGTGGGGAGAGGAAGGGAAAGGAGATTGTAAACCCCTTTGAGTCTCCTACAGGAGAGAAAGGGGGGATATAAATCCAAATCCTTCTCCTCCTCCTCCTCCTCCTCCTCCTCCTCCTCCTCCTCCTCTTCTTCTTCTTCTCCTTCTCCTTCTCCTTCTCCTTCTCTTTCTCCTCCTTCTCCTTCTCCTTCTCTTTCTCCTCCTTCTCCTTCTCCTCCTTCTCCTTCTCCTCCTCCTCCTCCTCCTTCTCCTCCTCCTTCTCCTCCTTCTCCTCCTCCTCCTTCTCCTCCTCCTCCTCCTCCTCCTTTGTATGTAGCTGTGGGGCATGGTGTCATTTCATTTGCAGACTGTCATCCAAAAGAGCCTAAGAACATGTCAATCTTTAGGATGCTGAAGGATTGTGAAATGAATGCTAGGGAAATCTGCCACTGTTTCTTCACACCGCACTTCAGCGAGAAGTGTCCTTGCCTTGATAAAGATGTAAGCAATTTCCTTTGTCTGCCTTAATTTCCACAAACATGTCTGAAGGATAAGCCTGATGTGGAGTAATTATTCCCCCCCCACCACCCCTTGATTCCAAACCGGAGAAGATAATTCCCTTCTGTTTTTTTTCCCCTCAAATAAAAATATGATTGCGTACTCATCCTAAATCGGCTCGCAAAACTTTCAAAGCAAGATGGATGGCTCATATTTATTCCGCCCACCCTTTCTCGAGGGGGAAAAAAAGTTTCCTCTATGCCGAGAGAGACTGCAGACAAAAAGAAAAAATCTGATTTATTAAGGATTAAATCGCCGGGCCCTCATAAAATTAGGCAAATGTTGCCAAAAAACAATATCTGTCTGGAACCTCAACTGAACGAAAGGCTGGAGGGGTTTTGCGGATCTGACATTTAACGAAGCTTTGTTTTAAAATCAGAAGAGATTAGCAAAATATACTCTCTCCTTCTCTGGTGCCTCGCGAGGCGGTGAGGTTTTCATTAATGTTGCAATACTTATGATTCCCTAGAGCTTTGAAAGCAGGGACTGTTACCGTGTGGTCGTTGAGTGACTTATTAACTGCAATATCACAACACAAACCAGGAAGAGACGCATGGGATGAATTAAAACCAACATCTCCACTAGAGGCTCCCACAGGCTAGTGGCTTCAGGGAGCGTCTGGAATTATTTATGCATCTGTCCCCGAAAGCTAAAATGACTGAACTGACGTTGTCATACGTGGGTCGCATAATGAGAAGGCAAGAGTCACTGGAAAGGACAATAGTGCTGGGAAAAGTGGAAGGCAGCAGGTAGAGAGAAAGACCAAACATGAGGTGGGTTGACTCTGTAGGACGCCACAGCTCTCAGTATATTGTCAAATGGCTGGAATCAACTGACATCATGTGTAGGAGCGAGGAAACATCTCCGGTTTAAAGACTCATGTGCAGGAGTGGGGAATCAAACCCAGTTCTCCAGATTATGTCCCAAGTAGGCCTCTACGGTCGGCAGAGGCCAATTTTCTGGTGGTCCCTGGCCCCTCCATGATGCGACTGGCCTCTACCCGGGCCAGGGCTTTTACGGCCCTGGCCCCTGCCTGGTGGAACACCCTTCCCTCAGATGTGCGGGCCCTGCGGGACCTTGGAGAATTCTGCAGGGCCTGTAAACCGGTTTTGTTCCACCGGGCTTTTGGTGAGGCCGGCCACGGACCCCCCCCCCCCCTCCGGGATGCCCCTATGTTGCATGCCATTTCATCATCGGCACGCCCAATATAACATCTTTGACACTGCTACCCCCGCTCGGCCTTGGGATCGGGCGCCACACAATTTTATAATCTTATTGTTATGTATATTGTATTGATGCTGCCGGTTTTATGAATTTTGTAAATTGTTTGAACTTGCTCTAATTTATTTTAGTTGGTGTATTGTTGGTTTGGCCATTGTATGTTTGGCCCAGTGTACACCGCCCAGAGCCCTTCGGGGGTGGGCGGTTTATAAATTTGATATATAAATAAATAAATAAATTAGATCTGCCGCTCTTAACCACTGCACCACACTGGCTCTCTGAGCTAAATGAAACGAATTAAAGAAAGCTGATCCTGACATTTGGATTGCCTTGAGTATTCCCTCGTTCGGTAAGAAATGAGCTATTGCCTGTCATGGTGGTTGGCAGCACTGGTACCCCGAAACCATGATGCAATTGTGATAAAATCCCCTTCTTGAGCAAAGTTAGGATCGTAAAATCATCAGGGTTGGAAGAAGCCACGCAGACCATCGAGTGACTTCCAACCCCCTACTCAGTGCACGATCAGCCAAGAGGTCTTTTCAGGCCCCTTCCGCACGTGCAGAATAATGCACTTTCGATCCACATTCACAATTGTTTGCAAGGGGATTTTGCTATTCCACGCAGCTGCAAAGTGTATGGAAAGTGGATTGAAAGTGCATTATTTTGCATGTGCGGAAGGGGCCTCAGTGCCCTCATGGCTAGAAGAAGAAGAAGAAGAAGAAGAAGAAGAAGAAGAAGAAGAAGAAGAAGAAGAAGAAGAAGAAGAAGAAGAAGAAGAAGAAGGAGGAGGAGGAGGAGGAGGAGGAGGAGGAGGAGGAGGAGGAGGAGGAGGAGGAGGAGGAGGAGAAGGAGAAGGAGAAGGAGAAGGAGAAGGAGGCGGAGGAGGAGGAGGAGGAGGAGGAGGGAGGAGCTTGGATTTATATCCCCCTTTTCTCTCCTGCAGGAGACTCAAAGGGGCTTACAATCTCCTTGCCCTTCCCCCCTCACAACAAACACCCTGTGATGTAGGTGGGGCTGAGAGAGCTCCGAGAAGCTGTGACTAGCCCAAGGTCACCCAGCTGGCATGCGTGGGAGTGCACAGGCTAATCTGAATTCCCCAGAGAAGCCTCCACAGCTCAGGCACCAGAGTGGAGAATCAAACCCGGTTCCTCCAGATTAGATACATGAGCTCTTA
This sequence comes from Sphaerodactylus townsendi, assembly GCF_021028975.2. NCBI lineage: Eukaryota > Metazoa > Chordata > Lepidosauria > Squamata > Sphaerodactylidae > Sphaerodactylus > Sphaerodactylus townsendi. The sequence continues at coordinate 1,839,162 of NW_025950363.1, forward strand.
ACCTCCTACGCCACTGCTGCTCACCTGAAGCATTTCTCTGAAGCCAGTGGTGGTATTCAAATAATTTAAAAACCGGTTCTGGCAAATGGGATTCAAATAACTCAACAACTGGTTGTTTACAAGCACCATTTTAACAACTGGTTTTGCCGAAATGGTGCGAACCTGCCGAATCCCACCACTGCCTAAAGCTCAAACAAGGGAACAGCTACTGGTCTGTCATTTTGAAGGACCACAAACAAAGCCTTTTCTTGAAGATGAACCGAGAAGAGCTTTTCGTGCTCTTTCAGTTTCATAATATGAGCTGAAATATAGGGATACTGTGGGGACTCAAAATTTGGCCGCCGCCGCCGGTTACCAAAGCAGTCTTCAATGACCCAGTCTTTCTGCACTCCATCTTAGCAGCCCATTCTCTCTGTCGTTAAACATTTGAGACCTTGTGAAAAGCAAAATTATTACGAAACTCCTACTTCACGGGGACAGAGAACTCCTCTCCCGCCCGCTCCAGACCAGCAACGGCACTTCCAGTTCTTTGGGGGATTCTTTTAAAAGAAACATCAATATTTCCCCAGGCCCATTCTGAAAACAGCCGTCTCCTTTCAGCTTCCTCCGTCCACCTTCTGCTGACATCGCGAATGACAGCTGGGAAGGACTAGAGGAAGAGGAGGTTTGATCAAGGTGAAATCGGGTCGCGCAAAGCTGTTGCTTTTAATAGAACAGAAGATTTGGGGGAGATTTCAGAAGGGAGTGCTGAAGGAGCTGTGAAGGAAAGTTGTTTTCAGTTGCTTCAACTCTGATGAGCGTAGTTTAATACATACTGCGCTCCCAGACCTATGCACATCTGAATGGTATCAACTATCAACTACTCAAATCAAAAATTTACTCTCTAGGTTTATTATTTGAAGAGCTCTGTATGTTGTCACCCAGAAAGATATTCCAAACCTTCAAAAAGCAGACTTTTAGAGCAGGAATACCATCTCCTATTGGGACAAGCAAATAAATCATGCTCACCCCTTTCTTTTGGAATAGTACCTGAACAGGGGCATATAGTCACATATCTTTAATTACTACCCCCAACAGAGATGGATTATTACAAGGGCCAGATGCAATACCTTACCATCTGCCATTACGAAGGGTCGCTATTTATCTATCCCTCTTCAGGATCGGGATTGTACACACTGCAAAATATCAAGTGAAGACTCTTGCTCACATTATACTCAACTGTTGAATATAAAGGGCCAGCAGTGGCATAGTGGTTAAGAGCAGGTTGTACTGTAATCTGGAGGAACCGGGTTTGATTCCCCACTCTGCCACCTGAGCTGTGGGGCCTTATCTGGGGAAATTCAGATTAGCCTGTACACTCCAACACACACCAGCTGGGTGACCTTGGGCTGGTCACAGCTCTACAGAGCTCTCTGTAACAGTGGCGTAGGAGGTTAAGAGCTCATGTATCTAATCTGGAGGAACCGGGTTTGATTCCCAGCTCTGCCGCCTGAGCTGTGGAGGCTTATCTGGGGAATTCAGATTAGCCTGTATACTCCCACACACGCCAGCTGGGTGACCTTGGGCTAGTCACAGCTTCTCAGAGCTCTCTCAGCCCCACCCACCTCACAGGGTGTTTGTTGTGAGGGGGGAAGGGCACAGAGATTGTAAGCCCCTTTGAGTCTCCTGCAGGAGAGAAAGGGGGGATATAAATCCAAATTCCTCCTCCTCCTCCTCCTCCTCCTCCTCCTCCTCCTCTTCTTCTTCTTCTTCTTCTTCTTCTTCTTCTTCTTCTTCTTCTTCTTCTTCTTCTTCTTCTTCTTCTTCTTCTTCTTCTTCTTCTTCTTCTTCTTCTTCTTCTTCTTCTTCTTCTTCTTCTTCAGTCCCACCTACCTCACAGGGTGTTTGTTGTGAGGGAGAAAGGGAAAGGAGTTTGTAAACCCCTTTGAATCTCCTTGCAGGAGAGAAAGAGGGATATAAATCCAAACTCTTCTTCTTCTGTCAGAGATATGTGGGTATCAGGAATTTCTCTCTTTGGCTGGTCCTAGACAAATCTGTACGAGACTCTGACAATTTTGTTGTGGGGCTTCTGTTAAACAATACAGATGTCATGCTCTTGGAAAAAGTAGCAAAATTTCTCCTACTAGTGAACTCTGTAAGTAACATCTAATGTTAGATACAGTTTCTCTGTGTTTCGATCTAACTCTTGCTTTGTACATTACAAATGTCTGCTAATGTACTAGAGCCTATTTTATATGCCTAATAAAGGTTATTGTTCTCAGCTGGAAACTTTGGTTGCCTTCCTTCAAAACAGGAGTTGCTACAGCAATAAAGAAAAGGAGAAAATATAGACTTCAGGTTGCTGTCGTTTTTGTTGAAGGTAGGTTTTCCAACCTCTGGGTTTGGCGTTCCCCTGAAATTACAATTGATCTCATTATACCTTCCCACCCTGGCAGAAGCCAATTTTTACCATAGAGTTTTTGCCCAAATACCAGAGTGCCCCCATGTCACTGGCAATGTTATGACAACATTTACAGTGAGCTCCAGAAATGACATCGACTCATTGCCAGCAGCAGAGGCTTTGACCTCAGTTTGCTGCTGCTAGGGCCCCCACTGGAGGGATTGGCTCCAAGGGAGGGCACTCAAAGTGGGGAGACCTTCTACCCTTTATGGGTTCTTGCAACCCTAGATTGGAAAGCCCTAGGAGGACTTCATTCTTTACTCATCTGTATCCATGGCAGCTCACAAGACAATAAATAGCCTATCAGTATCTTAAAATGACAATCCTGATACACCATCATTCATTCATTCATTCATTCATTCATTCATTCATTCATTCACTCACTCACTCACTCACTCACTCACTCACTCACTCACTCACTCACTCACTCACTTTCTTACTTACTTAGTTACTTACTTATTATATTTACACCCCACCTCATATTAGCAGGTCTTGGTGGCTTGCAGAAGAGAAAAGCAGGCTGATATTTTTATGCACACCTGGGATGTACAGTAAGTAGGTAGAATCTTTTGGCATCTGTACACAGATAGTCAGGGTACCATGAAAAATAATGGTCTATCCACCTAATCAACTTTGATCTTATCTGTACATTAGCCGATCTCATTAGAACTTCACAATTAAAATCTTTCTCATATAATAACCACAGGAAAGCAGGATATGTTTAGTTTGGCGAAGAGAAGGTTAGGAAGTGACATGATAGCCCTGTTTAGATATTTTAAGGGGTGTCATGTTCATGAGGGAGCAAGCTTGTTTTCTGCAGCTCCAGAGACTAGGACCAGGAGTGATGGGTTCAAGGTGAAGGAAAAAAGATTCCACCTAAACATCAGGGAAAACTTCCTGACAGTTAGCGTTATTCGACAGTGGAATTCACTGCCTCAGAGTGTTTGTAGAGTCTCCTTCTTTGGAGGTTTTTAAAGAGAGGCTGGATGGCCATCTGTCAGGAGTGCTTTGATTGTGTGTTCCTGCATGGCAGGGGGTTGGACTTGATGGCCCTAGGGATCACTTCCAACTCTATGATTCTATGAGCCCTTCGGGGATAGGGTGGTATACTAAATAATAATGATGATATGTCCGGACTAATATGTCTCTAAAGAATGTATTCCAAAATCTTAACTACACAAGCAAAATACAATTATTTCTGGTTTCCCCCCCCAAAAAATCTCAGAAATGATTTCAACTGAGATTGTTCCCTCCACCAAGTCTTGCCATCTCTGACTATCCATGGAGCTGAAGCTGGCACAAAATGGTGGGCGCAAGGATCGTAAAAGGCGCGTTCTGCTAATAGCCAGTCGATGCCCTAAAAATGCTGTTTTAACAAAATGCCATGCTGAATAATGCACAGAATAAAGGTTTTGACATCAGTGGCGCTTAGCGTAACTTCTAAAATGCAACCGGAGGTTCAGGACTTTTTTAAACGGCGGAAAGATGCAACTGTCATTTCAGCCTCAATGCATATAACGTTCCTGGAGATTGGGAGTGGAGCCCAAATTGTGTGTTGGGAGGGGGAACGGGGAATACTATAGGTCAGTGATGGCGAACCTATGACACGGGTGCCAGAGGTGGCACTCAGAGCCCTCTCTGTGGGCACACACAAACAGAGTTCATCATGTGGGGGGGAAATCGCCCCCCCCCACACACATCTAGGCTGGCCTGGGCCGCTGGGCTCGATTATTAGCATTAAACCTAAGACCTAGTTTTGGGGAAGCAGTGTAGGTAACCCTGTTAAGTGCTGTTAAACCCCACTGATTTTCATGCAAAGAACTAAAGCGCAACCCTTTACCTGGGAGTAAGCTCAGTTGCTGGAAATGTGGCTTGCTTCTGAGTAAACCCTCCTAGGGTCGTGATTCACCCGTTGGAAGAGTTGCCTGGTTGCTTCAAAGCAAAGCCAACAACTACCACCAAGCTTACTCCTGAGTAACTGCATGCCTCAGAGCCAACCATTTTTTCTAAGCTGATACCTCAGTATTCAGGTTAAATTGCCGTGTTGGCACTTTGCGATAAATAAGTGGGTTTTGGGTTGCAGTCGGTCTCGAAAAGGTTCGCCATCACTGCTATAGGTCCATCCTACTGAGCATCTATCTTTTCCAGAGGAACTAGCTCTGTAGTCTGAAGCTGAAGCTCGGGGGATCTCCTGGAGGCTGACATCCCTCATGAAGAGCTCACCATCACTTTTTGGATTGGGTGGGGAGAAAGAAGCAGACAACGTCAGCTACAATTTTCGGTTTTCCAACTCGCCCGACTCCTCTCAGCTTATAGACAAGCCCAGTAATTGGCCATAGAGGGACCGTGAGTAGGTTGGCTCCGCTCGGCTGCATTTGTCACGCTCCAAAGACACGTTCAATCCCATTAGGCATCTCGTGGCTGGGTTTTTATTGCCATCTGTAGTTTAAAAGAAATTAATGAAGCACCAACCGCAGGGCCTTCTCCCCTCCCCCCCTTTTCTATTTTGTAAATGGAGTCAAAGACTCTGGCTAAAAAAAAAATAGAAATAAGACAAAGGGGGCATCCTTTGGAGGGGACAAAATTAATATGCGGGATGAAAAGGCTTCTCGCAGGTCAAGAATCCGAACGTGTTTATTTTTTCGGGGTTAATCTCCCATTCAGTACAGCTTGTGCATTATTTGCTGCCCCATTAAAGTGACACCCGGCCTTGAAATATTTACCTGTTAGCGGTCATGCTCGAAAAATTACGAAGAGCCGAGGGGAACGGCTCTGCCAGTTGAAAAGGGGCCTGGCCTGCGGGAGCCGGGGGTGGGGAAAAAACGTCGGCGAGGAAGGAAAGCGTTGCTGGCCAGAACGCTATTACACACTCTACAAAGCCTGCCGTTTCTGATGACAATATAATGATGAGCTGAAACGACTCCACGTGTTTTGTGGACTCTGTCTTTGGCAGCTGATCCCTCTGGTTGTTCGAGCTTTTTTTGCAACCTGGTAATTGTTTTGGAAACGTTCGCTGGGAAGCGCGGCCCTCCATCTGAGTTGACTTTGTTGGTTTCCAGTAGCACCAGGACATAACCAGACCTGATTGGCTGCAGATCGGTGCCTGAGGGAAGTAGCTAATACCCTCCTGCTATTGAAAGAACTTTTAATACAACCACATTTGTGTGTGGAATAAAATTATTTATTAACAAAATTGGTTCAAGGTCAACACAAGCGTAAGGCGCAGCATGGGGGGTCTGATCTTATGGGATGTGTACTGGGCAGCCAAATATTGCTGTCCCCCAGACACCTACATTTTTCTCAGCACGCCTGCCGATGAAAAATTATAACGCACACTGGAGCAGCTGTGAGATTCCAGATGGGTGGTCGCCACTTCCTGAAGACTCCTTGCTGCCAGGGGCGCAAGCCATCTAAGCCCGCGTCTGGGCAGGTGACCCCTTGGCTTGCTCCACCCCAAACCTCGTGAGGAGGTTCCACCACAGCGGGTATTTTGCCCGCTGCCCCCCCCCCCCCGCTGCTAAAGATCTTTGTTGTTTTCCAGTAGCATCGGGACATAACCAGACCTGATTGGCTGCAGATTATCATGGTATCATTGCTTTTACAAGGTGGACCCATAATTGCCTAGGATCTACCATGGGGCTGATTTGGAGAGCATGGCCCTTCCTTTGAATCACCGAGTTGGAAGAGACCACAGCGGCCATCCAGTCGAACCCCTGCCATGCAGGAGGACACGATCAAAACACTCCTAACAAATATTTGTTTGCCCCTCCATTAATGCCAGCCTGTTGACAATTCCAACTGTCTTTTGTTGCATGTCAGCACTGTCATTGCTCACTATGCGATTTCCGATTGGTTGGGATCAACCCTGTGACCAGAGTTGTCAACCTATAGCTGGTGGCGGGAGAGCCCTCGTGAGATTACGACTGGCCTCCTGGTGACAGAGATCAGTTCTCCTGAAGAAAATGGGGGCTTTGGAAAGAAGAAGAGAAAGAAGAGTTCGGATTTATACCCCACCTTTCTCTCCTGTAAGGAGACTCAAGGTGGCTTACGAGCTCTTTTCTCTTCCTCTCCCCGCAACAGGCGCCTTGTGAGGTAGGTGGGGCTGAGAGAGTTCGGAGAGAACTGGGACTAGCCCAAAGTCACCCAGCAGGAATGCAGGAGTGCGGAAACACATCTGGTTCACCAGATAAGCCTCCGCCACTCAGGTGGAGGAGTGGGAGATCAAACCTGGTTCTCCAGATTAGAATCCACCTGGTCTTAGCCACTACACCACACTGGCTCTGTGTGGGCTCTATGGCATTATACCCCATTGAAGTTCCTCCCTTCCCCAAACCCCGCCCTCCTGAGGCTCCACCCCCCAAATGTTCAGGTATTTCTCAACCCAGAAGCTGACCCCCCCCTACCTTTGACAAATGTAGGAAGGAGAGGGAAAGTCCTTAATGGCACTGAAACACTTGTGTCCAGGAGAAAAGACAGCACTCGTGGAACAGTGTATTTTTACCCATCACTATGTTGAAGGATTTGTCTCCTGCCCTTTCTTTTCTGAGAAGATCCCCCCGGGGTGCAGCAATCAAGGCTTTCAAACACACACTACAAAACAAAAGGCAGAAGATGGCTGGCTCTGTGAAAACCTCCAACCAGGAATAACAGGTCGTAAGAAGCAGAAAAGAACAGAAGAGTGCCGTCTCCTCCTCCCTTCCCCCCCCAAAAAAATATATCAACAAAAGCAGCTGGATTAACACTCTCCCCAAAAGTCCTTATTTCTAGCAGAGCACCTATAGCAGAGAGAAGCAAAAACCTCTTAGCATAGCGTTCCTTAAACGTGGTCGCAAAATAGAAAATCCTCTCTCGTACATAACTGCCTATTATTCTTTGTGGGAGGGGTACACACAGAACGTCCCCTGTCAAGGGGAAGTTGATTTGGGCTACTTGGGCCTCAGGTCTGCTAGGGATTCACTGGTGGGACTCAGTGCTTTCAGATGGGCCAGGAAACTGGCTGCAAAAGCGTTCTGGCTCCAGTTTCTAAATGGTCAACAAAGGCACTTCTCACACAGAGCATGTTACAGTAGCAGTGGCGTAGGAGGTTTAGAGCTCGTGTATCTAATCTGGAGGAACCGGGTTTGATTCCCAGCTCTGCCGCCTGAGCTGTGGAGGCTTATCTGGGGAATTCAGATTAGCCTGTGCACTCCCACACATGCCAGCTGGGTGACCGTGGGCTAGTCTTCTTCGGAGAAGGCAGAGGCAGGGAAGGGGAGGGAAGGAAAAGATGCAGCTTCCTGTGGAAAACCAGGACCATACCCATGGCTCAGCGGTAGAGCATCTCCTTGGCATGCAGAAGTTCCCAGGTTCAATTCCCAGTAGCTCCAGATGAAAGGACCAGGTGGTAGGTGACTGTTGCCAATCTGAGTAGAAAATACCTACCTTGATAGACCGGTGGTTTGATTCAGTCGAAGGCAGGGAGTGTCATGTGTGTTTACTTTGGCTCTGACAATCAGATCTGTCTCTAGTGAATAAGACTTCAGTGGTTCAAGAGCTCATTCCTTTCGTTTGTGACTAAATAGGCTCTCAGCACTCTGATAAAATCAAGTCTGTTGCTGAATTTTCTTTTCTTTTCTTTTTTACTCAGACATGTTTCCCTGAACATCACAAACGGCAGGCTCTTTCCTCAGAACAGGCACTGTCATTTGGACAAATCTGGCCGGCGAGTTGCGGCTCTCGAAAACATCAATGGCGAGGAAATAAATTGTTTGTGGCATGTTCTTCTGGGAAAGTAGGAGGAAGCAGCTTCCTATATTACACTGATTCATGGTTTTAGATTTCTTTCACCCACTTCTCTTTCAAAGACAAATGAGAATATATTGGTAGTGTCATGGGTACAGCGTTGGAATAGGAGGTTAGAGATTGGGATGCAAATCCTCACCATGGTACAAAGTTTGATTGGGTGAGCCTGGGCCAATCTTTATCTCTCTCCCCCTGACCTACCAAATGGGGTTGTCAGAGGAAGATCTGGGGCCATTTCCCCACTTTTAAAATGATGTCGGTTTCATCTGGTCCAGGACCTTTTTAGCGCGAGGGTCATGTTCCCGGGCTTCCCCACTGCTTCGCGCTCCAGAGCAGCGCCAGAGCAGCGCCAGAATGCAGTGCCAGAGCAGCGCCAGAATGACCCGTGCTGAGGGGGCGCAAGAGCAGCAGAGTTGGGGCGGCTGCGTTGTTGCCGCCCCTGTAGTGGGGAGTGCAGGTGGACCCTCCGCTACTCGGCGAGATTAGCGCGCAGCAAACGGTGAGTGGGGAAAGGGCCTGGGACACCGTGTGGAGGAGTGGGGCATCAAACCTGATTTTCCAGATTAGAGAACAACTCACAACCACTATGCTTTGCTATGTGGAGGAGATGGGGAAGAGTGATGCTGCAAACCGCTTTGGGCTTTCACTAAAGAAAACAGGGTAGAAAAAAGCTGACCAAACAAATCAAAATGAAATGAAATAAAATAATGGAGAGGAAAGAGAAGAGCATGCTGCCTTGAAATCTTTGAAGGGAGGGTAGAATAGAGGTGCTAGATCATAGGTGTCAAACTCGCGGCTTTCCAGATGTTATGGACTACAGTTCCCATCATCCCCTGCCAGCATCATGCTGGCAGGGGATGATGGGAACTGTAGTCCATAACATCTGGAGGGCCGTGAGTTTGACACCTGTGTGCTAGATAGATAAATTTAAAGGAATGTGGGAATGATTAATTCTCAGGTTGATTTTTGTGACACAGAAATTTTTCTTGTACAACGCACAGAATCTACCCATTCTGAACTTACTTTACCTTCTCTTCAGTACCCTCACTTTAATACCCTCACTTGCCATCACTACCCTTCTTTTGAGGACTGGGCTTCCCCTTCCACTTAGCTGCTGCTGCATCGTCCTCCTTCCTGAAGAAATCATATGGACTGAACATATCCAGTCATTTAATGAAATGGAGGGCACAGTGATGCTGCCTCCAACACAGTGCCATTGCTAGAGATCCTTCAGATAACCAATCAGATTCAGCTATGTGATGACGTCACAGTGGGGCAGTGAAGGCAAGTTTGTCAAAACATTTGTAAAGATCCATGAGCAAGTTTCAGCCCAGGTATATATTTTAAAAAGTTGTATTCCTCTGCTTCTGTTTTGCAAGAGTTTTGTCAATACCAATTTAGCCTTCGCTGTGTGAAAAAGCTCCAGAGATGACTTTGTGTCCTCTCCTATTTATCGGCATGCCATTCGCATTCGTGGTACGGAGCTGTGTATCTACAATGGAGGAGAATACAGTGGTAAATAATTTACATTTAAATTATTGGCTGCTAAATAATTTAGATCCAAGATCTGTTGCTCCTGCTTAGAATCTTTCCAATAGTGTAGGTAAGAAGGTAAGAAGTATCGTCACTTGAATTGGATTAGACTCTTCTACCATCGATGACTGCTAAATAGAACCTTCTCCGTGTTCAGAGCAACCTGTCCATGAATTCCGCAAGCTGGAGATACACAGTGGCAAGTTGCCTTCTGATGATGAACTTTCTTACTGACCATCTTGGAAACATGATAGAACAGATCTGATCCGTGCATCAATCAATTTTTTTCCATTAGAATGTTGAAGAAAACTGAGAAACTTGGTGGAGAGGGAGGGAAACTTATTTCTTTCTGGGATCTACTTAACTGTTTCTCCTTCCTCCAGGGATCTTTATTCTGAGCCTGAAATCTCTCAAGCACTCAAGCACTAGATCTTTGAGGGACCAAGTTCTGGTAACAGTTGACAACGTATGACAACAGTGCATGTCAAGAAAGTCAAGTGAAATCTCAAGTAGCCATCCATCACAGAAGGAAGTGAGACAAAGATATGCCACAAGGTCATCTGAAAGCAGTTGAGTCAGGTCACATGCAGGAACAAGAGACAGTCCACTGAAATCCTTAATGGTTTCCTGAAATCACTCAAATAATCTGAAGCATGCTGGCCAGTTTATATCAAAGGAAGTGACTCCTGGTTGGTCAACCCTGCAGTCAACCCTGACCTGGATAGCCCAGTCTCTTCAGATCTTGGAAGCTAAGCAGGGTTGACCCTGGTTAATACTTGGATGGAAGACCTCCAAAAAATTCCAGGGTTACTTGACAGAAAGGGGGCAATGGCAAACAACCTCTGTTCATCTCATCTTCAAAACCCATAAGTTGGCTGCAACTTAGTGGCTCTTTATTCATCTTACAGTAAAGTCAAGAAGATTCTTACTATCAGCAATCCCTGTTCATTTTAGAGGCTGCTGAGACATGTTCTAGGATGCCTTCAAGTTGTCTGGAGCAGATCCACGTCTTCTGAGGCACAGCTAGTATAACCGTTCTATATTTGGACCAACTATCATATGACTGTGCAGCTATGGTTATTCATTCTCCAGGTGAGATAGCCTCTGCCATTTGCCTGCCTGTGTCTGAATGAAAAACAATAAGAAGAGTTTGGATTCATATCCCACCTTTGCCTCATGTAAGGAATCTCCAAATGGCTTCATGTGTAGGACCAAGAAGACAAACCCAGTTCACCAGTTCACAAACCCGAAACTCATGTGGAGGCATGGGGACTCAAACCCAGTTCTCCAGATCAAAGTCCACTGCTCTTTACCACTACACCAGGTAGAGCTGCCACCATCTGACGGAGACAGTATTGAAGATAGTGTTGCCAGGGCAAATATAGCAACCAGCTGGGTATTGGGGTAGTAATGTTAACACATGGGGTGGTAATGTTAACCATGTCAGCAATATGACTTCCTAGTATAACCTGGAAATGACAATGGGTAGTTCTAGGAACCACCAGAAACTCTGTGGTAAAACCATAGAGAATCCAGTGATTCCTTGATCTACCTGTTGTCACTTGCAGGTGGTACTAGAAATGACATATCAGTGCAGAAATTGCTCTGGTTTCTTAAGGACAGCTACTGTCCAGGTTTTTAAGGATATCACTTTTGCTCCGTGACAAAGCACCAAATAATGTATTCAACCTCCTCAGCGGCTGTGAATTGTACGAGAAGATTCTTATCCCTCTCTAGCAGTTTGTCCACCATAGCTGGGCTTCCACAATGAAGAACCACAGGGTTTCTATGAAACCACAGTGAAAACCGCTGCTTAAAGCAACATCTGTCAGGGGTCTTCACTTAAAGCAACATCTGTCAGGGGTCTTCACTGGATACGGACTAATAATCGCTCTGTTTTGTGTTGCTTTAAAGAAATGCAGCCATTTCTGTTTCAGAGACATTGTAACTGAAGGCTATTTCAGTTCAATAGAAAAGTAACTTTAATTGTGTCCAGGCTTGGAAGGCCAAATGGGTCATTTTCATTATAGCCTATTCATTCTGCTGCCAAAACGGACCCACAAATAAGCATTCTCCGCCACTCTGTGGCAGCGCGTGGCTGGCTGAATAAGCCATTTTGAAGTTCCTCTTGTATCCATTAAACTCTCACTCCCGTGTAAGTGAGAACCAGCTGTGTCTTCCGCATTTTTACAATGCAGATGCAAAGGCTTTCATTAGAATCTATTTCTGCTTTGACCACTACCCCTGTTATGATCCAACATACAGAGCTTGGCTGTGCAAAAATGACAGGCTGAAGCGAACGGCCTTTTTCCGGAGACAACATGGCGCTTTTAAGGATAAGAGGGGCTCCGATAACTGCCAGGGTATCTGCCACTTGCTCAAGCACAGCTCTCCTGAGAACTAGCATGGGGTACGAAAACAGGCTCCCGGCCCGGCTGCTCCTCCCCTGGAGTGACAGCAGAGGTGGGATCCAGCAGGTTCTCACAGGTTCCCGAGAGTAGGTTACTAATTATTTGTGTGTGCCAAGAGGGGGTTACTAATGGGTGATTTTGCCACATGATTTTTGCCTTCGTTACGCCCCTCCTCTTACCAGTAGCGCGCGGAACTTGAAGCAGTCTAGCAGGAGGTGCACCGGCGTGCATGGCAGCCTGCGCCTGTGTGCATTCGTTTCCCGCCCAAGGACCGGCGCAGTGGCTGCGTCCTTGCCACAGCCCCGCCCAGGAATGCCCGGCCACGCCCCCGTCATGCCTGGCCCAGCCCCATTGGCGCTACGTCACAGTTTGAATCCCACCACCATAAGAACCTGTTACTACAATTTTTGGATCCCACCACTGGGTGACAGGCCTGGGTGGCAGGCTCCAGGCCCAGCTGCTCCTTCAGGAGCAGTTGGGCCAGAAGCCTGCTGTGGGCCCCCTGGGCTCGCCCCCATCTACTCCTCCTCTGGGTCGGCTGAAGCCTGCCGCGGGCCCGCAGGCCCCCTGCCCCCAGCTGCTGCTTATCCAGGCTGGCTGAGGCAAGTGGGGGGAGGCGGGGAGACGCTTGAGCAAATGTTTCCCTGGGCGCCATTTCCCCTCCATATGCCTCTGCTACTACAGACTGCTATTCAATTACAAATAGGGGCCAACAGCTTATACTGAGAGCTGCTAGCCACTCAGCAACTACACATGGGAAGAAGATACAGCATTGGTTTTTATACTTCACTTTTTCCTCTACCTGAAGGAGTCTTGAAGTGGCTTACAATAGCCTTCCCCTCCCCACAACAGTTAGGTGGGGCTGAGAGAGTTCAGAGAAAACTGTGACTGTCCCAAGGTCCCAGCAGGCTTCATGTGGAGGAGCAGGGAAACAAATCCAGTTCACCAGATAAGAGTTTGCTGCTCCTGCGGAGGAGTGGAGAATTCAACGTGGTTTTCAGGATTAAAGTTTTCCACTCTTAACTACCACACCACACCAACTCTGGGCGCTTGGCTGGTACCTTCTGAGGAATACTGATAAACACATGCTTTTCTCTCCTTCCCTTGATTTACTCGCAGCCGAAACCCTGTCGGTGGCCTCCAGTGAAACACCTCATGAGCCAGTGCTACATCAAAGGAGCCGTATATTGTGCATTTTCTCCACACAGCGAGAAAATAATTTCGCATGTGTTGGCCTAGAAATAAATGAGTAGCTAACCAGAACCTAGGGAAATTGACTCGACTGCACGCTGATGAGGGAAGCAACTTTGCCTCATTGTTATAGATTGGACCTCATTAGCATGAATATTCCCACAGATCCTTGTAGCAACAGTTTGGTAAGAACAAATAGTAGTGCAAGCTGGGCAAGTGGGGGGGAGAAGAAGAGTTGGCTTTTGCTGTGTAAAAAATGGTATTTCTCTCCTTTAAGGAGTCTCAAGGTAGCTTCCTCTCCCCCACACAACAGACATCTTGTGAGGTAGGTGGGGCTGAGAGAGTTCTGAGAGAACTGTGACTGGTCCAAGGTCACCCAGCAGGATTCACGTAGAGCACAGGTGTCAAACTCGTGGCCCTCCAGATGTTATAGACTACAGTTCCCATCATCCCCTGCCAGCATGATGCTGGCAGGGGATGATGGGAACTATAGTCCATAACATCTGGAGGGCCGCGAGTTTGACACCTATGATGTAGAGGAACCAATTTAACCCCAAATACCTCACAAGGTACGGTGGAAAGGAGAAAGGAAAGAGTTTGGAAACTACCTTGAGTCTCCTTAAAGGAGAAAAAGATTATTTTTGAGTCTCCTTAGAGAGAAAGGTGAGGTACATATCGAAATCATCATCATCATCATCATCATCATCATCATCATCATCATCATCATCATCATCATCATCATCATCATCATCATCATCATCATCATCATCACCTCCTCCTCCTCCTCCTCCTCCTTCAGATGGGAGACGTCAGTTCCCCTGGAGAAAATGGCTACTTTGGGAGGTGGACTCCTTGCCATTACGCCCCGCTGAGATTCCTTCCCCTCATCAAACTGCACTCTTCTTAAGCTCTACCCTGCAAAATCTCCAGGAATTCCCCAGCTCAGAGTTGGCAACCCTACTGAGCCATCAATGCTTAAGCTGAACCAGCACATGGGTGCAATTATTTTACATCCCAATGTTCAAATGAACCACCAAGGTCCCCTTAATTTGGACAGCAGAAAGCTATAGGGGGCAGAAGTAATGAAATCCTTGCTTATTCATTGCCCTGCAGTCTGATAGTCTGGTTCAGACAGTTTAGTGGGGCCAGATCAGGAATTCCTTTTCTACTCGTCCTTTTCCTCCGTCTTTCCCAGTTGCTCTGCCCAGGCAGCGGTAGCAGTTACTATAGTGGCAGCAGCTTGCCAATCGAAAAGATAGACTGATCAGCTGATCAGTCATAGAATCGTAGAATCATAGACTTGGAAGACCCCAAGGACTTGGAGGACCCCAAGGGCCATCAAGTCCAACCCCCTGCAATGCAGGAACACAATCAAAGCACTCCTGACAGATGGCCATCCAGCCTCTCTTCAAAAACCTCCAAAGAAGGAGACTCCACCACACTTCAAAGTAGTGCATTCCACTGTCGAACCGCCCTTACTGGAACGAATCACAACGGGGGGGGGGGGGGGCCTCTCCCCCAAAAAGAAACTTGCCAAAAACTCAAGGAAGTGAAATATAAGACAATTATATTTATAGTGATCAATACTAAATACACATAAACTGCAGTACAAACCAACAGTACCAATCATCCAGTCGGTGCTTTTAACGCTCAGTTCATTCATAAGTCCAGGAAACCTTTCATGAATGACGTGCGCAAACGGGAGTGGCTGAATGGATGAATGCCAGCGTGTGGAGTCGCGAGTTGTTGGAACAGCCCTTACTGTCAGGAAGTTTTTCCTGCTGTTGAGGTGGAATCTCTTTTCCTTCACCTTGAACCCATGACTCCTGGTCCTCGTCTCTGGAGCAGCAGAAAACAAGCTTGCTCCCTCACCAACATGTCATCTCTTCAGATATCTAAACACGGCTACCATGTCACCTCTCAACCTTCTCTTCACCAAACTAAACATACCCGCCAATTGCTGGGTGGATAGGAAGACACGTCTCTCTGCTACGCTTTCTCCAAATCTGAAGAACGTGGTGGCCAAAACTGGACACGCCGCTGCCTTTTATGTTGGCAGCCACGTGGGCATCGTAACATCTCATCCCAGTTTTTGCCCAAACTCGGAAAGCATGTGGGGGGGGGGGGATGAACGCCGGTTCATCTTTCTCGATTCAGACTAAGCCTTTGCAGCTCTATTACCAATGGGATGATGAAAACATGGTCATGGAGAGGAGGCCAAAAAATAACTACTTGTGAAAAAAAAACTGGCTCATTTTAAAGAGCCCCCCCCCCCCCGACGGGAAAGAGAATAGAGAAACACGAATGCCCAGAAGGCGCCATAATTCAGCTAATGATTTCTTTAGATCTCACGCTCTAGTAGCTGTCTCATTTAGCAGAATTCTGGGTAATTTACAGCCTATTTGCACATGCTCAGCAGGTATTTATTTTTTCCTCTTCTTAAACTGTCAGCTCAGCCTTTTGTTCGGAGCAAAGTATGTTTTTCTGTGATTCATTAGGTCTCATTAGTCCCGGTTCCCCTTCTGCGTACAGTAACAGGAGGGGGGAGGGGAGGAAAGTCACTCAGCAACGGCAAGAGATGCTCCCAAGGCAGCTGTAACTTTACCCCTTTGCCAAATGCACAAACTTTAAGACAGTTCAACTTAATTAAGTCAATACAAACATGCATCTAAAAAAATATATCAGAAAATGGAGTCATTCCATTGACCACCTGAGCTCAAGAGAAGAACTTTAATTTTAAGGGTGCTTTAGGGCTGATTATGTTTAATCTTACATATAGCACCCTCAACGCTCACGATGACGCAGTATCTCAGCAGTACAATCTTATGCAGAGTTTTCAATTCAGATTGGAGCAAGATTCAAGTCTGGGAGCACCTTAAAGGCCTTCAAGATTTCCTGGGTATAAGCTTGCAAGTCAAAGGCCCTGCTACCCAACTTGGTCTTGGGCTGTTCTCTTCTGCTTGCTGCGTTAGCCAAGAGAGACCTTGCTCTATGAGAGGAGGGTAACTGGAATGTTTCTCACCTAAGTTTATGGGGGTCTTCTTCAGTGGTGGGATCCAAAAATTTTAGTAACAGGTTCCCATGGTGGTGGGATTCAAACTGTGGTGTAGCGTGAATGGGGCTGGGCGGGACACGACGGGGGCATGGCCGGGCATTCAGGGGGCGGGGCATTCCTGGGCGAGGCTGTGGCAAGGACGCAGCCACTGTGCCGGTCCTTGGGTGGGAAACGAATACACACAGGCGCATGCTGGTGCACCTCCTGCTAGACTGCTTCAAGTTCTGCGCGCTACTGCTGAGAGGAGGGGCGTAACTAAGGCAAAAATCACGTGGCAAAAATCACCCATTAGTAACCCCCTCTCGGCACACACAAATAATTAGTAACCTACTCTCGGGAACCTGTGAGAACCTGCTGGATCCCACCTCCGGTCTTCCTCCTTAGACATTGCTGTTATGATGTGCTATTTTCTTCCATCAAAGGAATTCCCCCAGGTGCAGGCACTCACACCTACTCAGAGAAGGAGCTCCCTGTCCTATGTTAACGGACCTTCCTTCATTTCCTTCCCTTCCTTTTTGTTGGAAGTGAAGGACTTTGTTACGCTGTTTCCTGCCTCAACCTACAGAGGGGGTTTTTACTAGAGAGCTAATGGCTAGATAGGGACCTAGGGATTTGACACCTTTACTCTATCATGCTGGTTCTATCCCTTTGATGTTAGACTGATACTCTCAGGGACTTCCTTCCTTCCGGCTTCTTCCCTCCGACCCCTTCTCACCCACTTCTTCCTGCCATGCCTAGAGAGAGGATGGATGCTCCTCGCATCCATCTCCATCCAAACTAAGATTAAAAGATAGCATAGGCTGACTCTCCTATCTACCTACCTTTCTATCCAGAATGGAGTTCACTAATAAATACTCTTTTTATTAGATAAGAAACTATAACTGACTCCGACTTTCTTTTGTGTAAGCTTGCCGCACATTGGGACTCATCACGCACACGCACGCACACGAGGTAAGGCTTCTGCTGTGTTCTAGCCACCCGTGCCGCTCTGCTAACTACGATAAAGAGATAATCTCCAACTACCAGGAGCTCTTATCCCAACACTTTTGAGGTTTGCAACTGTAGGTTACAGAAATGAGCCTGACACCAACTTGGAAGGGGGCAGCAGCAGGTGGCTGATCTTTCACTGCGCTGGCCTTGGGGATGTTCGCCCCCCCTCCCCCGACGGTTCTTTCTTTCCATGTATCTTTCTCACATTCTTTGGGGAAAGGGAGGGTGATGCGTTGTTGTGTGGGGATAAAGACAGAGGCAATTGTGAGTGTGATCAGAACTGGCTTTTGCAAAGCCAGGTACGTGCTGTTGTTATCAATAAAAACTTCTGATCAAGAATCTAGAGCAGCGGTTTCACAGGGGTCACCTAAGACTCTCTGCATCAGTGTTCTCCATCTGTAAAATGGATAAATGTTAGGGTTGGGGGTCACCACAACATGAGGAACTGTATTAAAGGGTTGCGGCATTAGGAAGGTTGAGAACCACTGATCTAGAGTCTTGTGTTGACCTCAGTCTCAGAACCTGACATTTGCTGGCTGTAACTGTTGTTCATCTAGTGGTCCTCTGTGCAGCCACACGCTCCTCCCACCTTCTCCATGTGGGCAGTCATCTTGCCTGGGTGGTGACTCCTCGTGGCGGCAAAGAGAGATTTGGAGGGAATGGGTTCTCCCCTCCTCCCTAGTCACATGACCTGAGTGGGGAAGGTAGCTGTGGAAGGGGGCACTCACAATTTGGCTAAAGCTCTTCACATGCTATCAAAAATACTCTCCGTTTGGCCCTGTGCAAGCACAGTTCCACATGTGCCTATACTGAGGATCACTAGATGAACATCAGTTACTATAAGCAATGCTGTTTTTCTCCTTCTCATATAGGGCCTGATTAGGTTACTGGGCAAGCTGTATTGTGATAGATAGTCTCAAGTGGACTGGCAGTCTGAATTACAGCACTTTCACACCCGCCGAATAATCCACTTCCGATCCACTTTAGTAATCATGTGCTAAATTGTCTCACACAGTGAAACTCAGTTGCAAAGTGCCCTGCAAACACCAGCCTTTTATCACAAACTAGGGGGTGAGTGGTCTGGAAAGGCCAGAGGGTAATTCCTGATTGGGGCGTGCTGTGAATCTCCAATGGGAAACTCATAAGGAGAGGCATATGGTTGCAGGTATCCTTGGTTTGATACAAGATGGTCACTTCTTGCACTGTTGTCTGGACAGGGCCCTGGGATCAAGGGCAGCTCTGGACTGTTGAACACCAGTCTTACATCCTTCCTATGCCCTCCTTCAATATCTTTGTGAAGTGCTGTCAAATCTAAGCCAACTATGATGGCCCCAAAGGGTCTTCAAGGCAGAAGATGAACAGAGGTGGTTTGCTACTACCCTAGGCTTGTTTTACCCTAGACCAGTGGTGGTGAACCTTTGGCACTCCAGATGTTATGGACTACAATTTCCATCAGCCCCTACTATTGGGCCATGCTGGCAGGGGCTGATGGGAATGGTAGTCCTTAACATCTGGAGTGCCAAAGGTTTGTCACCACGGCCCTAGACTACCCTAGCAACTCTGGACTTCCTTGGTGTTGTCCCATCTCAATACTTAGCAAGACTGACCTTGCTTAGCTTCTGAGATCTTCTGCGCTCAGGATAGCCTGCACCATCTAGATCAGGGGTAGGGAACCTGCGGCTCTCCAGATGTTCAGGAACTACAATTCCCATCAGCCCCTACCAGCATGGCCAATTGGCCATGCTGACAGAGGCTGATGGGAATTGTAGTTCCTGAACATCTGGAGAGCCGCAGGTTCCCTACCCCTGATCTAGATCAGCATCTTGACTGCCTCCCTGTTCTCTTCACAAATAGGATTACACGGATCTGGAAGCTTTCAGCTCTTTTGGGTTTTGCTTATTTTCAGGAAGTCAAAAGTCTTCTGGTACGATTTTCAAAACCCAAATTGGGATGTTTTGTCAAAAATCAGCCTGCTGTTTTACACTTCTGAAACGCCTGTGTCGCATGTGCCATTTTAACTTTTATAGTATTATCAATTTTCCCAATTCATCCAGTGTCTTTTGCTGTATGAATTGCATTGAGCTCCTCTAGTTTCAGGAAGGAGAGTGTGTTACCATGAGATTACAGGTAAAGGTATTCCCCTGTGAAAACACTGGGTCACTGTTCAGTCATGGGGTGACATCGCATCATGGCATTTACTAGAAGAAGAAGAGTTGGATTTATATCCCCCCTTTCTCTCCTGTAAGGAGACTCAAAGGGGCTTACAATCTTCTTTCCCTCCACCCCCACACAACTAGCACCCTGTCACGTAGGGTTGGAGATTCGGACAGTCCAAATCTGGATTTTGACTGAATCTGCATTGATTCGGACAGATTCAGATGAGCAGGGTCCGAATCTGAGCTGTCCGAATCCCATCTGATCCGAATCCATGGGATTTGGATCACCAGCCAAATTGCGTTTTTGGGGTGTTTTTTCACATTTTGGCCTGCAGGGGGCGCATTTCTAAACATATCAGCACCAAATTTTCAGGGTATCATTAGGAGACTGTCCTGACAATACCTTCCAAGTTTGGTACCGTTTAGGTCAGGGGGGCCAACGTTATGGACCCCCAAAAGGGGTGCCACTATCCCCCATTCTTTCCAATGGGAGCTAAGGAGATGGGGGCTACCCTTTTGAGAGTCCATAACCTTGGCCCCCCTGAACCAAACTGTACCAAACCTGGGGGGTATCATCAGGACAGTCTTCTGATGATACTCGGAAATTTTGGTACCGACACATCTAAAAATGCGCCCCCTGCTGGCACCCCCAGAAATTTGCCCAAGATTCTTTGTTCTGCAGTGACTTAGGTGCATTGCTGTCAATGAGGAATTTCTGATAGAGGGCTATGGAGTGCACATTTCTCATGGTAAACTCACAAAACTTTCAGGGTATCTTCAGGAGAGTCTCTGGATGACACCATCCAGGTTTGGGGTACTTTGCTTCAGGGGGCAGTGGGAGATGGGCCCTACCCTTTTGGGGTCCCATAGAATTGAACCCCCTGAAGCAAAGTTCCCCAAACCTGGATGGTGCTGCTGCCACAAGTGTCAAACTCGCAGCCCTCCAGAAGTTATGGACTGATGATGGGAACTGTAGTCCATAACATCTGGAGGGGCATGAGTTTGACAGCTATGGAGTAGACAATACACACCTTGGTGGACCAATGTCTGACTCAGTATAAGGCAGCATCGTTTGTAAAATTATTTTAATTTGATAAATGTCGTTTTGTTTTGCTGGAGAGGGTGTCCTTTTCTGTTCAGAGTCTTCAGAGTCAGGTGATCTGCAGAAACAGGATAAAGCAGTACATAAATAAATAACCCCGGACGTGACACAGATGACCTGCATCCAACATAATTTTCCATTTGTGTGCTCCCACTGGACCCGTCAAAATGTCATCGCGTGCACACCAGAAATGTTGTCAGGCTGGAACGAATGTGTTTAGTCGACATTGATTCCATGATCAATCTTTCTGCAAGGTGACTCCAGGTGACTGCGTAGGGGTGCGACACAGCACAGGTCGTTTTGTTTTGTTTTGCTGCAGGGATTGATGGATTAGATTCTTCTTTTCCCAAATATCACCTTGGTGGATGAGCTTTTGGTGCAAAGGAAGAATGAAAATAATATGCTATAAGCACTACTGAAGAGAGAAGAAGAGTTTTGAATTGATGCCCCCACTTTTCTCAACCACAAGGAGTCTCAAAGCGGCTTACAAATGCCTTACCTTTTTTTACCTGTAACGGACCCCTTATGAGGTAGGTGGGGCTTGGAGAGTTCAGAGAGAACTGTAACTAGGGCAAGATCACCCAACGGACTTCATGTGAAGGAGTGGGGAATCAAAAATCTGGTCCTCCAGATTAGGGTCTACCTGCCCTTAACCACTACATCATGGTGGCTCGACTGTTTACTTTTGGGATGCTTATGATCTCAAAAGTATTGAATTCATCCTGGGTCAATACTACCACCTCCATCGGAGATTGACCACCAGCCAATTTGTTCACCTCACAACCGTGCACAATTCATTGAATATGATGTTCTCATGGTAGAGACTTGTGTATACAGTGGTTCAGAGAATCTCTCTCCCTTTTTGTGCATGAGTGTATGTGGGGGCTCGAATTATTGTTGTTGTTGTCCATTGTATGTATAGTTTATATGTTCATTGATGTATTTTAAAATGTTTATATTAAAATGGAGTTTTTAATTCTGTATTAGAGCCAGACAGGGGATTTGTTGAGGAGCAGCAGTGGCGTAGGAGGTTAAGAGCTCGTGTATCTAATCTGGAGGAACCAGGTTTGATTCTCTGCTCTGCCACCTGATCTGTGGAGGCTTGTCTGGGGAATTCAGATTAGCCTGTACACTCCCACACACGCCAGCTGGGTGACCTTGGGCTAGTCACAGCTTCTCAGAGCTCTCTCAGCCCCACCTACCTTACAGGGTGTTTGTTGTGAGGGGGGAAAGGCAAGGAGATTGTAAGCCCCTTTGAGTCTCCTGCAGGAGAGAAAGGGGAGGATATAAATCCAAACTCGTCCTCGTCCTCGTCCTCGTCCTCGTCCTCGTCCTCGTCCTCTTCTTCTTCTTCTTCTTCTTCTTCTTCTTCTTCTTCTTCTTCTTCTTCTTCTTCTTCTTCTTCTTCTTCTTCTTCTTCTTCTTCTTCTTCTTCTTCTTCTTCTTCTTCTTCTTCTTCTTCTTCTTCTTCTTCTTCTTCTTCTTCTTCTTCTTCTTCTTCTTCTTCTTCTTCTTCTTCTTCTTCTTCTTGACATTTATACTGTCTCAGGCTTTGTTTTGTATTGCATTGATGCTTATGACCCCACCAGATGTTTGGAATTGAGGGTCTTGCAATTTCAGGGTTTAAAAACCTGTTTAATCATCCCAGGCAAGACATATGACTACAAAAAATCACTAAAACATAGTGCAGGGATTTAGATAATCTAGATAGAGCCAACATTGAGTAGTGGTTAGGAGTGGTGGACTCTAATCTGGAGAACTGGAAGTTCAGGGAAGCAGAGGAGTGTGGGAAACGTAGTCAATAGATTGCAGCACGTCTAATCCTGGCCAAACTATGGCCAACAGACACAATACCCTCCGTGGAAGACTGCTTTAGCAAAGTACAACAACTCTTTATTTTAGACAAGGGTTTTCACCAATTGAGGTTTCTTCCAGAGGAAACATATTTAGAGATCTGGCAGCCTTGGATATTGTATTTAAAGGAAAAGATTGATATTGTTTTTATTTCCAATTGATTATTAATGATAAGTGGTTTATTTTCAAAAATTATAATAGGATTACCAAGGAACTAGTCATAATATAATTAATATTAGATTGTCTGATTAGACATAAAAACTGAACAATGGGTTCAGAGAATAACAATCTGCTAGAAATGTTACAATATTCATTAAATAAATGTAATTTTTTGAAGGAGAAGTCGAGCTTCATATAGTCAGATATTAGAATGAACTTATTCTATGTGTGCATCAATTTTTTGTATTTATTTAGATGTAAATTAGATTAAGTATCTTATTATATACTGTTTGTTGTTGATGCTGTCACGTGTGTATGTTAACTAATAATAAAGATGCTCAGGAAAAAAAAAACATTTCAGCCAGAGAATTGCTTTAAAAGGGGATTAGTTCAAAACCTGTTGAGGCTGGAAATAAAACTTTTGGGGGTAAAAACAATGTAGAACTCCATGGAGGAAAGATTTCCTTTCCTGCCTCAAAACATTTCAAATGAATTGTGCAGAAAATCCCTCTGTTTAGAAAGACCCAGGACCAGTGGTGGGATTCATCCAGTTCGCACCACTTCGGCAGAACCGGTTGTTAAAATGGTGCTTGTAAACAACCAGTTGTTAAATTATTTGAATGTTAAAGTATTTGAATCCCACCACCGGTTATTAAAGTATTTGAATCCCACCACTGCCCGGGACCTGATGGAATTCCACAGTCCTTGTTAGACAGAGCTGTTCCACCAGAGTTATGGTTGAGCCAGCTAAGACTGTACCACCCAATCCAATCCAATCCAATCCAATCCAATCCAAAAACCTTTATTAGGCATAAACCGGAAGTACCATACATTCCAAATACAAAAACAGGATCATTGTTATATATCATGTAGAATATGGATTAGAAATGTAGCAACTGCTTCAGAAATTCCTACATTAGGGCTGTTCAATAGCTTAGACATTTTTTGTTTGTCTGAGAGAAACATCAATTCTAGAGGTAGTAAAGCTCCCAGATCGGTTCTAATATCATTATACCTCCAACAGTAAAGCAGGATATAAGGGATTGAGTCTATAGCATTGGGACAGTACTGACAGCAATGCTCACAACAATGTCTGTACCACCCAAATAGCGTCCCACTTCTCTTCCCCTCTTCTGGTCATACTCTCAGGGTTACAAAGGTGCCATTTTAATGTAAATTGATTATACACCCCGTCTGAGTGTTTTCAAACTTGTTATTGATTGTTTTTTACATCTTATAAATGTACTGTGATACGTTGGAAGCCACCTTGAGCTCGTCAGAGAAAAGGTGGCATACAAATAGAAAAAAAATAAATACACCAACAACGAGCAATCCTAGAGTATGCAGCATGCTTAGGATAATGTTCTTAATCAGTCCCTTAAGAGGAAGGCTTGGTACCCAATTTAGGAGCTACAGTGTGTTATTAAGTATCATTAGATTGCCCAAACACTGATTAGACATTGGCCTCATAATAATTGCTTCCTGCATTTGTAATTTTGAATCAATTGCACGTGGCACCGTCCATGTGGAAGGGTATAATATTTCCCCTCCTTTTAAAAAACAAGACCTTCTTGAAAAGGAAAGCGACGTCTATCGTACGCCACACATATGGCGAGCTGTCACAAGGCATAACAAAAAGCTTCTTAAATCACATTGCTGGGGAAATATTTATTCTAATTTTGCTGTGTGTTGGTCAAGGGCCTTAGTGACTCGCCGCTAATTGCTAGGCAGGGGGATCAAAGGGGAGCGCGTGCGGAAAGGCATCCACTGCATCCGCTACGGAAGGATTACAAACATCGCCAACCTGCCTCGGTTTGTGGTAATTAATCTGCGTTCACTGAGCATTTCCAAGCTGAAAATGCCACAGTTTAACCTAATTACTCTTAATTAGTGCCATGCCCAGCGACAGAAATATGGACGAGGTTAGGTGTGCTGATTAAATAGCAGTGTGTAAGAATTGAAAACTTACAGAAATTCAGTTTCAGTTTCAGAAGATGGGGAGTAGCCTGCTGCCCCTCACCGGCTGCTCCTTCAGGTCACGTTGGGGGCATGATTTTGCACCCCCCGCATGACCTAATGAGTGGCGCCTGGGAACAGTTGAGCCCTGCGTCTCTCTGGCAGATACGCCCCTGTGGTAACCTGTCTGGAAATGGAAAAGACTGGTCCCAGTTACTACTGCCATCAGTTCCAAAGCTGATAATCTTTTTTATTTTTTATTTTATTTATTGTTCCACTTATATACCGCCCTCCCCTGGAGGGCTCAATCATATGAAGGCACCTCTCTTGACTGAGGCACAGAATTTAGTCTATGGGTAGCCCCAGTCAGCAAGGAAAGAGGTTAAGGAGGAGGGGGTGGAATATCCAGGAAATTCTCTTAATTGAAATGTGCATTCCACTGTAGATGGCCACACCTTAGAACCCGGTTACACACAACCACCCGGTTGCTGGTTAAGTCCTACCTGCTCCTACACCCTCTTTTACACCCTTCATCTCACTAGGTGCAGGACTAGTAGCATCTGGCAATGTAGTATGGGGCTAATGGCTGCATCTGGAGCTCCAAGTCCTTATTAGGATTGCTGAATGACTAGGAGGAAGTATTCTTGCACCATTGATGGGGATGGAACCAGTTGTCAATATGCTTGAAGCCAGAATAGTGTCACCTGACCACACCATCTGTTAATCCTTCTTGTGGGTTTCTCCACCATGGTTCTACATCAGCATAGTGTAGTGGTGCGCTCTAATCTGGAGAACCGGGTTTGATTCCCCGCTCTGCCATTTGAGCTGTGGAGGCTTATCTGGTGATTTAGATTATCTTGTGCACTCCAACACATGCCAGCTGGGTGACCTTGGGCTAGTCACAGTTCTTCAGAGTTTTCTCAACCCCACCCACCTCACAGAGTGTTTGTTGTGGGAGTGGTGGAAGGGAGATTGTTAGCTCCTTTGAGTCTCCTTACAGGAGAGAAAGGGGGGATATAAATCCAAACTCTTCTTCTTGCTTCTTCTATCACGCGATGAGGGTTTCCAGCCTCCAGTTGGGCATGGAGATCTCCCAGAATTACATCTGATTTCCAGACAGCAGTGCCTCTGGAAAAAATGGCTGAGAAGAAAAAGAAGAAGAAGAAGAAGAAGAAGAAGAAGAAGAAGAAGAAGAAGAAGAAGAAGAAGAAGAAGAAGAAGAAGAAGAAGAAAAGAAGAGTAGGAGTAGGAGTAGGAGTAGGAGTTTGGATTTATACCCCACCTTTCTCTCCAGTAAGGAGACTCAAGGTGGCTTACAAGCTCCTTTCCCTTCCTCTCCCCACAACAGACACTTTGTGAGGTAGGTGGGGCTGAGAGAGTTCTGAGAGAACTGTGACTAGCCCAAGGCCACCCAGCAGGAATGTAAAAGTGCGGAAACACTTCTGGTTCACTTGATAAGCCTCTGCCACTCAGGTGGAGGAGTGGGGAATCCAACCCGGTTCTCCAGATTAGGACCCACCTGCTCTTAACCACAACACCACGCTGGCTCTCTGATTTGGAGGGTGGACTCTGTGGCACTATAGCCCGTGAAGTCACTCCTCAGGCTCCGCCCTCAAATCTGTAGCAATTTGGCAACATATATTCCAGGAGGGAGTGAAGGAATCAGGTCGCCAAGAGACTTCAGGATGAGGGAGATGTGGTCTAATCCAGCAAGCTTTTCTTACTTTACTAAGTATGTCAGCGTGGACCATGTTAGCCTTCATGAAAAACCCTTTGAAAAAAGACGGAAAGAAAGAAAGCGTGGAGGGTTTTATGTATTCATGGCAAAGGACAGATGTTTGAGGGTCATTAGGACGCTGTTTCTGCTTTATTAACAGTATGTTTCCTGATTGCTCCAAATTTCCACCGCCGTTAAGTCTACGAAAGGCTGAATGTTCCCATAACAATTACTGAGCGTTTTAATATTCTGGTCCTCATTAGCGGAGTCTTGCACTCGCCATATGAGGTTAGTTTGTCATCAAGCCCACAAGGGATGCTTCAGGCTGGGCAACCAACAGACCCTGCTCATGTCAGAATCTCAGACGGGTGCAAAGCAGAACTTTGGTTGAAGTTTGATGCTGAGTCAAACTGTTGGTCCCTGCGGTACTGTCCCTTTAATTGGCAGCGGAACAGCGGAACTCGAAGAAGAAGAAGAAGAAGAAGAAGAAGAAGAAGAAGAAGAAGAAGAAGAGGAGGAGGAGGAGGAGGAGGAGGAGGAGGAGGAGGAGGAGGAGTTGGTTTTTATACCTCACTTTTCTCTACTGTTAAGGAGTCTCAAAGTGGCTTACATTCATCTTCTGTACAATTGTCTTCTCTGTTTCTATATGCACAATGAATGACTGTTGTTTGCATGTGCACCATGAATGTCTATCATTTGTTAGTATTGCAATGAAGGTATATTAACTCTATGATAGGCGCATTGCAATTTGTTTTTCTCTGGCCCCTTCTGCACACGCAAAACAATGTGTTTTCAAATCACTTTCACAACTGTTTGCAAGTGGATTTTGCCATTCCGCACAGCTTCAAAGAGCATTGAAAGCAGTTTGAAAGTGCATTATTCTGCATGTGCGGAATGAGCCTCTGTTTCTGGCAGCACCTAAATCAGGGGTGGCGAACCTATGGCACTCCAGATGTTCATGGACTACAATTCCCATCAGCCTCTGCCAGCATGGCCATGTTGGCAGGGGCTGATGGAAATTGTAGTCCATGAACATCTGGAGTGCCATAGGTTCGCCACCACTGTAATTGATACAAAACGTGGACAAGATTTGGTTTTGAAGTTCAGTCCTCTGAAGGACCATGGCCCAACCAGAAACAATGGATGGAATCAAATCAGTGTTAAGTTGGGTTCCTGTTATTGTTGTTGTTGTTGTTGTTTATTAAATTTAGTATACCGCCCTATCCCCGAAGGGCTCAGGGCGGTGAACAGATAAAACATCAGCTAAAAACATACATATAATTAAAACAACAGTCATATCTTAAAACATCGCCTGCGCCCTTACGAAACCCTCCTAATGCGAAATAATGGGTCCTGGTGGTATTAGGGCCCATGGGGGTAAAGAGGAGGGGGCAGGGGCACCCTCAGTGGCCGGTCTCTCCAAAGGCCCGGTGGAACAACTCAGTCTTACAGGCCCTGCGGAAATCCCCAAGGTCCCGCAGGGCCCGGACAGCTGGAGGGAGAGTGTTCCACCAGGCCGGCGCCAGAGCCGTGAAGGCCCTGGTTCGAGTGGAGGCCAGCCGCATCATTGAGGGGCCAGGGACCTCCAGTAAATTGGCCTCTGTTGAGCGCAGAGGTCGAGTTGGGACATATGGGGTAATGCGGTCCCGAAGGTACGAGGGTCCCAGGCCGCGCAAGGCCTTAAAGGTCAACACCCACACCTTGAAGGCCTAGTTAGGTCTAGTGAAGGACTTTGAAGCTCATTGTCTCTGCATTAGTGTACGAACTTCTCGACTTTTGTCGGCTGTGTACCCTGCCCTCCTCCACCCCCCCGGTGCACTGTGACAGAAAGTGAACGCTCAGTGCTGAGTATCTTTTTCAAAGAAACAAGTGTGCGCTTGGGGGCATTGTTTTCAAAGGCAGGTTTTTTTTTATTTCTGTAGCACAGGAATGAAATGGTGATGCCCTGCAGAACGGGAGCCAAGTGTTCAAACCTTCATGATTTCTGCCTGCAAGTTTATAATATATCATCCCAAGCAAAAAAGAAAATTCAATTAATTTTTGTAATGCCTACCGAGAAAGTTAGAAGTGGAGGAAATGGAGACATCTGCCGTCTGTATTTAAATGTGTAATAATAATAACAGCTTTTTTAAAAAAGTAAACCTCCAAAGTAGCATTGGGCCAGGCTGGGAAAAGGTGACCATTTCCAAATAAATTAGAGGTAGCCAGCCATATCTCACTGTTCAGTTTTCCTTCCAGAAGTTCCCAATGTCCAGCGAGGGAATTTAGCAAACTTTCGAAATTGCTGGCGCTTTTTATGGATCTTGAGATATAAAGTGCATTGCGCTAGAACTCCCCTGATTTGACATGCCTTGGCAAGCAGTTTATGAATTGTAAAATTAAAAAAAGAGTAAATTAAAGTACGAGAGGATAGTCCAAGGGCAGACAAGAAAAACTGAAGCAAGAACCACTCGTGCCTGTTTTGGGTTCACTGAAGAAGAAGAAGAAGAAGAAGAAGAAGAAGAAGAAGAAGAAGAAGAAGAAGAAGAAGAAGAAGAAGAAGAAGAAGAAGAAGAAGAAGAAGAAGAAGAAGAAGAAGAAGAAGAAGAAGAAGAGTTTGGATTTATACCCCCCCTTTCTCTCCTGCAGGAGACTCAAAGGGGCTGATAATCTCCTTGCCCTTCCCCCCTCACAACAAACACCCTGTGAGGTGGGTGGGGCTGAGAGAGCTCCGAGAAGCTGTGACTAGCCCAAGGTCACTCAGCTGGCGTGTGTGGGAGTGCACAGGCTAATCTGAATTCCCCAGATCAGCCTCCACAGCTCAGGTGGCAGAGCTGGGAATCAAACCCGGTTCCTCCAGATTAGATACACGAGCTCTTAACCGCCTACGCCACTGCTAACCCATCCAAACCTCATAACCTTAAAACTCACCTGTGAAGTCTGCAGTATAGAAAGTAGGGATGCCCAAACAGACACCTGCTTGTTCAGATCATATTCAGGTCTGACGATTCCAACTGTGAGCCAGAAGCTCATTTTTTGATATCTTTTTTTAGGCTAAGTGGTCTGCAAGCAGTTCAATGCTGTTCGTCGCCTGGCGCAAGTTCTAATTCACCCTCGACTGGGGTACTGGTACCACCTGCCAACCACTAGGAGGATTGTGATGGAAAGGCAATGTTCCGGGAAGACATTTTCAAAAAGAAAGAAAAATAGCCCTTATTTGCTTACAGGAAATTCTTAAGTTTGCTTTCAGGAAATCGTAAAGTTTCCGGCGATTCCTAGATTTTGACTTCTGGATTGCTCTAGGAATCACCAGAAACATTATGGTCAGAACTTCCTATAAGATGAGGCTTTGTTTTTCTTTCTAATTTTTCTCCCACTGACTCTTCCAACCGGGCAACAGGGCCGAGGAATGGGGTTCTCCTGCCCACACTGGGGTCTTGGTCGTCACAGCCCCCCCGACCCACAATCACTGTGCACTGTTCAGCTGCCAGTTGTACAATCAGACAGCACACCGATTCCCCCCCCCCCGCGGGTGTATGGAGTGACTGAAGGGAATGGGTGCTCCTACCCTCGGGTTATTTATTTATTTATTTATTTATTTATTTATTTATTTATTTATTTATTTATTTATTTATTTATTTATTTATTTATTTATTTATTTATGGGATTTCTATACCGCCCAATCCCCAAAGGGCTCTGGGCGGTGTCCAACATGGATTCCATATACAGTATATAAACAAAACCCCATTAAATTAAAATGTAAGTTTAAAAGTTTAAATATTTAAAACGCAGCAGTAATTCAGTAAAATGGCGTCAGCAATACCCCAGATTAAACCCTCCCAAAAAAGGGGGAACAAGACAGTGGGTCCCCTAGATGACAGGGGGACTCCGAAAACCAGAGCAATAGAGTAGAAGGGGCACCTAACCAGCGGCTGGGCACTCCAAAAGCCCAGTGGAACAACTCAGTCTTACAGGCCCTGCGGAATTCACCAAGATCCCACTTGGCCAGGACAACTGGAGGGAGAGTGTTCCACTGGAAGGCCAGAGGCCAAAGGCAGAAAAGGCCCTAATGGCCCGAGTGGAGGCCAACCACATCATTGAGGGGCCAGTGAACCACCAGTAGGAGGTGGCCTCTGCTGAGCCTTGAAAGGGGCCGAGTAGGGACATATGGGGTAATGCGGTCCCGAAGATACGAGGGTCCCAGGCCGCGTAAGGCCTTAAAGGTTAACACCCACACCTTGAAGATGATTCGGAACTCAACTGGGATCCAGTGCAGCTATAGCGGAAGACCTGGCTCCCAACTTTTCAATTTCTTGTTCCCTGTTTCCTTCCTTCCATTGTTCCTGCTACCTGTCTACATGTTACAAGCTACATTGCAACAAGAAGTCTTACAGATGTGTACTCCAACCCAGGAAATTTCTGGAGATCTGAGGACTGTGTATGTGGAGGAGGAAATAAGTGGATGGATCTCACCTAGAACCAACCAACTTATCCTCAAATCCTTCAATTGCTATGGAAGGTCCAAAACACCATGCAAAACTGCGCCGCTTGGGACAGCTCCCCATGCTGGGTGGCCCCGTATCTGCACAGCACCAACGTGGTGGCAGCACGACTGTGCAAGCATGCAGCTTACAGGGAATGTTGCCTAGAACCTATGGTATACCGTAGAGTTTGTAATATCCCCTGGGCTATAGTAATTCAGGCACTGGCTCTCAGGTCCATCCAACAGAGACAAGCTAGTGCCAAACAACATATTCTTGGTTGCAAGAAGGCCAGCTCTTAACAACGTTCAGTTCAAGCCAACATGCAGGTACTGGGAACTGAAACCAAGGTCACATCCCAGTAGAGCCAAACTAAATAACACAGATAATAGGGGAGGAACAGACTGTTCCATTTCATACATAATGCTAGGAGAACTCCGCCCCTGGAGGCTGGCAACCTTTGGAGGTCAGCTATGGATTTCTGGCACAGAGAGAACTGTTGCAATGTTCCTTTCCACTAGAAATGAGTCTTTCAAGGATTAATTCACGTTGTTTTGCTTATTTTGCATTGTCAAGTGAAACTGTTCATCTTTTCCTTGTTCAGCTTCTTTCCTAGGGAATAAAATTGGTCTGTGGACTAAGGAACTTTCTCCTTTCCAGGAATCCCATTACAGTAGCTTGTTTAGACATTTTTTTAAAATGGACCTACACCTGGAACAGGCATGCCCATGTGGACGCAACACATTTGAACATTACTAAATGCCATGTTTCACAACCTACCTTCTCCTGAGTTCACACAGAGGGAAAAATTGTATCTAGCCTTTCATGTGTCAGCATCTGTGGATGCTGTCTGCCAGTCTGTCAAACGTCTTATTGTTTTAAGAACTCTGACCATTATTAATAGAAGTTTTATTATAGGCAAGATTGTTTACTGGTAGCAATGGCTACCAGACATGATAGATATCTACTCCATCTGGAGCCAGGAGCCTCATTATATCAGTTACTGGCAAGGGTGTAGCAAGGGTAAGGTGACCAGATGGTCACCTTTGTGATCCGGGACGGGAAGGCGGCTGTGCATGCGCACACGCGCGCATGCGCGCGCAGCTGCAGGAGCGCACTGCCTTCTGCAGCTGCAGGAGCGCACTGCTTGCCGTTTCCCGTCCTGTCACAGCAAACGGCAAGCCCCAGAAGGCAGTGCGCTCCTGCGGCCGGGCGTGCAGGAGGCTGCCGCACTGCCTTGTGCCCCAGAAGGCAGTGCGGCAGCCTCCCAAAAATCGGGACAATTTGAGGAACCTACGGGACGCGGGACAAATTGTTTAAAGGCGGGACGGTCCCGCCAAAAGCGGGACGTTTGGTCAGTCTAAGCAAGAGGGAACTGTGCCTGGGCCACGCCCCACCCCCCACACAGCACACACCCGGGGCAAGATGCGCCACACGGCCCCCTGGCAGCTACGCCACTGGTTACTGGGGAGTGTGTGTGGGTGCAAGCTGTTGCAGTCATTCAACTTGTGGACTTCCTAGAAGCAGTTGACTGGCCGCTGTTGGAACAGAATTTTGGACCAGATAAGCCTTCGGCCTGACCCAGCATGGCTCTTATATCCTCCCCTATGGTGGGCTAAATTTGGCTGAGTGAGTTACAGTTGTGCTCAGTGGAACTACACATCCCTAGAGGCATCCCGAATCAACAGCTGTCCCACTTTATTATTTCCTCGCCTTATAGATTAAACAGATCTGTTTCGAGCCGCGTTTGCCCGTGTTGCAATTAATTTCCGACATGAATGGAAGGGAGTCATACTGCATACACTCCATTAGTTTGCTTACTCCATTTCTTTTTCCTATTGACTTGCAAATGATGCAGGAGCAAGCTGGGTTATAACACACACACACATACACACACACACACACACACACACACACAAAATGGTGTTTGCCAACGAGCGTAGTCGGCCTCGTACAATTCATTACAGCATTCAGAGCAGTAATACACTTGTCATATTAACTCAGGACACGGAGCCGATAAAAACGATACCTGAAAAACAGGGGTGTAATTTGGGTGCTTCTGATAGACAGATGTTACAGCTCATCTGGCGGGAAGAAAATGAATCTAAATGGCCCCGAGACTCAGAATCGGCATACCAAGTAAAGTGAGATTTAAGAGTCAAGGCGGGAGGCCTCCTTTTCAGCCAGCGTTAATTTCCTTTTCTTCTCTGAGCCGACCACATTTTCACCTTTTAAAAAATGTTGACGTGTCTTTTGTTGAATTGCTGATGAATGTCTCATTGGAACAGCCAGAGGAGGAGGACAGCGAACGTGGTGGCGCTCTTTTTTCCTAATTATGCTCCCCGCTGAGTTTTGAAAATGAGACTGTCAGATGTCACAAACGGAGGCAAGTGGGTGGCCAGCAAATTGGGGAAATTGAGCCTTGATTAGGGACTTGAATAACAGCTGGGCGCTTGGGGGAAGGGAATTCACCCAGGACACTGTGACGCTCTGAGCATGGCTGGATGAAATGCAATGCTAAGTAATCTACAAAACAGAGGTCTGATTCCAATAAGGCTGAGGAGAAGAACCGTCTTCCTTCCTGACTGTGGCCAGTTTCCATATTGCACATGGTGGGAAGTTTGTATGAAAAGCCATGAGGGATTCATGGCCCTTTCTCAAGATAAAGAAAGGAAGGAAGAACAAATGAACAGCCGAAGGGTGTATCCAGAGTAAGGCTCATTCCTCACAGGCCAATAAACACGGGTGTAGGACACTAAGTCTGGTGAAATGATTAAGAGCAGGTGGATTCTAATTGAAAATGCTGAAAATGCTGGGGGGAAGAATTAGGACTAATAAAAGGAAACACTTCTTCACGCAACGTGTGATTGGTGTTTGGAATATGCTGCCACAGGAGGTGGTGATGGCCACTAATCTGGATAGCTTTAAAAGGGGCTTGGACAGATTGATGGAGGAGAAGTCGATTTATGGCTACCAATCTTGATCCTCCCTGATCTCAGATTGCAAATGCCTTAACAGACCAGGTGCTCGGGAGCAATAGCCGCAGAAGGCCCTTGCTTTCACATCCTATGAGGAGAGGCTGCAGCGTTTGGGACTCTTTAGTTTGGAGAGGAGGCGGCTGAGGGGGGATATGATTGAAGTCTACAAAATTATGCATGGGGTAGAAAATGTTGACAGAGAGAAATTTTTCTCTTTCTCACAATACTAGAACCAGGGGGCATTCATTGAAAAGGCTGGGGGGAAGAATTAGGACTAATAAAAGGAAACACTTCTTCACGCAACGTGTGATTGGTGTTTGGAATATGCTGCCACAGGAGGTGGTGATGGCCACTAACCTGGATAGCTTTAAAAGGGGCTTGGACAGATTTATGGAGGAGAAGTCAATCTATGGCTACCAATCTTGATCCTCCTTGATCTGAGATTGCAAATGCCTTAACAGACCAGGTGATCGGGAGCAACAGCCGCAGAAGGCCATTGCGTTCACATCCTGCATGTGAGCTCCCAAAGGCACCTGGTGGGCCACTGCGAGTAGCAGAGAGCTGGACTAGATGGACTTTGGTCTGATCCAGCTGGCTTCTTCTTATGTTCTTATGTTCTTATGTTCTTATCCTGCATGTGAGCTCCCAAAGGCACCTGGTGGGCCACTGCGAGTAGCAGAGAGCTGGACTAGATGGACTCTGGTCTGATCCAGCTGGCTTGTTCTTATGTTCTTATGTTCTTAATTTGGAGAACTGGGTTTGGTTCCCCACTCCTCCACCCGAGTGGCAGAACCTTATCTAGGGAACCAAATGTGTTTCTGCACTCCTACATTCCAGTTGGGTTACCTTGGGCTAGCCACGGTTCTCTCTGAACTCTCTCAGCCCCACCTATGACATGTTTCCCAACCCAGAGCTGGAATAGTGCTGTAAGTGACATCATCTCTGATTGCTGACCCCTCATTTGGCTGGGCTGTTTCAGCCCACAACCTATCTAAGTGTAGGAAGGCCGTGGCCAAAATTGCTGGGAGGTTGCTTGCCATAAGGGGGCACATGACAAGCCTCATCTATAGCCATCTTCAACTTAGCCTGGAGATTGTGTAGCTGACCATATCCTGTTCCACCTAAAGATGATAATTAAGTCAGTTGAGAAAACTGTATACTTCGGAATTAGAATTTAGTTCCCAAACAAATATGAGAATTATCACTCACTTTTATGCAATGCCTTTGCCAAAACCATTATTTTGTGCATACTTGAGATTGTTACTTTGATACAAAAGCATTTATGTCAAAATATATTTTTACTTTCAATCTTTCAAATGGATGGGGGAGAGCAGGGCTAGGTACAGAGGTGGGATCCAGCAGGTTCTCACAGGTTCCCGAGAGTAGGTTACTAATTATTTGTGTGTGCCGAGAGGGGGTTGCTAATTGCTGATTTTGCCACGTGATTTTTGCCTTAGTTACGTCCCTCCTCTCAGCAGTAGTGCGCAGAACTTGAAGCAGTCTAGCAGGAGGTGCACCGGCGTGATCAAGTGGCAGAAAGCCTGTAGCCGCCTGGTACGTGGATTTCCCCACCCAAGGACCCGGCAGCTTGGCGGCTTCATGCCTGCCACAACCCGTCCAGGAGTGCCCGCCCCCGGAATGCCCGGTGCGCCATTGCCCCATGAGAGTCCCGCCCAGCCCCATTGGCGCTGTGCCACAGTTTGAATCCCACCACCATGGGAACCTGTTTCTA
This sequence comes from Sphaerodactylus townsendi, assembly GCF_021028975.2. Lineage (NCBI taxonomy): Eukaryota > Metazoa > Chordata > Lepidosauria > Squamata > Sphaerodactylidae > Sphaerodactylus > Sphaerodactylus townsendi. The sequence goes on from NW_025950363.1 coordinate 1,874,677, forward strand.
ACATTTTTAAATCCCACCACTGGCTAGGTAGGCACTAGAATCCAGGTGGATCATCCTATAGCAAAGAAGGTCCAGCATGCTTTGTTCTGTGGTGGAGGAATATACAATCTACTATCATCTTTATGTGAAACGGCGTGGGCTTCGCATTGGAAACTTGCCCCCGGCACAGAAATACCTATTGCAGTATTACCTTTGATGGAGCGGATCTCTCCTGCAGACTGAGCGCTGTTAAAAAAAAATCAATCATGCTTGGAGGACACCCAATCCCTGTGGTGTATGCTTGAAATTTAAAGGTACAGACTTGCTTGTAATCAATACGTGGTTCAACTTTTGAAATATGTTTCAAACCCCATTTCAAGGCCATTGTTTTGAGATCACCCGCCAGCCACTCTGTGCTCTTCTTCTGCCGAACATTTTATTTTACTGTGTTTTCCCTCAGTACATTTTGCCTGGAATACTTTATCATCCAACATGCTGGTTGGGTGATTTAAAGGGGACCAGGGTGGGAGCTTAGAGGGAAGACATCTTGGTGCTGATGGCAGAAAGACCTTGATTTTGACTTTAATGCTGCATTTTTATTCTCCCCACCCCTTCTTACGGCTTCTCGGTGATGATATTTTTAGTCTTCTGCCGGTAATACCTCACCATGGTCAAATTCTCGTTCTAGTCTGAAACGGCAGGCTTTAGGGTGAGTTTTTACGAGCTGGATCGCGACCCCCAAGTGATTTATTATTTGCTCTTTTTCCGAAGTTTGAAAACGGTGGCCAAAGTGGACTTGCACACATTTAAGCCTGATTGGTTTCAAAGGGTTTCATTGCTCTTAAGCCCGGCTCTCTGGGTTTTTCTGCCGTTCTTTTCCAATTGCAATAATTATTTCTGTGCTGGGAGGAGGACACTGAATTTGGGGAGATTCAGGTTTCACTCTGGAAGTTGTCATGTCAGGGCTGTGATAGGACAACGTCGCATACACACACCCCTTGTGTTTCACATGAAACTCTCTGTATTTTAGGCACACGTTCCTGTCAAACTCTTACAAGCACTTGATAGCCATTTTCAAATATTTTGGACAAATATACACACAGAGATCGTGTTAAATTCCACCCAGTTGCTACACTTGTCTACTTAGAGTAGGCGGAGAGGACAGTAGCCTGCCTAGTTTGGCCAGGTACTCCAGCAACAGGTGAAGGGAGTTCTGAAGTGAGGGCCATGCTGGCATTGCTGGTGACATCGCTTGGGGCACACACAGGAAATGACATCATCACATTGACAGCAATGCAGGGGCATGCTGGTGTTTGGGCAAAATCTCTACAGTAGGTGTCATTGCTACCATAGAGCTTTGGGAATACCAGAGTATTCCACATGACTGATGACACAATGACATCACTTCATGTGGTTAAATACCTGTGCTGGACCCAGGTCAACATGCTGGTTTTAACTTTCAACACCCTACGTGTTCCGAATTGTGTTACGACCTCCCATATATTCTGCCCTGTTCTCTGAAATCTTCCAAGTATGACCGTTTGGGAATGTTCCCAATATTTGTAATATGGTAGGAGGCTGGAAAATCAAGACCTACATCTCAGTTGTAAAATCTACTGTTCAGAAGGTTCATCATGTATTCATCTCTCTCTCTCTCTCTCTCTCTCTGCCTTCCAAACATAGTCAAGGATTGTCGAAGGCTTTCGTGGCCGGATTCAACTGGTTCTGGTGGGTTTTCCAGGCTGTGTGGCCGTGGTCTGGTGGATCTTGTTCCTAAAGTTTTGCCTGCATCTGTGGCTGGCATCTTCAGAGGTGTATCACAGAAGGAAGTGGCTGGCATCTTCAGAGGACTTCCCACCAAGATCCACCAGACCACGGCCACACAGCCTGGAAAACCCACCACAAATAGTCAAGCATGTTTGCTCCCCCCAGATACATATTTGTCTTGTATTTCAATCTACTTTGACCTGGATGGGTCAGGCTAGCCCAATCTGCATCAGATCTTAGAAGCTAAGCAGAGTTGGACCTGGCAGGTGTTTTGATAGGAGACCACCAAAGAATTCCAGGGGTACTATTAAGAGGAAAGGAATGGCAAACCACCTCTGTAAAAGCCTTTGGCCTTGAAAACCCTATGGGGTTGCCATAAGTTGTTATTTGTCAGCAGCTTAAACACACCCACACACATATTTCAACCGACATTAAAATTTTGCATAGTAATGCTCACCCATTGCATTCTGGAAATATAGCTTCTTTAGGATGTCAGGCATTCCGGGAACTATGTTGACCATAGTGCAGGAGGAGTAGAAGAATATGGCAGTGAGACAGTTTCTCTTCCTTCTACATCAGTGGTGGCGAACCTATGGCATGGGTGCCAGAAGTGGCACTCAGAGCCCTCTCTGTGGGCACACACAGAGTGTCCTCCTCAAATCTAGGCTGGCCTGGGCCGGTGGGCTCGATTATTAGCATTAAACCTAGTTTTGGGGAAGCAGTGTAGGGAACCCTGTTAAGCGCTGTTAAACCCCACTGATTTTCATGCGAAGAACTAAAGCGCAATCCTTTACTTGGGAGTAAGCTCGGTTGCTGGCAATGGGGCTTGCTTCTGAGTAAACCCTCCTAGGATCAAGATTCACCCATTGGAAGAGTTGCACAGTTGCTTCAAAGCAAAGCCACCAACTACCACCAAGCTTACTCCCGAGTAACGCATACCTCGGAGCCAACCGTTTTTTCCTAAACTAAAACCTCAGTATTCAGGTTAAATTGCCGCGTTGGCACTTTGCGATAAATAAACGGGTTTTGGGTTGCAATTTGGGCACTCGGTCTCGAAAAGGTTCGCCATCACTGTTCTACATGGTGACTTCACCTGCTGCCACAAGCTCCAATCGGAGCTCTTCTCCAGACTCTCAAATGGTGACAGTTTAGTGGCATCTCTCTGCTGAACGCCATTTTCCCAGCCTAGCAGTCAATGTTTTCCTTCTACTCCTGATGCAGTGATTTTATCAGGGAGACTTGCAAAGTACGGTCGCGTATGGTGACTTCATTGGTTCACTTTCCTTTAATTAACCTAAAATCAAATCCTTTCAAGCTGAGAGCAGATGTTTATTCTGTGCGAGTGCAAAATATAAACAGCTGCATCTTCAGTCGTTAAGACAGGAGACATCTGGGGACATATTCAGAGGTGACATCGAAAGTCACATGAATCAGTGTCACGTTTCACCGGGAAATGAGAAATGGATCAAATGAGCGGAAGAAAAGGGGACTTGGGGTCGTCGGAGAGACAATCTAAAGTGGTAGAGAATGATGTGTGAAATCCACTGGAAGAATTCTGCTGGTAATTCCATTTCCTCGACTGCTCTAAGGGATTTGTTTGGATTTTGTATTGCAAAAATTAAAAATCCAGTTGGTTCTTTCTGGGTTCATGGCCTTTTTAGCATTTACCTTGGTTTGCACCCGGGATATTTTTGTTCATGTGCGTTAGACTATAGTCCCACACTTCCCAGGTTTTATAGCCTTACTATTTCCTAATCGTTTTCATGTATACGTATTTAATGCTTTATTTTGACGGTAACATCGAAGCTGGAAATAGGAAAGTCATTACCTTTTTTTTTTAGTGGATTCAAAAGTTAGAGCTTCTTTTGTGGTTTCTTGGCTGTAGGGATGAAATTACAGCTGCCTTTCTTATCTATCTATCTATCTATCTATCTATCTATCTATCTATCTATCTATCTATCTATCTATCTATCTATCTATCTATCTATCTATCTATCTATCTATCTATCTATCTATCTATCTATCTATCTATCTATCTATCTATCTATCTATCTATCTATCTATCTATCTATCTATCTATCTATCTATCTATCTATCTATCTATCTATCTATCTATCTATCTATCTATCTATCTATCTATCTATCTATCTATCTATCTATCTATCTATCTATCTATCTATTATTAGATTTAATATACCGCCCTATCCCCGAAGGGCTCAGGGCGGTGAACAATATAATATATATAAAACATACATATAGATTAAAAGCAGTTACAGTCTAAAACAATATCCCACGAAACCCATATGCAACCCTCCCAATGGAAAATAATGGGTCCCAATGATGGTAAGGACCCCTATAGAGCAGGGGGGGGGCAGAGCACCCTCAGCGGCTGGACACTCCGAAGGCCCGGTGGAACAATTCGGTCTTACAGGCCCTGAGGAACTCTCCAAGGTCCCGCAGGGCCCGGACAGCTGGTGGTAGGGTGTTCCACCAGGCCTGTGCCAGAGCCGTAAAGGCCCTGGCACGTGTGGAGGCCAGCCACATCATTGAGGGGCCAGGGATCTCCAGTAAATTGGCCTCTGCTGAACGCAGAGGCCGACCTGGGACATATGTGGTAATGCGGTCTCTCAGGTACGAGGGTCCCAGGCCGCGTAAGGCCTTAAAGGTCAATACCCATACCTTGAAGATGATCTGGAATTCAACCAGTAACCAATGCAGGCTGCGCAGCACAGGGGAGATCTGTGGAGATCAAAACAACAAAATTTGATAACAATGTTTACATTAAAATCCAGGGTTGTTTCTGAAGATTTATGACATAAAAAAGGACGAAATAAATGAATGAAACAGGAAAACTAGCGGAGAAAACAGGTGGGATGAGAGCATTCGCAACAAATATGTATGAAAGCTCCTCTTCTGGTTGAGAAGCTGAGGGCACCCACATTTAAATCCCAGCTCCATTATATCATCACAATGGCCCTGATGTAGGTAAGGCTGAGAGGCAGAGGGGTTATGGGCCCAAGACCACCCAATGAGCTGCAATGAGCTGCATACAGGCATCAGGAGACAAAACTTTCCTTGTCCACAGACTGCTTTTTAACCTTAAACAACTCCTCACCCCCAACAGCACACGTCGGTACCATGGACAAAGACTGTGGAACCAGGGCCTGCACCAAACCAAGCTGTCCATTCTGTCACCATATTCACTACAAAAGAAGAAGAGTTTGGATTTATAGCCCACCTTTCTCTCCTGTAAGGAGACTCAAGGTGGCTCAGAAGTTCCTTTGCCTTTCTCTCCCCACAACAGACACCTTGTGAGGTAGGTGGGGCTGAGAGAGTTGTGAAAGACTGTGACTAACCCAAGGTCACCCAGCTGGAATGTAGGAGTGTGGAAACACATCTGGTTCACCAGATAAGCCTCTGCCACTCAAGTGGAGAAGTGGGGAATCAAACCCAGTTCTCCAGATTAGTATCTACCTTCTCTTAACCAATGCACTATGCTGGCTCTCTTTTACCTTTTACACATTTGGTACAGTGTGGCATTCGCTTTACCTTCTAGGTGCATCTACTCCATTCATGCATGGTAGCTTCCAAATAGTGGCTGAGATCTGCTATGGCAGGGGTAGGGAACCTGCGGCTCTCCAGATGTTCAGGAACTACAATTCCCATCAGCCTCTGTCAGCATGGCCAATTGGCCATGCTGGTAGGGGCTGATGGGGTGGATTCTAACTCCTGGAAAGCACTGTGCTCTTATAACAACTGATCTCAATGAAACAGAGATATATCCCTTTGACATACTTCTCCACTTCAAACCCTGCCTTTCTGAGACCCCACCCCCAAATCTCCCAATCTGAAGATAGCCACTCTAAATACAATTTATAATGTCAAAATAGGTTGGGATCAACCAAACTGTGCTTTGATGTTGTGAAAAAGAACACTCTGTTAAGTCTTAATTGCATGACCACACAACCAAGGCGTTATGTGTATGGTGGGGGTGCATGTTTAGTTATAATCAATATTTGGTTGATGTCAGTGAAACAATGCATGTTGTAACCTGGCTAGTGAAATAAGACGTTTCATGGGAAAACCGCTAAACTTAGGGCACTTCCGCACATGCAGAATAATCCACTTTCAATCCACTTTCAATGCACTTTGCAATGTGAAACAGCAAAATCCACTTGCAAACAATTGTTAAAGTGCATCGAAAGTGGATTATTCTGCATGTGCGAAGGTGCCCAAAGCAACAATGAGTCCGAGTTGCCTGATGTAGTCTGTTGCGGCGAGAAGGAACCGGAGTCTGGTGGTTTTTAAATGGCCGCAAGATTTCTGTTTAAAAATTTATACATTGCTGGTGCCAAGATCCGTTAAAAGAGATGCTCCTCTCAACTGTTGAACCGCAGAGATGGTTGGGCCAGAGGCATTTCGTTTCTTGCTCAAAAGCAAACTAACATGTTAAGAAAGATTTGCATTGTTTCTTGCAAACTCAACAGGCGCACTTTGAATTCTGGCAAACGTACTAATATATAAAATAATGGCAATGCTAAGATAACAATCATCACCGCAGCAGCGGGAATATGCTGTCAAATTGCAACCCAATGATGGTGACCCCCTCAAAGCAAGACATGATTTGCTGGCTCGACACCTGTCCTAGTAAACACGCCCTGGGTCAGTTCTCATTCCCCCGGGGGAAGGAATCGTTTAACTGGCAGGAAAAGTCATCATGACCTCAGCTGCAGAAAAGACCAGGGGATCTTGATCACAGTGGAAATATATGAAGAGCATCAATTCCAAGTCCCTCCAGTGGTGAGATCAAATGTTGATATATACCAAAAAACCCAGCCTTGGGGTGAATGTAAACTTTGGACTAGCGGCTAATAATTGCTGATGATTCTTTCCCTGATTCAGATGAAGCCAGATTTCGTTTGCATTTGTATTATTGGTCCTATTGAACAAGAAGAAGAGGAGGAGGAGTTTGGATTTATATCCCCCCTTCCTCTCCTGTAAGGAAACTCAGAGTGGCTTACAAGCTCCTTTCCCTTCCTCTCCCCACAACAGACACCTGGTGAGGTAGGTGGGGCCGAGAGAGTTCTGAGAGAACTGTGACTAGCCCAAGGTCACCCAGCAAGAATATAGGAAGCACACCTGGCTCACTGTGAGTCATCGCCAATATGCCTTGCATGCGCACGCATCAGTGCAACCTACCCGCTCTGCTCACATTCCTGCACAGCTGTTTAAGAAGTTGTCACCAACCCACCTTGCCTTTTATACAGAGAAATAAGAGTCACTGGGAAAGGCAATAATGCTAGGAAAAGAGGCATCAGGAAAAGAGGAGGAGTCAACATGAGATGGATTGACTCAACCAAGGAAGCCACAGTCCTCAGTTTGCAAGACTTGAAGAAGAGTTTGGATTTATATCCCCCTTTCTCTCCTGTAGGAGATTCAAAGGGGCTTACAATCTCCTTTCCCTTCCCCCTCACAACAAACACCCTGTGATGTGGGTGGGGCTGAGAGAGCTCTGAAGAACTGTTACTAGCCCAAGGCTTCTCGAAAGGGTGGGATGTAGTGGGGTGGGGGGTGGGAGCTTAGAGTACACCTGCTCTTAACCACTACACCCCGCTGGCTGTTAATGAAAGGACATTTGGAGGCCATTATTTTGCAGAGGCACTGTAAGTGGAAATCAGCTTGATGGCACATAACACATGCTCTGTTGAGGATTTGTGGTGATTGAGCAAGTTTTAGTCACAGAAGTAAGCTAAGAAAAAGTTAACTTTGGCCCTTTTCGCACACACGGTTTGTTCTGGATTAAATATTTGTGGTCGTCATGGTTTCTGCTTGTTGTTCGCACATACTAGCTCTGGAATGTGGTTCGACCCCTACTCTGTCGCCCATTCGAGGCGTCGCCTCACATTTTTCCTGTTGCTCAATGCTTCTGCAACTTTTTCAGATAAAACGGTTTCCCTCCACATTTCTGCCCCTATGTACGAAACATCACGCTACTGAGCAGGTTTTAAGAATCACGCCCCCGCGGTGATGCGATTTCTCCCAGCCAATTGGGAAGAGCAAGGAATTTGCCAGTTGCATGCTCGGATTTTACTGTTCCGTTTCCGTCTCACTCGCCTCCCGCCTCTCCTCATGCTTGGTCAGGCATTGCATTGTCTTGCTACGCAACAGTGCCGTGAGACTGTGAGATAACGCTTAATCGGTAGCTCATTGGCTGCGTTATGTCTGCGCCCAGGGAGATCAAATGGATGGGCCGAACAGCTCAGCCGCCAACTCAGACAAAGCTCTTGGTAGGGCTGTGTCATGGCAGAATGACGAGACGAGGGATCTGATTGCAGTATGGGGGGAGGAGGAAGTAGAGCGCTCCCTAAAGTCCAGCTACAGAAACTTAGATGTTTTTGAGAAGGTGGCGGCGGAGATGCGCCTCAGGGGGCACAAGAGAACTGCCCTTGAGTGTAGGACAAAAGCAAAAACTTTAAAATGTGACTTCAAAAGAGTTAATCAGCCCAACAATGGGGGGGGGCGGGGCAGAAGCATTAACCTGCCGTACCAGCTCAGAGCGACAGAATGTGTAGTGGGCGCTTCTGCCGACGCTGTGTCGAGGGACAGCACCTCAGCACACTCAACGTGAGACATCTCGAGGTAACGTCAGCCAATGGAAAGATTGGCGTGTCGTCATCTCGTGGCTACGTCACAGCGTGACAACGTGATGATGGGGCCAAACGTCACAAACGACATGCCCAGGAATGGCCAAGCAGCCAATCAGAACGCTCGTTTGCATCACATTCTGTGGCAATGCAAACTATCAGGGTTTCTGGATTCAGATGCAGTTCCGGAACAACCAGTCGAAGTGCGAATGATGTCGAGCGACGAACTGGCAACAAAAAAGTCGGGATGTCGATGCGCGTTGCAGTAATTCCAGAGCAAATCTTGTGTGCGAAAAAGGCCTATGTATGTTAAGTAGTTGATGATGTCACAGCTTACATAGAGAGCATACTGAATAGCTATTGGCTAGTTAGCTAGAGAGCCTGATAGCAGTATGACTAAGTCTGTATAGTTAACTTCTTTTCCTTTCTTTAGAAATCCTCTTAGGTGTCAAACTTGCGGTCCTCCAGATATTATGAACTACAGTTCCCATCATCCCCTGCCAGGATGGGAACTGCAGTCCATAACATCTGGAGGGCCGTGAGTTTGACACCTGTGCTAGAAGCAGCAAACAGGCAGATAGAGACATAGCTAAGTGATATGACCAGACACCAAATGTATATAACCTTCTCTACGGTACTTTAATAGATTAGTAAAGTTTATATCTCATGTTTTATAGCAACAAAGACTCTGACTGTTATTCCTTGCAACTCTGCTAGGCTCTACCAAAGGAAGAGCACACACAAAAACACACACACACACAAATATTTTTTGACAATAGGACTGCACTTGGACAGTGGTTCCCAACCTGGGATATGGTTGCCTCTAGGGTAGTGGTTCTCAACCTTCCTAATGCCGTGACCCTTTAATACAGTTCCTGAGGTGTGGTGACCCCCAACCCTAACATTTATCCATTTTACTGATGGAGAACACTGATGCAGAGAGTCTTAGGCGACCCCTGTGAAAGGGTCGTTCGACCCCCAAAGGGGTCCTGACCCCCAGGTTGAGAACCACTGCTCTAGGGCAGTGGTGGTGAACCTTTGGCACTGCAGATGTTATGGACTACAATTCCCATCAGCCGCTGCCAGCATGGCTAATTGGGAATTGTAGTCCATAACATCTGGAGTGCCAAAGGTTCGCCACCATGGCTCTAGGGATATGTGCCAGAGCATTTGGGGGTATGCAAAAAAAATTACATAATAGGTTTGCTAATATGGGGGTACAATTTTGGGGAAATCTGTTGCCAAGTGGTACACGAATGAAAAAAAAGTTGGGAACCACTACTAGATACCTAACCTGTTGGCTCCCTTCAGCTTACCAACTCATGCCTTTGATTGGATTTTCTGTCCATAACTGGGTCCAATAACTGAATTGTGAAAATTCAGACTTGAAAGAAGACAAAGAGAATCTACTACCCAAATGATAATTTTTGTGCACAAGATCATCATTATTCAAGACTCTGGGATCCAGCTGTTCCAGTTCTGGAAAGGTCTATGCCAGTGGTTCCCAAACTTATTTGGTCTACCACCCTCTTTCCAGAAAAAAATATTACTTAGCGCCCCCTGGAAATTATTTTTTTAAAATTTTAATAGCAATTGAACAGAAAGATATATGTATTAATGTTTCTACCTGTGGCCATCACCGCCCCCCTGGATCGCTGCAGCACCCACCAGGGGGCGGTGGCACCCACTTTGGGAATCACTGGTCTATGCAATGAATTAGCACCATGTAGCCCTGGCATACATCAAATGGAAACTCTCTGTTATATTCCATGGATATCCAGGTCGTGTCTGGAAGATCTCAATAATCCTCTGGGCTTACCTCTGGGTTTCTTTTGTATAACTTTCCTGTAAGTTTTCTGTGTATCTGGTCGAACTCACAATGCATTCCCAAAGCGTTTCTTGCAGTCACATAACTTTTCAGTCATGGCTGGTTGAAAGTATGAGAAACTCCGACTCATAAAATATAGAAGGGCTTCGTTCCCCCGAGGTATCCTTGTCATAGGCTTAGACAAAGAAGGAAGTGGGAAGATGAACCCAAAGGGGAAAGCTGTTATGAGCTCTGGACATATCTATTAATGTGTGGCAAACAGCAAACTTTCCCAGGCGGCCACTAGACTGAGCGTGAGGGATGCAATTTCGGAACTCTGATGTTTGTTTCGACATCTTGGCCTGTCTGTTCCCTCCTGCATTGAAAACCCCAGGTCATTTTGATTTGAAAACAATGATGAAAATAAATGTGACCTCCTTACACTTTTCCAATTGTGACTCCGGGAATTAAACTTATTTTTTCTTGTTTTGCTCCATGCCTGGAAAAATTTCTCCAGTGTGTGGCGCATCAAGCCAAATGTAGCCATGTGTGCCCGAATAGCTCCTCAACCATGTTGCAACGCCTCCTCCTGTTATAGTTGTGATGGGGATCCAGAGAAGCTCCCTGAAGAGGCCGCAGCAGAGTGTCAGTCTGACCCAATATCGATCAACAGGTATAGGAAGTGATGTCATCAGTACTGGCATCACCACACGGTGGCTGGGGAGGACATAAGGACTCCTGTTTCACCAGAAGTGGAACTCTGTGGAACTCTGTGTAAACCGCCCTGGGCCCTTTGGGGGTAGGGCGGTCTATTAAATGTAAATAATAATAATAATAATAATAATAATAATAATAATAATAATAATAATAATAATAATAATAATAATAATAATAATAATAATAATAATAATAATAATTTGTTTGTGCCACAACTACCATCTGCCTGTGACAAAGAACTGGTGGAATCACAAACCTGAAAAGGTCACTGAAAACGAACACGTAAAACTACTCTGGGACTTCTGAATTCAGACTGACAAAGTTTTGGAACACAATACTCCTGACCTCACGATTGTGGAAAAAAGAAAGCGTGGATGTAGTTGATGTTGCGAATTCACTGAGTGACAGCTTGGGATTGATGAGAAAGCAACTTCTGGAGAAAACTTACACACAATACTGAGGATTTAAGGATTGAACTACAAAGACTCTGGCACAAACCAGTAAAAGGTGGTCCCAGTGGTGATCGGCACACTGGGTGCAGTGCCTAAAGATCTTGAACGGCACTTAAAAACAATTGGCGCTGACAAAATCACCATATGTCAGCTGCAAAAGGCCACCCTACTCGGCTCTGCATTGATGCTCGTCGATACATCACACAGTCCTAGATGCTTGGGAAGTGTCCGGCGTGGTGATGTAATACAAAAATCCAGCATATTGATGCTTGCTTTGCTGTGTGTAACTGTTTTTGTATCAACTAATAATAAGAATAATAATAATAATATTAATAATAATAATAATAATAATAATAATAATAATAATAATAATAATAATAATAATAATAATAATAATAATAATAATAATAATAATAATAATAATAATAATAATAATAAGTTTAAGCTCTAATACCCAGGCTTTGGTATCTCTCTTTCTCACAATACTAGAACCAGGGGGCATCCACTGAAAATGCTGGGGGGAAGAATGAGGACTAATAAAAGGAAACACTTCTTCACGCAACATGTGATTGGTGTTTGGAATATGCCGCCACAGGAGGTGGTGATGGCCACTAACCTGGATAGCTTTAAAAGGGGCTTGGGCAGATTCATGGAGGAGAAGTCGATTTATGGCTACCAATCTTGATCCTCTTTGATCTGAGATTGCAAATGCCTTAACAGACCAGGTGCTCGGGAACAACAGCCGCAGAAGGCCATTGCTTTCACATCCGGCACGTCAGCTCCCAAAGGCACCCTGTGGGGCACTGCGAGTAGCAGAGAGCTGGGCTAGATGGACTCTGGTCTGATCTAGCTGGCTTGTTCTTCTGTTCTTATGTTGTTATGGTTGGTTCCCCCACTGCCCTGGAGCGGAAGAAGCATTAAAAGGTAGTCATTGTCTGAACTTTGAGTGCTGTCCACACATTGCGCGCCACAGACTTCAGATGAAAGACATGGAGAGAAAGAGACATGCAAACCATTATTCCACAACAAACAACCCAACATGTTGTCGAAGGCTTTCACGGCCGGAATCCCTGGGGTGTTGCAGGTTTCTGGGCTGTATGGCCGTTTTCCAGTCGCATTTTCTCCTGACCTTTCGCCTGCATCTGTGGCTGGCATCTTCAGAGGATCTGGTGGCAGTAAAATAAGTGGAATATGTGTACCTGTGGAATGTCCAGGGTGGGAGAAAGAACCATTTGCATTGGTTAAAAGTGTTAAGGGTGCAATTTGCATGTAAGTGGAAACCACCCATTTTAGCACACGCATGTACCACTGAAGTTGCATGATCAATTAGTGAGGGCATCTGCATAGCAAAGAAGGAACAGTTGCAGCGGGGCTTCCGTAATCGGAGGCAAAGGGAGTGCCCAAGATGGGAAGTTCATACTTTTGCCAGATTTAAACCCCCAGGAATGTATGCTCAGTCCAAAGCAGGCCAAAAGTGTATAAGAGGCCTTACAGTTCTACTGTAGGCCAACACAGCTTCTCCCTGAAACTATCATCACGACTGCATTGCTCGTGAATGAACGTGCGTGCCTCGATAATATGATGGAATACAAGAAGGCGACAAATGAACTGAAGGAACTAAAGGTTGTGGCCGACGGTGCCCGCACCATTCTCTTTGCAAAATCCAGGAATTACCTGCACGTTCAAGGGCTCATAATGCATCAGTTCCGCTTCAGAAACAAATCCAGGTGTTTCAGAGCTCCCAAACTGGAGAGAAATTGGACCGAGAATTACCCGAGCATCTGTTTTGAGCAAAAGACACGCGGTCAGATTGATGACGGAGTCAAATATGATGCCGTTGTTCCAACTCCCTGGAGAGTCAGCGGATTTCCGAAACTAATGTGAACTTAAGTGAAAAAGATGCGTCTTCTGTGCTAATGGCCTCGTGGTAGTCTGGAAGAGTTTGGCTATCTGAAGACAGCCCCCCCCCCCCGCAACCCCGCCACACCCCACCCTTTCGAGAAGCCATGCAATTTTTTTATTAGCCTCATTTCCATTGCTCAGCAATGGCCCCGGGAATCTTTGATCAAGCTAATTAGAAATAGTTACACTCTGCACTTGCAGATACATCAGATTTATTAGCGGAATTATGTGTGTGCACACGTAGCAAATAAATAGGAACATTAAATACAAGAAATATGACATCTATGCCACTTTTCAGAGTGAGGAAGCATTCCAATTAGGCAGCGAATATTTCAAAAGGGTAAAGGGTTTTTTCCCCCGCCCCCCCTCCTCCCTTCCTGGCCCTCCATGAAAACTGCTTCATTCAGCTAATATATTTTGAGAAATGAAGCTGGAAAAGCTGCGCTGGGCAAAAAGGTGAACCGGGGGTTATTTTTTTTTTCTCCAACTTCAAATGTTTCCAATTCCAAAGTGCACGTGGCTGTAGAAGATTGCCTTCCCTGGCACTTTATCCTCCACATTTGCTATGAAGAAGTATTCTGCCCTTGTACATGGAGGTTTTATTCACCATACAGGAGGAGGCATGGATTAGAGGTAGAACATAGAACGTTCCAGGTTCCACACAGGTCTTTGCAAGCTAGTGGGTTTTGGGGACTATTTACATGGTTTTCCCCCTGGATCCCCATAAAGTCGATTTATGGCTACCAATCTTGATCCTCTTTGATCTGAGATTGCAAATGCCTTAGCAGACCAGGTGCTCGGGAGGCCGCAGAAGGCCATTGCTTTCACATCCTGCATGTGAGCTCCCGAAGGCACCTGGTGGGCCACTGCAAGTAGCAGAGAGCTGGACTAGATGGACTCTGGTCTGATCCAGCTGGCTTGTTCTTATGTTCTTATGATCTGTATCAAATTCACAGCACCCCCAGTTTTAATTCAGTTTTATGGTGTTTAGGGGATAGGGTTGCCAACCCGAGCTTGAGGTTGGGATGGGGGCATGGTGTGTATGTGTGGAGGGGCAGTATGGCAAGCATGATGACCTCATTTCCAGGGAAAATCCAGAAGTGATGATGGGAGCTCTAGGAATCACTGGAAACTCTATGGTAAAAATAGAACGTTTCTGTAGATTCCTAGAGTTCCCACCATTGCTTCTGGGCTTTCGCCATCCTCCTACTTGTGATGCCAGTGAATTTTTAAAACAAAATCCCTGCTGAATGAGTGGCAATAGGCAATGAGAGGTCAGGACTGGGATTCCTTGCCCTGATTGGGGTATTGGGTGCCCTAGTGGGGCTGCTTTGGAGGGTGGACTCTATGGTGTTATGTGGCACTGAGATCCCTTCCCAAACTCTGCTCTCCCCAAGCTTTACTCCCAAATAACCAGGAATTTCCCCACCTAGAACTACAGTCCCAAGCTATTTTATTTATTTTTTATTTATTATTGCATTTATAAACCGCCCCATCCCCTAAGGGCTCTGGGCGGTGGACAACAAGTATTACAAACAACATGGCAATAACAATAACATTTAAAATCATTAACATCATTAAAATATATAAAATTACAGCGTTCCGTATGATCCATATGGCGTCCAGCATTAAAACTGTCAGTAAAAAAACCCTCCTGGAGAGGGGGACGGTATAGATGTCATGGACTCCCAGAATAATAAAGGGAGGGACAGGAAGGGCGCACACCATCAGCGGCCGGCCTCCCCGAAAACCCGGTGGAATAACTCGGTCTTACAGGCCCTGCGGAACTCTCCAAGATCCCGCAGGGCCCGGACATAAGTGGAGATGCTAACAGGGGCTGGCTGAACACTAAAGTTGTCAGCTCTCGCTTGGGAAGTACCTGGAGATTTTGGAGGTGGAGCCTGAGGAGGGTGGGGTTTGGGGAAGGGAGGGGAGGGGCTTCAATGGAGTATGATGTCGCAAAGTCAATTTTCCAAAGCAGCCATTTTCTCCAAGGAGTGCTGATCTCTGTCACCTGGACGTGAGTTGGAATTTCACTGGGCACACCTGGAGCTTGGCAATCTTAGTGAAGACATTTCCTGCAAAGATCATAGAATCATAGAACCGTAGAGTTGGAAAAGACCCCAAGGGCCATCAAGTTGAACCCCCTGCAATGCAGGAACACACAATCAAAGCACTCCTGACGGATGGCTGTCCAGCCTCTCTTTGAAAACCTCCAAAGAAGGAGACTCCACCACACACCGTAGTAGTACATTCCACTGTCAGGAAGTTTTTCCTGATGTTTAGGTGGAATCTCTTTTCCTTCACCTTGAACCCATTATTGCTGGTCCTAGTCTCTGGAGCAGCAGAAAACAAGCTTGCTGCCTCACCAACATGACATCCCTTCAAATATCTAAACATGGCTATCGTGTCCCCCCCTTTACTAAACATCCCCAGCTCCCCAAGTCTCTCCTCGTAGGGCATGGATTCCAGACCTTTTACCAGTGGTGGGATCCAAAAATTTTAGTAACAGGTTCCCATGGTGGTGGGATTCAAACTGTGGCGTAGCGCCAATGAGGCTGGGCGGGGCACAATGGGGGCATGGCCGGGCATTCCAGGGGCGGGGCATTCCTGGGCGGGGCTGTGGCAAGGACGCAGCCGCTGCACCGGTCCTTGGGCAGGAAACAAATGCACGCAGGCGCAGGCTGCCATGCACGCCGGTGCACCTCCTGCTAGACTGCTTCCAGTTATGCACGCTGCTGCTGAGAGGAGGGGCGTAACTAAGGCAAAAATCACGTGGCAAAACCACCAATTAGTCACCGCCTCTCGGCACACACAACTAATTAGTCACCTACTCTCGGGAACCTGTGAGAACCTGCTGGATCCCACCTCTTCCTTTTACCATTTTGGTTGCCTTCCTCTGGACCGGTTCCAGCTTGTGAATATTCTTCTTGAAACGCAGTGCTCAGAACGGTACACAACATTGCGGTGCCCAGAACTGTACACAAGGTAATGGCTCCCTTAAAGCCTAGCAAAGTTTCTCAGGCAAGTTCTGCACAACCTTGGAGTCATGAAACCACTGCCTTTTTTTTTTACACAAGCTCTGCTTTCCAGATGGTAGACGATGACACCAAAAGGATCAACCGCTATAGCTGCCCGGAGGCCACAACCACATTGTCCTGGGCAACCGTCCAGTCCGACAGGACGCATTTCACGTTCCGTTGTCCGCTTCCCCCAACTGGCATCTCTTGTGACCAAAGCATGGCACGAAAGGTCAGAAAAGCTAATGACGGTTGACAGACAATCTGGGCCAGATTTATAGGGCTGTTGGCCAGGAGCGATCAAGGGCTCCCCCTTCTTCCTCTTGGCTTTCGAAAAGCAGCACAACTGTTTTGTACATGCCTTATGGCAGCAGCTATGCAGGCTGGCTTCTGCACTTGTGCCAACATAGCTACCGATCCTTTTCACCTTCTTCTTCTTCTTCTTCTTCTTCTTCTTCTTCTTCTTCTTCTTCTTCTTCTTCTTCTTCTTCTTCTTCTTCTTCTTCTTCTTCTTCTTCTTCTTCTTCTTCTTCTTCTTCTTCTTCTTCTTCTTCTTCTTCTTCTTCTCCTCCTCCTCCTCCTCCTCCTCCTCCTCCTCCTCCTCCTCCTCCTCCTCCTCCGCCTCCGCCTCCGCCTCCGCCTCCGCCTCCGCCTCCGCCTCCGCCTCTTTCTTTCTTTCTTTCTTTCTTTCTTTCTTTCTTTCTTTCTTTCTTTCTTTCTTTCTTTCTTTCTTTCTTTCTTTCTTTCTTTCTTTCTTTCTTTCTTTCTTTCTTTCTTTCTTTCTTTCTTTCTTTCTTTCTTTCTTTTATTAAATGCATCTGTCCAGAAGATGCTATTTTTGCAGTCAGGCATTTGAGGAGTGCATGAATCTACAAATCTCCCGAGAAGGAGGAAGAGTCATGTTACACAGCATTTCTTTCATTTTTCCCACTGTTGAAAGTATTTCACATACTTTAACAGAGATCCTCGCAACAACCCAGTAAGGTTGGCTGTGATTATGATCCTCATTTTATAGAGGATCCTTTTGTGATCCTCATTTGCGGGGTGGGGGTGGGGGGCAGGAATCACATCCCTGGCTGTAGGCTGATCAGGACTTCAGCTCTGCAAAACTCTCCTCTTTGGCCTATCCCACACGGGTTGTTTACAACATATCTTGTCACCAAGCGCTACACTTTTTTTCTTTGAATTCTGCAGTTATCCTCCCCCCCCCCCCCAACTTGGATCTGGAAATATTTTCTCTTCAATGTATTGTCAAAGGCTTTCACAGCCAGATTCAACTGGTTGTGGTGGGTTTTCCGGGCTGTGTGGCCATGGTCTGGTGGATCTTGTTCCTAACATTTCGTCTGCATCTGTAGCCGGCATCTTCAGAGGTGTATCACAGAGGGAAGTCTGTTACACACTGTTACACACACTGGACAGACTTCCCTCTGTGATACACCTCTGATATGCTCCAACCACAGGCTCTGCAAGCAAAGCTGGAACAAGATCCTGAATACTGACTTACAGACCCTGGGAAACTCACCACAATCATTTTCTCTTCATTTTGACACCATTGTTTCCCCGACCACTTACCACAATGTTTTTTTATTGTTTCCGAGCTAGTTTCCTTTGAGGTGTAATCATATTAAAACAGTCTTTATTTCTCCAACCTACCAACACCGGGCCCTTATCAATGGTGTCCCAAGGTAGTTTTAGCCGCAGCCCCGCGCCTGACCGCCAATCTACTAGTCCATCATTTTCAAAAGGAATTTTATTTTTTTTGTCTATTACAATCCAATTGTATGAGTTTTCTCAATTTCATCCTGAATGAAGGATTGAAAGTTAAGGCAAATATACAATATGTCTTCAGCTAGGAGCAAGTGAAATTGACAAGTTGCTTGTGTAAGGGGAAATTGACAAGAATCTGCCAAGAAGCAACGGTACTTTATTGCAACAGACCCTTGTCAATTTCCTCCTGCAAAGAAATGCCTCTTGTCAATTTCTGGAGAACTGGGTTTGATTCCCAGCAATGCCGCCTGAACTGTGGAGGCTTATCTGGGGAATTAGATTAACCTGTGCACTCCCACACGCACCAGCTGGGTGACCTTGGGTTAGTCACAATTCTTCACCCACCTCACAGGGTGTTTGTTGAGAGGCAAGGAAGGGAAAGGAGATTGTAAGCCCCTTTGAGTCTCCTTACAAGAGAGAAAGAGGGGATATAAATCCAATCTCTTCCTCTTCCTCTTCCTCTTCCTCCTCCTCCTCCTCCTCCTCTTCTTCTACTGCTACTGCTACTACTCTAGAACACAGGTGTCAAACTCACGGCCCTCTAGATGTTATGGGCTACAGTTCCCATCAGCCCCCGCCAGCGTGGGCCACGAGTTTGACACCTATAGAAGAAGAAGAAGAGTTTGGATTTATATCCTCCTTTCTCTCCTGTACGAGACTCAAAGCGGCTGACAATCTCCTTGCCCTTCCACCACTCACAACAAACACCCTGTGAGGTAGGTGGGGCTGAGAGAGCTCTGAAAAGCTGTGACTAGCCCAAGGTCACCCAGCTGGCATTTGTGGGATAGGCAGTGCGCAGGCTAATCTGAATTCCCCAGATAAGCCTCCACAGCTCAAGCGGCAGAGCGGGGAATCAAACCCCGTTCCTCCAGATTAGAATGGACCTGCTCTTAACCACTACGCCACTGCTGCTCTACTCTATTCTCTCTTCAAAACAACCACCACCTTGGGAAGAGGGTAAGTACGTAAGACAGGGCAATTGGCAAAGCCAGAAAGAGATTTCATTTATCCTGAAGCGAAGTGCCCCTTGCTTATTACAGTAGGCTAGAATCAGAGCAAACAACTTGGTTTCCAGTGAGCCGGGTGGTTAAAATTCATCTCCATCAACTCAAGAAATCTATGCATGCTGATGAACCTCCTGCACCATGGAGTTTTCCGGGAGCATCGGAGAGGAGACAATAGCAGAGGCGGCCCGTTGGAGAGATTTCACACCGTTCTGAGCAATTCTCTCCGAGCCTTTTCAGCGTCGTCGCAGACCCGACTTCCTTTCCAAACAGATAAAATGGTTCATTTGTCCGGTTCTTCTGTTTATCATCATTCATTGGGGTTTTGCAGGGAGGTGCAACCACCGCTGCTGGGCCCAGCTGGCGCACAGCCCCTATCAAAAGCTTTCAGCTTGAAATGCTGACTTAATAAGGGAAACCTGGGAAGAGACGCAGGTCCCACTCAACCTCTTGCGGGATTACGAGGAGGACAATTACTAGCATCGGGACTGATTGCTTCCACACTCGCCATGTTCTCTAGCAATGACACTGTTCGCTTGCACAGTCCAGAGGACATTAATCCCAAACTGCAAGTTCGTCCAAGGCTTGGTCTTATTTATTTCAATATTTATCCCCAGCCCTTTTTCCTCAATATTTATCCCCAGCCCTTTTTCCTCTTGCCCCATATGTCCCGAACGCAGAGGCCAATTTGCTGGTGATCCCTGGCCCCTCAATGATGCGGCTAGCCTCCACCCGGGCCAGAGCCTTTACAGCTCTGGCCTGCCTTGAATAGGCAGGCGCTCTCCCTCCAGCCTGTGCGGGCCCTCGCTTTTTTTTTTTTTGGATCTCAAGCGAGTTCCGCCCAGGGAGCCTGCAAGGTCGGCTTGTTCCACGGAGGGCCTTTGGGGAGGCCGGCCGCTGATGGGTTTCTTCCCCCCTCTCTTTTAACATCTGTGGAGCCTGCCGTCCCTCCTCCTTTTTAGGGGATTAGTTAGTAGGTCGCCATCTGTTGTACTTCGGTATTACCCCACTGCTTTTAATGGGGTTTGATTTTAATGTGTATAGAGCCATTTCTTTAATGATTTGTTTAATTAATTTGAACTTTACTGATTTTATTGTGCTCTATATGTTTTGTTGTTCACCGCCCTGAGCCCTCCAGGGGAGGGCGGTAAATGAATGAATGAATGAATGAATGAATGAATGAATGAATGAATAAATAAATAAATAAATAAATGGGAATGACTTTTCCATGCAGCTGTAGCATATGAGGCGTGCACTGCCTAATATTTGTGACTTTTCACACATTCAAGCTCTTTTCATTTGGATGGGAGGAAAATAGAAAAAGAAAACCCTGGTGGCATTGGGGCATGATGATGTCACTTCCAGCCCGGTGCAGTGGTTAAGAGGAGGTGCACTCTAATCTGGAGAACTGGGTTTGATTCCCCGCTCTGCCACTTGAGCTGTAGAGGCTTATCTGGTGAACTAGATTAGCCTGTGCACTCCAACACACGCCAGCTGGGTGACCTTGGGCTAGTCATAGTTCTTTGGAGTCATAGTTCATTCAGCCCCACCCACCTCACCTCATAACAAATGGACACCAGCCAATCAAGTTAGGCCAATGAAGCGTGATCACATGGCTGTGGGGATTGTTACGATGCCTGTAACCGGGAGTGTCTGCTGCCTGATCGCTGCGGTGGGGAGGGAGAAACTGCAATGAAGAGGACACGGATTCGCAAGGAACAAGTTTGGATCCGCTGGCAATTTTCAAGTGGGGATTCGACCAGGGTGTTTGTTGTGAGGGAGGGAAGGGCAAGGAGGTTGTCAGCCCCGTTGACTCTCCTATAGGAGAGAAAGGGGGGGGGATGTAAATCCAATTCTTCTTCCAGGGAAAAAGCAGAAGGGACAGAAGGGACAGGGTAGTTCTAGGAAGTGATGTCATCAGTCCCACAACAATGCCCCACCACCCTGTTTGACACCCACTGTTCCCATTGGTTGCTGGGAGGGGCGGTATATAAGCCTAATATATAAATGAATGAATGAATGAATGAATGAATGACAGACAGACAGACAGACAGACAGACAGACAGACAGACAGACAGACAGACAGACAGACAGACAGACAGACAGACAGACAGACAGACAGACAGACAGACAGACAGACAGACAGACAGACAGACAGACAGACAGACAGACAGACAGACAGACAGATAGATAGATAGATAGATAGATAGATAGATAGATAGATAGATAGATAGATAATGCTCACAAATGCCCATCAGATATTCCGTAGTATTTGGTAGGCACAATTGCTAAACTTAACACTGGCGGCATTCGCCCATCATTAAATACTTTCGAGCCCTCCCCTAGCCATTCCCCCAGACGCTAACGCCTTATGATGAAATGAAGCTCTTTTGTTATCTGGTTTTTGGAGTGTTTTTCCGGGAAGTTTGTGTTCCAAGTTCCAGGGAAAGTCACGGCCGCGGACTTCCTGGCCCTTCGCCAAGATGACAGCTGAAGTAATCAAGGATGCAAATCCACGCTGGAGCACGCAGCTCCTCGCAAGGTTCTCCAAGCCATATGCTTTGAGACTGCCCACGGCATCAGGTTTCCAGTGACAATGTAATTTAATAACAAGATGAAATCCCATCTCCATCTCTTCCTTTACCCTTCGTGGGGTGGGGGTGGGGTGGGGAAGCGACAGAAGCTTTTTCAAGGCACCCCCTAGAGGGGGTTTCCCCTGTTCCCGGATAATTACTGAGCTCTTAATTTGCTAACTCAAAGAAATCTTCTCCAGTCTCCAACCTGATTGAGTTACAGTCCACCCCCAAACAATTAGCCGCCTTCAACAGAATGAGATAATGCAGAAATTCTGATATCCGGAAGCAAAAGAATACCTGCGGGCAGGTGGGACAGATTTACATACTCCTGCAGTGGCACCTACCAGCGTGGAATACAGTAGGCAAATATGGGCTACAAACAGAACTGGGATAATATCATGCCTTCAGAGACACCCTCACCATTTTCTTTATTTAAGCCTCAGTTGTACTCTTAGTTAGAATGGGTTTAAGCATAAGCATAAGCATTTTATTGTCATTGTGCACGCACAACGAAATTTACAGCAGCATTCCTCAATGCACACAATTTCAGACTCATACCCCATCCTCACTTTCCCCTTCCTCCACCCATCCCTACACAGCCCCAAACACATCAACACGAAGCCACGGAGTTCAGCATAAAAGAAAAAGAAGAAGAGTTTGGATGTATATCCCCCCCTTTCTCTCCTGCAGGAGACTCAAGAAGGCTTACAATCTCCTTTCCCTTTCTCCCTCATAACAAACACCCTGTGAGGTAGGTGGGGCCGAGAGAGCTCCGAGAAGCTGTGACTAGCCCAAGGTCACCCAGCTGGCATGTGTGGGAGTGTACAGGCTAATCTGAATTCCCCAGATAAGCCTCCACAGCTCAGGTGGCAGAGCTGGGAATCAAACCCGGTTCCTCCAGATTAGATACACGAGCTCTTAACCTCCTATGCCACTGCTGCTCCTTCTAGAGTAGAAGCTGTCTCTAAGCCTCTTTGCCCTAGTTTTGATAGACCTGTATCGTCTGCCGGATGGTAACAGTTCAAAAAGAGAGTGTGCTGGATGAGACGGGTCTCTCAGAATATTTTGGGCTTTCTTTAGGCTTCGGGAATTATAGAGTTCTTCCAAGGAGGGGAGAGGGCAGCCAATAATCCTCTGTGCAGTAGTGATCACCCTTTGGAGCGCCTTCCTATCTGCCACTGTGCAACTGGAGAACCATACACGGATGCAATAGGTTAAGACACTCTCTATAGCACAGCATTCTGTGGGAGGGAACCTTAGTTAGACCCTGTCCCTTTAAGAAGCCCTCTATAGGCAAGAGCACTACAGCATTTTTATTAGTTAGCAGTTTTAGTTCAGGTGTCTGTGGAAGGCTGGACACAGCAATATCTCAGATGTTTAAGGTGTTAAAGATCCATGGTATCTGAGCACTCAAGTTTGAACAGAATTGCAAGGAAACAGAGTCCAAGTAGAGGACACTGGGGGGATCTCAGAAGTGATACAAGCAGCACAGACTTTGTTAAAAGCAGTTAAAGAAGAGTTGGGTGTCTGCAAATTCTTCAAACAATCTCCAGACGTTTCCAGCATTGCAAGTATTTATTAGATAGACTTCATGGGGGGAGTCAGAATCCTAAACTTTCAATATTATTAAACCATTTTTGAACTGTTGCGTATTTGTCTGTGGGTCTTACACTGTGTTCTGGCCAAGTGCAAGGCACCTGATTTTAGTTTGCTTGGGGAACAGAACGGATAACAACACCTCTGTTGCCGAAATCCTGTATTTGGGTCCTGGGATCTCAAAGGTTCTTTTGAGTTAAGTAAAACTAAGTACCCAAAAGGGCGAGAAATGGTTTAAGGGGCCACTAAATATAAATCTAACTCACAACAAAAATACATATTTGTTCCCCTATTTTGTTTGTGTCTTGTGGGTTAAGTACCAACAGATCACTTCTGAATTGTGGTAACCCTATGAATCCATGCAGTAGTGGGATCCAAAAATTTTAGTAACACATTCCCATGGTGGTGGGATTCAAACTGTGGTGTAGCGCCAATGGGGCTGGGCGGGACATGAGGGGGGCGTGGCTGGGCATTCTGGGGGGGCATTCCTGGCTGGGGCTGTGGCAAGGACGCAGTCGCTGCACCAGTCCTTGGGCGGGAAACGAATGCACGCAGGCGCAGGCTGCCACGCATGCTGGTGCACCTCCTGCTAGACTGCTTCAAGTTCTGCGCACTACTGCTGAGAGGAGGGGCGTAACTAAGGCAAAAATCATGTGGCAAAATCACCAATGAGTAACCCCCTCTCGGCACACACAAATAATTAGTAACCTACTCTCGGGAACCTGTGAGAAGCTGCTGGATCCCACCTCTGAATCCACGTCCTCCAAAACATCCTATCGTTAACAGCTTTGCTCAGATCTTGCAAACTGAAGTCCATGACTTCCTTTATGCAGTCAGTCCATCTCAACTTGGGTCCTCCTCTTTTCCTGCTGCCTTCAACCTGTCTTAACATTATTCTGTTTTCAAGCGACTCACCTCATTATGTGACTAAAGTACAACAGCATCAGTTTAGCCATTTTAACTTCTAGAGACAGTTCAGGCTTGACTTGATCTGGAACCCAGTGCGATGTAGTGGTTAAGAGCGTCGTACTCCAACCTGGTGAACTGGATTTGTTACCCTGATCCTCCACATGAAGCCTGCTGGGTGACCTTGGGCCACGTCACAGTTCTCTCAGAACTTTCTCAGCCCTACCTACTTTGTAAGGTGTCTGTTGCGGGGAGAGGAAAGGGAGGATGTTGTAATCTGCTTTGAGATTCTTTGTGGTTGAGAAACACTGGGTATAACTTGAAACTCCTCCATCTCTTCTCTCCATGGCACACCACACTGTGTCACAAAGGTCCTTTCTGCAAGGGATCAATAAACGCGGGGTGCAGCTGGGATACATGAGCCCGGTGCAGCCCTGGGCCAATCGCATGCCTCCATGCTGGTCACCCTGGCTGGTTGAAGTGCCTTTGCACAGAGGTGCATCTGTTGTTTGTTTACCTTCCTCTCCCCGCTGAGTAACTGACAACTCTGCCCCTTGAGTGTCAGTCACAGGACCACACGATTCAGTTGCAAAAAGGCAAATGGTTGAAAAATCAGTGAACGTTTATTACCAGAGCTCTTAACAGTTAAGCTTAACAGGGTCCAGGACCCTGTTTCACAGCAATACATTTGGTTACATAGTGGTACGTCAACAAGCAGCACTGGATTAATGATTGGTTAATTGATATTTCACCTCCTCCTTCCTCCTGTCTACGTCTTGTCTAAATTTGGATGCGTTTCGGTATATGTGGTTGACGACCAGTTTGTTGGCTCCAGCTATAGTTTGAGATAGTTACATGTCACAGATAACCATGAAGCAAAGCTCCCTGGGGAGGGGGTCAGGAGGAAAAGGGAGGCAGGTTGCTTTTCTGAGAATCACAAATACAGAACACCAAGGCGTATTTCTCAGAGAAACCTTGGTGGTTTTGGCAAGTATTTCTTGGGTACAGGATATAGCTTATCTTGATCTGTACAAGGCAAGCAGTTTGTGGTCAGGGCTACATGCATCTTGGCACGTTTGCAAGAAGGATGCTTTTCAGAAAAATAAAATGCTTTTCACAGTTTTTAACTCTGTAGGTTTTTAGCTTCAGCAGAGAGGCCTTTAAAATCACCTTTTTGGGGTTCACCTTACATAACAATGCAGCTGGCCACAGACGACCCCCGCAGCCATACTGACATCTCTGGATGCCCATGTTCTCCTGCGTGGCTACACAGGAGCGAGGCGGGGAGGACAAAATAAGACATGGCCGAGAAACGTGCCTCCCACACAGGGCTGTTCTTTTGGTGGCAGGTCCCACCTGGCCTTTCTAAAAATAATAGCTGATAGTGCAATTCTCGTTTAAGCCGGGTTGGGGCAGATAAAGCAGGGCAGACTCCTTGCAGGGGCAGGAACTGTGCGAAGTTCCTACCCACAATGGGTTATATCCCATTGTTATCCCATGTTAGATGGCCTGTGTGGAAAGGGCCAAAGAGAAACACATCTTACTGTGACATGCCTCCGAAAATGCCAGCCATAGATGCAGGTGAAACATTAGAGCCAAAAACGACCGGACCAAAGCCACGCGGCCACAGGTGCTAGTGAAATGTTGTGAGCTAAATCTCAATCTAGACCATGACCTGAAAAACCACACAACAGCCCAGTTTTTCTTTTCTTTTCACCATATGACTGGAAAGAAATTAAACTGACAGAGAGGTGGCAGCTGAGAGAAAGCTATATAATCATATCAGCAAGCATGGTAATGATGTTAACTGGGTGGATCCAGAGTCACTCAGACAGGCCCAGACATCTCTCTCCCCCCTCAACTGGTGAGCAAAATATAAGAAGATCTTGGAAGTGCTTGGGCATGATGGTTGACCAGCAGACCACAAACACAGCGCTTCCCCCAAACCTTTTCACAACAGGTTTGCAAAAGCCGAAGATTTCCTCCAGTCTAAACTCTGATGGTGGAGTCATCTGACTAAGACCTGAGAAAATCATCTCAGTGAATAAATTCATTTTGGAGCAGCTGGTCCAATAATTTATAGCCTGTTTGCTTCTAAGGACAATGTGAGGAACTGGTTGATTCATACTAGGTAGGCTCAGAAAGTTTTTCTGACCTAGATGCAGTGGTGGGATCCAAAAATTTTAGTAAAAGGTTCCCATGGTGGTGGGATTCAAACTGGCGTAGCACCAATGGGACTGGGTGGGGCACGACGGGGGTGTGGCCGGGCATTCCGGGGGCGGGGCATTCCTGGGCAGGGCTGTGGCAAGGATGCAGCTGCTGCACCGGTCCTTGGGTGGGAAACGAATGCACACAGGCGCAGGCTGCCATGCACACCTGCTAGACTGCTTCAAGTTCTGCACACTACTGCTGAGAGGAGGGGCGTAACTAAGGCAACAATCACGTGGCAAAATCACCCATTAGTAACCCCCTCTCGGCGCACACAAATAATTAGTAACCTACTCTCGGGAACCTGTGAGAACCTGCTGGATCCCACCTCTGCCTGGATGGTCTAGGCCAGCCCAATTTCATCAGATCTTGGAAGCTAAGTAGGGTCACCCTTGGTTAGTACTTGGATGAGAGACCACCAGAGTCATGACATAGAAATTGGCAATGGCAAACCACCTCTACTCATCTCTTGTTTTGAAAACACTTTGAGGTCACGATCAGTCAGCTGAGATTGGGCGGCACTTTCTCTCACCAAATCTACAAGGTCAGACCAATGAAATCTGGCAGCAATTCTTTTTTAATAATTTTTTATTGTATAGAGTATTTATACATTTGTTACATTTAGTATTTTTCTTTCATCTATACATTTTTTTCCTTTCCCCCCCCTCCCCCCTTCTTCTTGTTGATTTTTTCATGCAAGCAGCAGGAGGTTCATTCTTCTTATTCTCTTATTCCACGGCTCTTCGTTAAATCCGGCATCTTCCATCCATTCTTTATACACTGTCCATATCTTCTTAATATCTTCTATTTTTTCTTTCCATAAAATATTTTTTGTCAGTCTTTCAAATATCTCTAGCTGTATTTGTTCCCATACATATTCCAACCATCTGGAGACTGTCCATTTTTTTTAATCTTTCCATCCCAACGCCAACACTGCGTGTGCTGCTCTGATCATTATTTTATACATTGGTTCTAAACTTCTATTCACTCTAATGTCATCTATTATCCCCACAATTAATAATTGTTTATTTACTTCAATCTTTACTTTGACCAATAGTTCTACATATTTTAAAATATTTTCCCAAAATTTTTTCACCATTTTACATTCTATCCACATATGTATATAATATGCTCCATTTTCTCCACAATGCCAACACTTTGGATTCAGGCCTTTAATCATGTAAGCTAGTTGTATTGGGGTTCTGTACCATTTTAGTATAACCTTTCTTTCTAATTCCACATATTTTTCAATCTTTATCTTCTTCATACTATCCATTATTCTTTCTATTTTTTCATCCTCTAAGAAATCATCTCTCTCCCATTTTTGTTTCAACATTCTTATCATAAATTCTTTATCCTCCACTATATATTTGTATACTACTCCTACTATCTTCCCTTTCATTGTTTCATGGATTCTTAACCATTGATTCATTATACATTCACCTTTTATTCTATATTTCCTTAATTTTTCCCATAATCCTCTTATTGTCAGCCAATTCTCTCTCCCATCCATCTCTATTAAGTTTTGTAATGGTATAATTTCTCCTTCATGAACTAAATCTGATACTTTATGTATCCCTTCTTCTTTCAACTTTCTTATAAGTTTTTCACCTTCTATTCCAGTCACGCTTCCCACTGGGGCCCTATCCAGAACGCCAGGCATCCATTTACTTCTCCATTTTTCCCAAATATCCAAATTTACTTTTCTTGGACCTATTACTTTATTTGTAACCTTTTTATATCTGGCAGCAATTCTAAAGTGGTATCCTAAGCAGAATTATATCCTTCGTACATGCATCGAACCTGACCGTGATGTAGGTAATTCAATATGAATCTGGCCCATCATCCCATCTATACCTCAGCCAGTCAGAGGGTGCAATTGGAGGGTTTATGTCACAGAACTTAACTGAGGTAAATTGGAGGCAGCGCTGGGAAAGACTAGTGATATATAAACCTGCATATTTTGGGTTCTTTAACAACCCTCCATTTCATGCCTACCTGAATTCCTTTTTCTCCAAAGCCCCCAAATGTGGCTGCTTCGTTTTGGTCAGTGGTTCTCAACCTGGGAGTCGGGACCCCTTTGGGGGTCGAACGACCCTTTCACAGGGGTCGCCTAAGACTCTCTGCATCAGTGTTCTCCATCTGTAAAATGGATAAATGTTAGTGTTGGGGGTCGCCACAACACGAGGAACTGTATTAAAGGGTCGTGGCATTAGGAAGGTTGAGAACCACTGGTTTAGGTTGATACACTTTATGCTTCTGTTTAACATCTAGCTTTTCACCTGCTTGATTTACCAAAAAAACCCCCTACTTTAAATATATTCCTTTGTATGAAAGGTTAAAGAAAATCGTTTCTGCCTCCCAGAGTTGCAAATGGTCTGACATTACCCTCTATTTTTTGGGTTTCGCTCCCAATGACAAGTTTTTTAAAAAAGGATGTTAGTATTTCATTTGAAAATTAATGAGGCTTAAGAGTATCCTCCCTTTTCCACCCCCTCAACTCTCCCTCCCCCCCATCCCCTCCCCACCTCCCTTATTTCATTAGCGCCTGCAGATATTACTGAAAGTTGAGCCTTCCGTTCCTGCCCAAAATGGATGTTTCCATGGTATTCTTCTCTTTTTTCTTTTTTCTTTTTAAACAACTAATCATCCAATTTTTAGGTACCAAAGGTTGTTAAATCAATCTTTTTAATCTGCTTCGTGAGCTGCACTGGTTGCGCAGAACTTGAAGCAGTCTAGCAGGAGGTGCATTGGCGTGCGTGGCAGCCTGCACCTGCATCGTCGTTTCCACCAAGGACCGAGGCGCTGGCGGCTTCGTCCTTGCCACAAGCCTGCCAGAAATGCCCCGCCCACGGAATGCCTGGCCAAGCCCCCATCATGCTCCGCCCAGCCCCATTGGCACTACGCCACTGTTTGAATCCCACCACCATGGGAACCTGTTTCTAAAATTTTTGGATCCCACCACTGCTGGAATGACTGCCTCTTCCATTATAACCCCCAGAGGATATTAAGATCTGGATCAAAAGGGCTTTTAACCATCCCTGGCCACATGAGGTCCAATTGGCCAGGTCCTTGACACAGGCCAGGGCCTTTTCAGTCCTGGCCCCAACTTGGGGGAACAGCCTCCCAGAGCAAATCAGGGCCCTGCAGGACCTTACGGAGTTCTGCAGGGCCTGTAAAATGGAGCTGTCCCACCAAGTACTTCACTGAGGCCTGACCTAATGTTACCACCTGTCTCTTATGGTTCTTATCACCTCTCTGCAGATGTATGACTCTGGAGTTGTTCTCCTTCATTCGTGAATTTTAATTAGATTTTAATACAACTGAATCATCTAAATTTTAGTTAATAGGTTTAGTCACTGCACTTGATTTTAAATTATGGATTGCCACCTTCAAGTCAGTTTTTATTGTATTTGTTCCTGGTGTAAATCGCCCTGAGCCAATTTGGGAGAGGCGATTAAGAAATTTGATAGATAGATAAATAAATACATGTTAATTTTGTTTTAATCAGTAGCTGTCCCTGCTGCTCTTTCTTCATACACACACCTACCTGTTTTTAGCTGGGGAGAGCCACTTACTGCATATTTTATTGGACACTTAACAGATATAGGGAGAGTTTGGTTTTGAACCATTAGTACTATTCAGAACACATCAAGGACTTATTCTGAGTCTCTAACCCAGAGGTCTTCAAACTATGGCCCTCCAGATGTTCATGGACTACAATTCCCATCAGCCCCTGCCAGCATGGCCAAGTGGTAGGACTCATGGGAATTGTAGTCTATGAACATCTGGAGGCCATCAGATATGAACCCCTAACCTAATGGAAAACAGGGTTAGCTAACTGTTGTACCATTACTATTACAGTTCATTTATTATAAGTCCTTGAGAGAGTATACTCAGGTGACCATAAAGGCATCCCAAAGAACAAGAAACAAAGACAGCAGAAGATTTTTTTTTAGGAACGAAAAGCTGAGTAGAAATAATGTTAAATGGATGAACTACACTTTGGATCAGAGTTCAACGGATGGCCAACCATGTTAGACTGATGCCATTCCAGGGCACACATATACCCGCGCATGCACATATAAACAAGACATACAAAACACTCTGATTCCTGGTGAGCCATCAAATGTAAGGACTTCTTTTACATCCCTAGCAAAAATTCAGAGATTCCCAAAGTGATGCTCCCAATCTCAATGGGCAAAGGACGGTTTCCAGCAGAGAAGCCATTTGCTTCATCATCTCCATGGCAACTGGTAACATATGCTGCAGTCTTTGCTGATCTCTCTGTCTCTGTCTCTTTTTCCCATTTTCCTGGTGAAAGAAAGCCAGTTCTTGATTGCCACCTTCTCTTGGAGATGCCGATGCATCGGAATTCTCCTGACGCTCCAGAAAAATCCATCGAGTAGCCACATTTCCTTTCTGCCAGTACCCACAATTCCATATTGTATGCTCTGGTATTTGTTAGTTAAACTGCATAACTGCCTTTTAACAAATGTTTTATGGGTACTGGAAATTACCACTGATGGTGATACACACAATTCCCTGCACTATGGATACAATCACACCCGGCCCATAAGAGCTTTCTATGTTATTATTGAGACCTAGTTCTTCCCCTGATTTAAGTTCTTGGAATTCCTCTTCAAACTGGGTGACATAAGCGTCGTGATTTTGCAAAGGCTTACAGAACAAAGACATTACCACATCGGAAAAGGATGAATGCATGTTCTTAAGACCATGTGGACTCAAAGGGGCAGAGATGTTCTTGTATGATGACACTGATCGGCATGAGAAACAGAGCCAATAATCAAAGCCAGAAGTCTGAAATGTACAGGTGCATATCAAAACAAGGAGCATACTGGAAAAGACAGCTGCAGCGTGATTGGTAGCTGGATGACGGCCGATGAATAATGCATCCAGCAGACGAATACCTGCTGCTGAAAATCTTGCAGCTCTTGGGGATGTGTCTGAAGACTCAACGGGGGGCAAACTCCCACATAAATCTTTCCTTTTAAAGGATGACATCTCTCAAGGGGATGGAGAAACTCCTCTGGGATATTTCAGGCTGGGACAATCATCAAGGCCAGTTAGGAGAAATTTTGCAATGGAATTAGCGCCCACGCTTTAACAGATTACTCATCACCTCCCATTCTGACCCACGGCCATGAGCAGTCTGACCAACTCCTCTTTTGGCCCCTCCTGTACTATCTGACTGTATAGAGCTGTGGTGGCGAACCTTTGGCACTCCAGATGTTATGGACTACAATTCCCATCAGCCCCTGCCAGCATGGCCAATTGATGGGGCTGATGGGAATTGTAGTCCATAACATTAATAGCATGTGTATTATTATTATTATTATTATTATTATTATTATTATTATTATTATTATTATTATTATTATTATTATTATTATTATTATTATTATTATTATTATTATTATTATTATTATTAATTAAACTTGCTATACCGCCCTATCCCCTGGAGTGCCAAAGGTTCGCCACCACTGGTATAGAGCAAGGTTCCCCAACATGGTGCCAATGGGCACCCTGGCACCCTCCAAGCTTTTCAAAAAATAAAAAGCAGAGCTTGTTATTGGCTGTCCTCATTCCTCTCCTGTAGCAGTCATGTTGGGTTTGGCTTCCCTTTCTGGGGCAACCATTTTGGTGTGCTCAACACACCCTCTCAAAATTCCAGATGTGCCCACATGCTCAAAAATTTGGGGACCCCTACCATAGAGACTACACTTGGTGATTCGGTAATTACAAACCACAAAAAAGCAACAAAAAAGCCATATCAGTCTTGTCTTTTACTGATAATAAGGCCCAAGTGTATTTGTAAAGCCAAATATGCCTGGGGTTGAAAAAGCCGAATAACATTCGGCTTTTGGGGCTGTTTAAATCTCCCTCCCCTCTGCTGCCATTTCCAAAGCCCAAGAAGGCTTGGGAAACAGCAGAGAGTGGGAGGGAGAGATCTCAATAAGGGGCTGAGTGAGCTCAGCCCTGCATGCAGGGTTGTTCCCCTGCCCATGTTTTTCAAGCCCGAGGGTTTGAGAAACTGCAACAAGGAACAGAACTGACAAATTTAAGGTTTGGAATTTTTTTTAAAAAAAACCTGAATATTTTTGGCAATAGCTGAATAAAGCTGATATGAATTCATATCAGCATTATTCAGCTTTACCAAAAAAAATTCCATGTTAAAAATACCCGAACCTGAAATTTTTCAGTATTTTGTGTTGGTGCTTAAACCTAGTAGAGAATGTAGAAATCAGGAGGAGGGGATATGGGGAAAGGGGGAGGAGAGGGAAGCATGGTTCTCTCTTTGTGCCTAGAATTTTACTCCTCAGAGTTGAGAGGAAACCTTTGGCTTGAATTCCCCAGGAGGAGAAAGAGTTTGAGTCCCAAGCAGTCCAGAATTTTGGGAGACATGACCATTGCTCATTCCAAACTAATGAGAAACTCCCAAAGTTTCATCCCAGGGTATTAACAAATCGCCGCGTTGGTGATTCTTTCAAAAAATCGCAGGCTGAGCCTGCTAGAGTCTGCTACTGTGCAAACATCAATCGGGAGCAGAACCAGTTTATTTTCCCCACCCAGCTGCCTGATCTCCTAACTTGACGTTCATTCAAGCTGTCACTCAAAAAAAAAAAAGCAAATCAGAACGCAGGACACCGAGCATGCTCAGATAAACTTGCAGCTGCCACTCAAAAACAACAGCTAATCAGAGCGCAGGACACCGAGCATGCTCAGATAAACTTGCAGCTGCCACTCAAAAACATCAGCTAATCAGAGCGCAGGACACCGAGCATGCTCAGATAAACTTGCAGCTGCCACTCAAAAACAACAGCTAATCAGAGCGCAGGACACCGAGCATGCTCAGATAAACTTGCAGCTGCCACTCAAAAACAACAGCTAATCAGAGCGCGGGACACCGAGCACGCTCAGATAAGCTTGCCATGCGAATACAGAAGTTCCAGGCTCATGTGAAACAAGATGGAGTATTTCCTCCCTGTCTTCACTGGATTCCTTCAAAAAACGGGCAGCCCTGTGAATGGAAAAACCAGGATAAAACAGACTTGGATTTTAAGAAACGGGTGGTACACAAGTCTAATTCTGCCGTGAGGAAACTACCCATGACAAATTTGGATTTAGGTAGCATTTCAATGATGATTCCAGATCTGAAGTTACTTCAGAGCTGATGTGTGCTGAGTGACACACTCGGTAGTTCAGCGCAAGAGGCAGTTTGGGAGCTTCAGGCAATATGACCCCGTGCCTCCAATCTCATTCATCCCAATCCAGCATTAGAGTAAATATCTGAGAGCAACTTTATTATCAAAAGACAAGGCTGACAGGAAAATGAAAGGAAGATGTTAAGCGATCGAGCCATTCTGACATTTGAGTTATAGACTATTCACATCCGACTGACAGGAAGAGAGCAAGATTTTTTTTTGAATGACAATCTGCCCTCGGATGGCTTTTCATGAATGAAGCGTGTTATGGCACCAGCTGTTGTATTATGAATGGGAGATGGAGCACCAGGAAAATATACAGAGGCCGCCACGCACAGATTACCAAACGCAGCTATTTGTGTCAACACAAAGGAAATAAATCTCTCTACTGGAAAAAGAGGAATATGTGGAGACCTTGAAGGAAAGGTACAAGTCGGCTAATTAGCAGCTCACTTCTGAAAGCCCTCATCCCACCAAAGGACTCTTATCTTGGCTTACAACCCATTCAAAATGGCAGCGCAGGAAAAGAACCAATGTGAAAATCACCGCGACAGGAACTCGATGCAAATATTTACAACTAGCAGGTAAAATGAATCACGGTTTGCTCAAAGAAAATCTACAAACGCTGCAGATAGAATCTTCCCTTTTCTTTGGCTTTGGCCTCTGCGATCCCTGGGGTTCGACGTCAGCGGTGGTCGGAATTCAGTCATATTGCAGTTACTTTGAAGATATTGCGGCAGTCCAAGGATTCTGACAAGCTTGAGGGGATTTGATCTACCGGCTTTGGATTTATACATTTGCTTGGAAGGGTTTGCCCTGTCCAGATAGGTCTAGACATGGAAGAAGCTTCTTTGTGAGAGCATGAAGTTCCCACTTCCTTGGGGGAGACATTTGCACCGCCCTGACCCAGCCTTACCACAGTGGATTGGTGGGAGCAAAATGTGGTGGGGGGAGCATAATGTGATGCTCTAGGACAGTGTTTCCCAACCTTTTTGAGGTCAGGGTACCCTTGATCTCACTCTTCATATCTCATGGTACCCCTGTCACCACCCTCCACCTTCTCCTCCCATTGCCCCTGCTTGCCACACCCCTCACCTTCCCCTCCCAGGGTGAAGAGAAGCACTGGGGGTGGTGGTGGCCGCTGACCTTGTGGCAGGCCCTGCCCCATGGGCCAGCTCCATGTCCTTGCTGGCACTGGTGGGAGACACCACAAAAATGAGAGGGGGCGGTAGTGTTGCCGCGGTACCCCTGGGACATGCTCACGGCACCCCAGGGTACCAGGGAACCCTGGTTGAGAATGGCTGCTCTAGGACATAGGTGTCAAACTCACGGTCGTCCAGATTTGTGGACTACAGTTCCCACCATCCCCTGCCAGCATCATGCTGGCAGAGGATGATGGGAACTGTAGTCTATAACATCTGGAGGGGCGCGAGTTAGACACCTGTGCTCTAGGAATTCTCCAAAATGTCTGTGTATTTCATCATGGAGTTTGGGGAATTCCTTGAGTGTCACACACGGAGGCGTATCTAGGGAAAATGTAGCCCGGTGCAAAATCTGAGTCCCCCCACTCTGTATGGGTGGCTGCCCTCCCCCACCACAACCAAACAAGCCACTTGTCTTGAATTCAGCGTATGGACCTGGGGGAAAGGAGGAGTGTGGGGGTGATTTTCCGGCCCCCCATGTGACTAAATGGCCACAGTCTGGGGATATTTGACCCCATATGGCCCCTTTGGCAGTACACCCCTGGTCACACAACACTGACTTTCTCCCCACACTCAAATGCTCCTTCCCCACATACCTTTACCAATGGCAATCCTTGGTTGAACTAGGGTTGTTGGCTCCTGTTTGGGAAATACCTGAAGATTGTGGGAGTGGAGTCTGAGGAGGGCGGGGTTTGGAGAGGGGAGGGACTTTGATGGGCTATTAATGCCATAGATTCTACTTTCCAAAGCAGCCATTTTCTCCAGGTAAACTGATCTCAATCACCTGGAGATCAGGTGTAACATCAGGAAATTTCCAGCCACCACCTGGAGGTTGTCCTCCCTAGGTTGGACCCAGTAAGTTTTTCTGCTCGGTCTTGGCTAAATCCGCTTCTCAATATTCAAGGTGTTGGTATTGACCATTAAGGCCTTGCGCGGCCTGGGACCTCCGTACCTACGGGACCGTCTTGCCCCATATGTCCCAAATCGACCTCTGCGATCAGCAGAGGCCAATCTACTGGTGATCCCTGGCCCCTCAATGACTCGGCTGGCCTCCACCCGGGCCAGAGCCTTTTCAGCTCTGGCCCCTGCCTGGTGGAACACTCTACCTCCAGCTAAGCGGGCCCTGCGGGATCTTAATGATTTCCGCAGGGCCTGCAAGACAGAGTTGTTCCACCGGGCCTTTGGGGAGTCCAGCCGCTGATGCCCCCCCTTCCTAACATCTGTGGACCCTGCTGTCTCTCTTCTCTTCTCTTCTTCCCCCTCTTCCGTTAGGGGATGTTT
Source organism: Sphaerodactylus townsendi (assembly GCF_021028975.2). Lineage (NCBI taxonomy): Eukaryota > Metazoa > Chordata > Lepidosauria > Squamata > Sphaerodactylidae > Sphaerodactylus > Sphaerodactylus townsendi. Next base: position 1,910,731 of record NW_025950363.1, read on the forward strand.
TAATAGGACACCATCGATATATCTGATGTTAGAACGCTGCATTTTAATGGGGTTGGTTTTAAGTATATAGAGCCGTTATTTAATGATTATTGATTGTATTGTGCTCTATCTATCTGTTTGTTCACCGCCCTGAGCCCTTCGGGGGAGGGCAGTTTAGAAATATAATAAATAATAATAATAATAATAATAATAATAATAATAATAATAATAATAATAATAATAATAATATGGCCTCCTATCCCATATGGTTTTGGTCAATGATTCTCAACAATAATCTTCTAGATCAGAGGTCTGCAATCTGTGGCTCTCCAGATGTTTGTGAACTACAATTCCCATCAGCCCCTGCCAGCTTGGCCAATTGGCCATGCCGGCAGGGGCTGATGGGGATTGTAGTTCATGAACATCCGGAGAGTCGCAGGTTGCAGACCCCTGTTCTAGATTGTTAAAAAAGAACTCTTCCTTCTCTCTTCACCACTTAAGAAGCTGGTTGAATCTCAGCCAGCCCCCCTTTCTCCTTCCTATAGTCTGATTTGTGCCTCATGTTCTAACCCAGGATCCCTCCCACATATTCCTGGCACTGAAACTCTGAGGGAGAAATGAATCTATATCCTCTTTAAGAAGAGCAACTCCGGACGACGTGCTCAATTCAGACTGCGGACGCTCCATGGATTTATAGCCTGGCTTTACGGTTCACCTCAGTTTTGCCTAGTTGCTTCAAGCTGCGCATACTAAAACCCACAGGGCAATAGCGGAGCACAAAATTGGGGGCGGGGGAGGACGAGAGCTGCTCTGGTGTACCGCCCTGACCTTTTAAAAAAACTCATTTGTCACTTCCTATCTTGTCGTTTCCCTCCCAAACAGTGTGATTTTTGCACCTGCCTCACCTATCTCGGGGGTGGGGGGAGTAAGCACCGTTAGTTTTTGTGGTTGCTGTTAAAAGAAAATAGCTGTTATGTGTTCTTCATGTATTTATTCATGGGATTGTCTTTCTGAGCACCTGGCCTTTTCAAATGGCTTATTAGTGATCTCCTAGAAGAGTCGGCGGCCGCCTTGCCTACGGGCCGCCCCAGCTCAATTCCCTCTCTCTGTTTCGACGCTAGACATTGTACACTGGAGGTGATATGGACCATGAAATAGCTCGGGAATGGCTTCACTCATGCAACTTAAACTTCATTGAATGAAGCTGATATCCAATGCCATCAGCAGGAAAACAGAACTGGAACTGGCGTCTTCAACTCAGGTTAGCATCTCTTGAGGTGATCCAACGCTGTCAGAGCTGGAAGTTGTTCTACAGTGAGCGGGAGGCTATTTTCGTCCATGTTTCCATCTTGAATGACAGGAAACAGAGCTGAATGGGTGAGGGGCGGTGAACTGATTTGAACCAGTCTAGAAACATCTTTTGCATGTGGCGGACTTGTAAAGAAATCCAAAAGAACTACCGTGTTTCCCCGAAAATAAGACAGTGTCTTATATTAATTTTTGCTCCCAAAGATGCATTATGTCTTATTTTCAGGGGATGTCTTATTTTTCTGTGTTCTGTTCGTCGGGCATGCTTCCAAACAAAAACTTTGCTACGTCTTACTTTCGGGGGATGCCTTATGTTTCGCACTTCAGCAAAACCTCTACTACATCTTATTTTCAGGGAATGTCTTATATTCGGGGAAACAGGGTAGTTCGATATGCATGCAAAAATGCAAAAAATACTGAAGATTGATTTTTTTATTTTCTGCTTAGGATACGTTACTAGGTTTTCTTCCTGAGAATTTTTCAAGGTAACTTAAAGAACTCTGTTTGTATTTGCTAACGGCAGCAAGAGCAGCAGGGGCAACCACTTGGAAAGCCGAAAGATGTCCAGACACAAAAATTTGGGAGGAAGAAGAAGAGTTTGGATTTATACTCCACCCGTCTCTCCTGTAAGGAGACTCAAGGTGGCTTACAAGCTCCTTTCCCTTCCTCTCCTCACAACAGACTCCTTATGAGGCAGGTGGGGCTGAGAACTAAAGAACTGTGACTAGCCCAAGGTCACCCAGCAGGAATGTAGGAGTGCGGAAACACATCTGGTTCACCAGATAAGCCTCTGCCATGCAGGCGAAGGAGTGGGGAATCGAATCCAATTCTCCAGGTTAGAATCCACCTGGTCTTAAACACTACACCACGCTAGCTCACTGGAAAAAGCAAGAGAGTATGAAACTAATGAATCTTGTAAGCAGACAGTCCAAACATGAGTTTGACAAGAAGTGGGAACTGGATTTTGTATATGTTGCTGAACGAATTACTTAAAAAATAAATAATAATTCTAATGGAGATTAAAAGTTAGTTGCCGAGGAGTTATATGTATGTGTCATTAATATGATAGTAGTTAAGGCCTAAGCAGCAGTGGCGTAGGAGAGGTTAAGAGCTCGTGTATCTAATCTGGAGGAACCGGGTTTGATTCCCCGCTCTGCCACCTGAGCTGTGGAGGCTTATCTGGGGAATTCAGATTAGCCTGTACACTCCCACACATGCCATATGGGTGACCTTGGGCTAGTCACAGCTTCTTGGAGCTCTCTCAGCCCCACCTACCTCACAGGGTGTTTGTTGTGAGGGGGGAAGGGCAAGGAGATTGTCAGCCCCTTTGAGTCTCCTGCAGGAGAGAAAGGGGGGATATAAATCCAAACTCCTCCTCCTCCTCCTCCTCCTCCTCCTCCTCCTCCTCCTCTTCCTCTTCCTCTTCCTCTTCCTCTTCTTCTTCCTCTTCCTCTTCCTCTTCCTCTTCCTCGTAATTATTTATTTGATATATACTATTGGTATTTATGAAGCCCAGGGTAAAGCACAGGGAAACAGGATAACAACAGCAAACATGCCCCGGAACAGGATAACAAGAGCAAACATGCCCAGCCCCCAGAACAAAGACTGCATGGTGAATGCTTTTTCCGATCGTGGTTAGCGCCCCGTGCCCAATGGGCTATAGCTTTTTTAAAACACCACAGTTACAATTACCAAAAATAACAGTTTCCTAATCTGAAGCACTCACCCCATAACCTTCACAAATGAGCACAGATCCAAAGCTTAGTTTGGTTCCAGTGTTCAAATTTTGAAAAGGATAATACTAGCTTTGAGTAGACGGCGCGCAGGGCATTCCCATTTCTCTTCACAACCCTCCTGTCGAGTAGGTGAAGCAGAGAAACAGAGATCATCGATCTGACTTGTATCTGGTGACGGGAGCTTTGATTCCCATAAGTTTCTCCCCTGAAAATCTTGCTGGGCTCCCAGATACTACTGGACGTAAACCTCACAGTCAGATCAATGGACCTTTTAGCAAAGGAGTGTCTATTTTGACTTTTTTTTGTAGTCTGGCAGCTTGAATTCTTCTCACTGCAGCTGGCAGCCGCTGAACCTAAGACCTTATGCATGCTCAGTTTCTTTTTTTCTTGTCTTTTGGTTTGGAAAAAGTTTTATTGGTCAAAGGGACTTTGGGTAGATCTTTGTGCTAGCATTCCAGGGACTTAGTCCCTGCTCTGTCTGACTGCCACCCTCTTGTCTCTCTCAGAACCAGCGTGGCATAGTGGTTAAGAGCAGGTGCACTCTGATCTGGAGAACTGGGTTTGATTTCCCCCTCTGCCACTTGAACTGTGGAAGTTTATCTGGGGAACCAGATTAGCTTGTGCACTCCAACACATGCCAGCTGGGTGACCTTGGGCTAGTCACAGTTCTTTGGAGCTCTCTCAGCCCCACTCACCTCACAGGGTGTTTGTTGTGGAGGGGGGGGAAGGAAAGGAGATTGTAAGCTGAGCTCCTTTGAGTGTCCTTGCAAGAGAGAAAGGGGGGATATAAATCCAAACTGCTGCTGCTGCTCCTCGTCCTCGTCATCCGTCGTCGTCGTCGTCGTCGTCGTCCTCGACCTCGCCGCCGCCGCCGCCGCCGCCGCCGCCGTCGCCTTCTTCTTCTTCTTCTTCTTCTTCTTCTTCTTCTTCTTCTTCTTCTTCTTCTTCTTCTTCTTCTTCTTCTTCTTCTTCTTCTTCTTCTTCTTCTTCTTCTTCTTCTTCTTCTTCTTCTTCTTTTTCTTCTTCTTCTTCTTCTTCTTCTTCTTCTTCTTCTTCAGCAATGGTGAAACAGATTCCCTTTCCCAGGCTCATTACCCTTGCCAAGGACAAAGATGTTGGACAACCTGATGGCAAAGCTGTTGCCTTCTGCATTCTTCAGATGAACAAGATCAAATGAACCAGGATGTCTTCTCGTTGGTAATCACACCAATACGACCCAATTTAGCCCTACCTGTCACCATGCACAAATGACCTGATTCAAACTTAATGAAGTCTGTGATCTAACCAATCTCCACTTCAACCTGGATGGTGCCATTCACCTTGATGAGAGGGTCTGGGTAGTGGTTGGTCCTATCACCATGAGACACAAGGTGTAGGATGCCTTTGGTACCTACCAAGGTCTTCCTCACCCTGCGTAGTTTGTACGTTGCATCTTCTGGGGTGATTTGGTGAACAGCAAGCGGTCTTTGGTGTCATAAACAAGGCAGAAATGCTTGGCTGTCTTCTCCTGCTGACTACATCCAGGAAGCCAGATGGGTGGGTGATATCTGTGTGGACTTTGCTATCAATCTTGATAAGTCTCTGCAGGTGGATCTTCTTGACCTCATCACCTGTTAAGACATACTTAAGCCTGTTTCTGAGGAAGGTGGCATTCTTTGAAAATGCTGGGGGGGGGGGGAGAATTAGGACTAACAAAAGGAAACACTTCTTCACGCAACGTGTGATGGGTGTTTGGAATATGCTGCCACAGGAGGTGGTGATGGCCACTAACCTGGATGGCTTTAAAAGGGGCTCGGACAGGTTTATGGAGGAGAAGTCGATCTATGGCTACCAATCTTGATCCTCCTTGATCTGAGATTGCAAATGCCTTAGCAGACCAGGTGCTCAGGAGCAGCAGCAGCAGCAGAAGGCCATTGCGTTCCCATCCTGCATGTGAGCTCCCAAAGGCACCTGGTGGGCCACTGCGAGTAGCAGAGTGCTGGACTGGATGGACTCTGGTCTGATCCAGCAGGCTCGTTCTTATGTTCTTATGTTCTTAAGGTGACGAGTGGGAGGCACTCCCTTAGTTTGTGGGGATCTGTTGATAGGCAAGATGCAAAGACATCCATCCATCATAAATAAATAAAGCCCAAAATATTCTGAGGGACCCGTCTCATCCAGCACACTCTCTTTTCAAACTGTTACCATCTGGCAGACGATACAGGGCTCTCAGAACTAGGACAAAGAGGCTTAGAGACAGCTTCTACTCTAGAGCTGTGGCTATGCTAAACTCCGCTGCTTCATATTGATGTATTTGGGGCTGTGTAGGGATGGGTGGAGGAAGGGGAAGTGAGGATGATGTATGAGTCTGAAATTGTGTGCATCGAGGAATGCTGCTGTAAATTTCGTTGTGCATGCACAATGACAATAAAAAAAATGCTTATGCTTATGCTTATGCTTATCCAGCATCCAGTATATTGGAGCCGCCACCTGCTTCAGGTGCTTCTTGGGTCCATGAGCCACGGCCACACTTTGCCGAGGAAATTTCAGGTGCTCAATTTCAGAACGACGGTCTTTTTTCTTTGCAGGCTTATGAAATATGATTCTGGAGGATGAATGAAAGCAGCTAACTGAAATTTGTCGTGTTGCAATTTGGGGGGGGTTTCAGCCTCACAAATCCGCCATAGTCTGGGAGGAAAACTTCTTGTTTACAGGACTGGTGGAAATCTAATTCGGACACTTTCTGGGGAATTCACCCCTGAAAACTCTCAGGCAGGGGCTGATAAACCCTATGTCGTAATTGGCAACCCCCCGTTACAAAGGGGCCAAGGATGCTTTTTAAAAAAATTTGCTCGACAGGTTGCTCAGGCGTAAAGAGCGGCGTTCCTCCAGCAGGTAATTTGATTGCAATGTCAGCTGTCTGGGCCTTTCCACTTTTTCATCTTTCAGTGTTACAGACCGCGGCTATCCCTGCCAAGTACCTGGCTGAGCAGAGGACTTGTAGCAGGGGTCTCTGCTCAATCAATACTGTTCGACTTGAAAGCCCTAGAAGCAAAATTGTCCAGTGTTTATGAAAAAAATGTTCATGCATTACAGTCTTTCTCCCATAACTGAGGAACTTGTTAAAAAAACAGAAAAGGATTATGAACACAAACATGTAAATGCAGACTGCTCCTGGCCCAAATGAACTCAAGAGTGGAAAACGTGCATGAAGGAAACACAGCAGCCTGCAATAAGGGGAAATGGGAAGAAATCCACCATTAGTTCCACCCGCTTCTTCTCTATTCCATCACCAGCTCTGCTGATCTTCTGAAAGGATTTTGGGGACAATAAGCAGGGGAAAGTCCTTCCATAAGGATAGCGAGGATGGTGTAGTGGTTAAGACTGGCAGGTTCTAATCTGAAGAACCAGGGTTGAGTCTCTCCTCCTCCACAAAGAATCATAAAGTTGGAAGAGACCCCCAAGGACCACCAACCCCCTGCCAGGCAGGAACATACAATCACATGAATGGTGGACTCTAATCTGGAGAACCAGGTTCAAATCTCCACTCCTCCACATGACTTTGTGGAGTGACCTTGGGCTAGTCACAGTTCTCTCAGAACTCTCTCAGCTCCACCTACCTCACAGAGCCCTTCGGGGATTGGGCGGTATATAAGCCCAATAAGTAAGTAAGTAAGTAAGTAAGTAAGTAAGTAAGTAAGTAAGTAAGTAAGTAAGTAAGTAAGTAAGTAAGTAAGTAAGTAAGTAAAAGTACCTGTTGTGAAGAAGGGAAGGTGATTGCAAGCCACTTTGAGGTTTTTTGAAAATCTCTAAAAAAAGTCAGTCTTTTAAAAAATCCTGGCTTTCAGCAGCTTGCGAGAGAACGGATGGACAGGAGGCACGATATTTGCTCCTGTTTTTCTTTAAAAAATTGTGGCTTGCATCTGCATAGCTACACAGATGCAGATGGTCATATCGTGGGACATCGGCATGGCTGCGGGGTTTATTTGTGCATGCTTGTGTAGCTACGCATACGTAGGAAGTAATTAAAAGAAATAGCCACATCTCCGTGCAAAGGCACACGGATTGTTTCCATGGGCTCCAATCGCTGCCTGCACAGATGCATGTAAACACAAAAACAGGAAAATAGGTTACTTGGAGACAGCAGTGGCATAGTGGTTAAGAGCAGGTGCACTCTAATCTGAAGAACCAGGTTTGATTCCCCGCTCTGCCACTTAAGTTGTGGAGACTTATCTGGGGAACCAGATTAGTCTGTGCACTCCAACATACCAGCATGCCAGCTGGGTGACCTTGGGCTAGTCACATCTTCTTGGAGGTCTCTCAGCCCCACCCACCTCACAGGGTGTTTGTTGGGGGGGGGGAAGGGAAAGGAGATTGTAAGCCCCTTTGAGTCTCTTTACAGGAGAGAAAGGGGGATATAAATCCAAACTCTTCTCTCTTCTGTAATCTAAAGGGAGAGGCACATTCGCTTTTCCACCTTTGCAAGATCCATCAAGTGCTAGCAAGATACACCTCTTCTTTATTTCTCAGTCAGCTCCTTGCTGGGATCAGCATCTGCACTTTTCAGATGTGCTGGATAGTCCCCGTCACCTCCTGTTACCGTTCCAGAGACAGCAACACTAGGCAAAAACAAGGGAGCAACGGGACACAGCTGCGGATGAACTTGGAAGACGATTCAAGTGATATCCTTGTGCGGAGAACCATTTTCTTTTCATTGCCGACACTGTCCTATTTCCCTTCATTTACCTGGGCCTGAACTTTGGCTCGAATACCATCTGTCATTCCACATAAGTGGCCAATTACAGCTCCGCTCAGCAAAAAGGGCTCTTTGTGTCTGATTCCTCTTGAACTCGTGTGCGGTCTGCGTGACGTTTTTTTGTGTCTGTGTGCTTTCGCTAGGAGTTATTGCCCCTTTTAATGGCCGCTTCGAACCAAATCGACTTAAGTGCCGTGGAGGGCCGTATCAGCGTCCGGAAGATAATAAGCCCAGGTTTGTCCTCAAACCTGGAAAACTCATTGTGTTTGGTCCTTGCCGTTCCACAAATTACACAGGCTCCCCAGTTCTCCTCTGCCTCCCTCTTAGCGGCTACAAATGAGATGAGAAGCCAGCAAGCCGTGATTAGATCTCTCCTCTTTCTATCTCCAGGCTGGTAACATTATTAAGGCTCTAATTATGTCAGTTGGGCCATCAGGGGCTCATTCTGTGGCTCGCCTTCCTGTGTGATCTATGCAACCCTCTGTCAACAATGCCCTTCTACAGCTTACATAAGGGCAAACTTGTCCTTTGTGGCCCATGGCAATAAACGGACATCGTTTTGACATAAACAAATTTCACAATCCTGATGAAGAGAGCTATGACTCTGGAAAGCTTATACCTCCCCCCCCCCCACAAAAAATTGTGTTGGTCTTTACGGTGCTACTGGATTTGAATCGAGCTGTTTGAATGCAGAACCAAGATGCCACCCTCTGAAACTATTTTTACAATCCTGTGGGAAGGGATTTCATTCTTCTGAAACAAGATGATTAGAAGAGGGCAAGATAGAAGTTTATAAGATTGTGCCTGGGATGGAGGAAATTGATAGAGAGTTCTTCACAACTGGTCTCCGTTCCTGAAATATATGAAAATTAGAAAAGAATGTAAAGCTATTATGAGTTGTTGTGTTATTTAAAACAAAGGCAAGGACTAAATACATAAAGACTATTCATTTTTTTAAAAATGTAAATATATGTAAGAACTTAAATGTAAATATAAATTTGTGTTGGATTATGTATAGAAATATGACGAAGTTAAGAAAAGAAGTAAGTCTTACGTAAAGTAAAGTAAAAAATCTTATATTCTAGAAATGAAGCTAGTAGGAAGTCAGAATAAGATACTGCTTAAATAATATGAAATAGAGGTAGCGAATAGAAATTTAGCAGAATAGTGAGGAAGATATGTTATATAATGATTTACAAGATGATGCGTAATGTTAGTTAATGTAAAAAGGAATTAGGAATAAGATGAGGAAGTAGATATGATTTAACAGAAAGGCATTAGTAATATTTTAATAGCACTGAAACAATGTATGTTTGATCTATGTTGATGTATCAATAAATTTTTTTTTAAAAAAAGATAGAGAGTTCTTCACTTCTCCCTGTACTGTGACACTGGAACTCAGGGGCACTCGGACCCCTTCCCAAACAGCAAATGTATCAGCTTGCAATTGGGATAAGAAAGAGAAGATGAAAAAGTTTGGATTCATACACCCCCCTCCCCCTTGTCTCTCCTGTAAGGAGAGTGGGGCTGAGAGAGCTTGCTTGATTTTCTTTATTCTTCAGATTCTGTCATCAAAATGGGGAAGTTCATAATCAATTAGGAAATGTATATTGTCATGGATTGTGAAAATGACTATCATGTATAGATGGTTTTCATTTTGAGTGTTTTAATTACTTTATAATGGGAATATATTAAAAGTTTGTACTATTGTACTAACAAGGCATTACAAATCAATGAAAAGCATTTTCATTGCATTTTCATTCATGGGGTAGAAAATGTTGACAGAGAGAAATTTTTCTCTCTTTCTCACAATATTAGAACCAGGGGGCATTCATTGAAAATGCTGGGAGGAAGAATTAGGACTAATAAAAGGAAACACTTCTTCACACAACGTGTGATTGGTGTTTGGAATATGCTGCCACAGGAGGTGGTGATGGCCACTAACCTGGATAGCTTTAAAAAGGGCTTGGACAGATTGATGGAAGAGAAGTCGATCTATGGCTACCAATCTTGATCCTCCTTGATCTGAGATTGCAATTGCCTTAGCAGACCAGGTGCTCAGGAGCAGCAGCAGCAGAAGGCCATTGCTTTCATATCCTGCATGTGAGCTCCCAAAGGCACCTGGTGGGCCACTGCGAGTAGCAGAGAGCTGGACTAGATGGACTCTGGTCTGATCCAGCAGGCTACTTCTTATGTTCTTATGTTCTTATTTTTTATTGATTTAATGCAAAGTCTTGAGATATATTACAGGTTCAAATCTGGGTATAAGTTAGAGGTAAGCCAAATAACGCTGAGTTTGACGATAATACTGTTCCAGTAGGTCCCAATGAGAAGTCAAATAATATAAGAAGAGAAATTAACTGTTGAAGACATTTAGTGTAATTTGATATATTTGTTGTATGTATTAATGTAATCTTATATCACCTTTGCAACTTTGGAAATGCTTTTAAGGAAAAAGTGAACTAATAAACTTTATTTTTGGAAAATAATAATTAAAAAATTTAAAAAGCATTTTCAAAATATCTGCTCTAGCTAGAATGTCTTTCAAAGAATCAAGCTTGTTAATATAAGAGCAAGGTTTGAGTCCAGTAGCACCTTACAGATCAACATGATCCCAAGGGTATAAGCTTTCAAGAGTCTCCTTCTGTCCCCAGATCTCTTGGCTTCCCTACCCTGACTTGGTAACCCTTGTTAGTGCTGAAGGTGGAGGAAGAAGAAATTTCAGTTTCCTCTTATTGCAGGGGCAGCCTTGATATTATGTACAATCGGGAGAAGTTCGCAAGCCATCCAGACAAACTCGGTTCGCGCGAACAGGCCCCGAACAGATCTGTGCGCATCCCGAGATGGGGGCTGTAGCAGAAGCGGCAGACGGAGTTTCTGAATGCAGAGCGGCCTCTAAAGAATTCTCCGAATGTCCTCAAATGTCTCAGGGGAAAGAAGGGAAATGTTAGAGGCAAGGAAGCTGCACGTAGCAGATCCCGGGAGGCCCCAAACGTTGGCAGTGAAGAGGAAGCGAATTAATTGACAAGCATCACAGACGTGGCACACACACACCTAGGAGAGTCGAGTCAAGGGCCCAAAGATGGTGCCCATCCCTGAGGCACCGTGTGTTGTGAACAGCCCAGGTTCCATTCGTCGACACTTAGCCAACAACTGGAGTGGTTCTGAGTGTTCGGTAAGAGCTAGGAAAGCTTCTGGTTTGAACTTTCTTTCTGGCAGAAGCTTGACAGCCCATTGAGTAAGTAGAGTAAAAATGAACAAGCGTTTTGTGTCAGCTTTGCCCACCAGGGTACACCGTGCAGTACAAGGGCAGGTTAGAAGGGAGGGGTGTTGGGGTGGCCATAGTCCATAAAAAGGCCCATGCCCCTTCTGCTTCTGGAAGAGCCAGCATGATATAGTGGTTAAGAGCAGGTGGATTCTAATCTGGAGCACCAGGTTCGATTCCCCACTCCTCCACCTGAGTGGCGGAGGCTTATCTGGTGAACCAGATGTGTTTCCGCATTCCTACATTCCTACTGGGTGACCTTGGGAAAGTCACTGTTCTTCGGAACTCTCTCAGCCCCACCTACCTCACAAGGTGTCTGTTGTGGGGAGAGGAAGGGAAAGGAGTTTGTAAGCCACCTTGAGTCTCCTTACAGGTGAGAAAGGTGGGGTATAAATCCAAACTCTTCTTCTTCTGCACTTGGAATCGAGGGCCTGTTCCTGTTCCTGGACCAGAGAGATAGGACAGGGATGCTGTTGTTGTATCATCCACCCCGCTGCCCCAAAGCATCATACGAACATAAGAACATAAGAACAAGCCAGCTGGATCAGACCAGAGTCCATCTAGTCCAGCTCTCTGCTACTCGCAGTGGCCCACCAGGTGCCTTTGGGAGCTCACATGCAGGAGGTGAAAGCAATGGCCTTCTGCGGCTGTTGCTCCCGAGCACCTGGACTGTTAAGGCATTTGCAATCTGAGATCAAGGAGGATCAAGATTGGTAGCCATAAATCGACTTCTCCTCCATAAATCTGTCCAAGCCCCTTTTAAAGCTATCCAGGTTAGTGGCCATCACCCCCTCCTGTGGCAGCATATTCCAAACACCAATCACACGTTGCGTGAAGAAGTGTTTCCTTTTATTAGTCCTAATTCTTCCCCCCAGCATTTTCAATGTATGCCCCCTGGTTCTAGTATTGTGAGAATCCCTGTCTGAGCTGATGGACACAATCTCTGAGTTGGTGTTGCAGGCCCCGAGTACAGTTGTGTTGAAGGACCTCAGTGTCCACATGGGGAACACCTCTTGCAGATTGGCTCAAGGCCTTATGGCTGCCATGATAACCATGGGAATGTCTCAATATGTACACTGCCTAACACACAGAGCAGGACATCCCCTCGATGTGTTTTTTGTTATGGAACGGTTAGGGGTGATCCACTGGTGGGGGATTGCAAAGGGTGCCCATAATCATAAACAGACCACTACCTGGTAACTTTGGGACTGTGGATCTCACCCCACAGCTGTCGGGCTGTAGAACCTAGCGTTGTGGTGTCTGCTCCTGGAGGAAGATGGAATCTGAAGAATTCTTAAGGGATCTGGTGGATTTTCCAGCTAGTCTGTCTGTTGCTCCTGCAAAAGTGATATAAGATTACATTAATACATACAACAAATATATCAAATTACACTAAATGTCTTCAACAGTTAACTTCTCTACTTATATTATTTGACTTCTCATTCAGACATACTGAAACAGTATTATCGTCAAACTCAGCGTTATTTGGCTAACCTCTTACTTATACCCAGATTTGAATAGAACCTGCAATATATCTCAAGACTTTGCTTTAAATCTGTATGGCCGTGTTCTAGCAGCATTCTCTCCTGACGTTTCGCCTGCATCTGTGGCTGGCATCTTCCGAGGATCTGATGGTAGGAATGGAAAGCAAGTGGAGTATATATACTGTGAGGTCAAAAGGTGAGGCCATCTGAATAGAACTTTGAATCTATTCAGATGGCCTCACCTTTTCACCCCACAGCATATATACACTCCACTTCTTTCCATTCCTACCATCAGATCCTCTGAAGATGCCAGCCACGGATGCAGGCGAAACGTCAGGAGAGAATGCTGCTAGAACACGGCCATACAGCCGGGAAACCACACAGCACCCCAGTGATTCTGGCCGTGAAAGCCTTCGACAATACACCTACTAGATTGCCTATGGCGGTAGGGGAAATTACCCAGAATAGAACATTTTCCTGTGAAAAGTCCTCTCACTGGACGTGGCTTCACCGGGTGACAGTTTGCTGAGGAAAGCAATTTGGTTTCCTCCTGAGAAAGTTCAGTTTGCCCTACACAGTGCCAAGAGCCTCCGTAGCTCGGTGTTCAACCTAACCTCAATTTCCCGGCCCCTGACTCTTCCTTGCAATAACAAATGATTTGTTGCAGAGGAGGCGGAGAGTGTCCTCAAGACCACGCCATCTGTCTGCATTACCCCAGACATGTAGTTTACACTTGCTCATTACTGACTCAGTGTTATATATGGTCAGAGTTGGGAAGATGTACCAGTTTAAAATAGTCAACGATACAGGTGGGGGCTGTGAACATCTTCTCTCACTGGCTGTTTTCATCCAATCCCAGGGACCTCTTTAGGGCTGCCAGTTCTGGGCTGGGAAATACCCAGAGATTTGGAGGGGTGGGGCTTGAGAAGAAGAAGAAGAAGAAGAAGAAGAAGAAGAAGAAGAAGAAGAAGAAGAAGAAGAAGAAGAAGAAGAAGCAGAAGAAGAAGAAGAAGAAGAAGAAGAAGAAGAAGAAGAAGAAGAAGAGGAGGAGGAGGAGGAGGAGGAGGAGGAGGAGGAGGAGGAGGAGGAGGAGGAGTTTGGATTTATATCCCCCCCACCCCCCCCCCCCCCCACCCCCCCCCCCCCCCACCCCCCCCCCCCCCCACCCCCCCCCCCCCCCACCCCCCCCCCCCCCCACCCCCCCCCCCCCCCACCCCCCCCCCCCCCCACCCCCCCCCCCCCCCACCCCCCCCCCCCCCCACCCCCCCCCCCCCCCACCCCCCCCCCCCCCCACCCCCCCCCCCCCCCACCCCCCCCCCCCCCCACCCCCCCCCCCCCCCACCCCCCCCCCCCCCCACCCCCCCCCCCCCCCACCCCCCCCCCCCCCCACCCCCCCCCCCCCCCACCCCCCCCCCCCCCCACCCCCCCCCCCCCCCACCCCCCCCCCCCCCCACCCCCCCCCCCCCCCACCCCCCCCCCCCCCCACCCCCCCCCCCCCCCACCCCCCCCCCCCCCCACCCCCCCCCCCCCCCACCCCCCCCCCCCCCCACCCCCCCCCCCCCCCACCCCCCCCCCCCCCCACCCCCCCCCCCCCCCACCCCCCCCCCCCCCCACCCCCCCCCCCCCCCACCCCCCCCCCCCCCCACCCCCCCCCCCCCCCACCCCCCCCCCCCCCCACCCCCCCCCCCCCCCACCCCCCCCCCCCCCCACCCCCCCCCCCCCCCACCCCCCCCCCCCCCCACCCCCCCCCCCCCCCACCCCCCCCCCCCCCCACCCCCCCCCCCCCCCACCCCCCCCCCCCCCCACCCCCCCCCCCCCCCACCCCCCCCCCCCCCCACCCCCCCCCCCCCCCACCCCCCCCCCCCCCCACCCCCCCCCCCCCCCACCCCCCCCCCCCCCCACCCCCCCCCCCCCCCACCCCCCCCCCCCCCCACCCCCCCCCCCCCCCACCCCCCCCCCCCCCCACCCCCCCCCCCCCCCACCCCCCCCCCCCCCCACCCCCCCCCCCCCCCACCCCCCCCCCCCCCCACCCCCCCCCCCCCCCACCCCCCCCCCCCCCCACCCCCCCCCCCCCCCACCCCCCCCCCCCCCCACCCCCCCCCCCCCCCACCCCCCCCCCCCCCCACCCCCCCCCCCCCCCACCCCCCCCCCCCCCCACCCCCCCCCCCCCCCACCCCCCCCCCCCCCCACCCCCCCCCCCCCCCACCCCCCCCCCCCCCCACCCCCCCCCCCCCCCACCCCCCCCCCCCCCCACCCCCCCCCCCCCCCACCCCCCCCCCCCCCCACCCCCCCCCCCCCCCACCCCCCCCCCCCCCCACCCCCCCCCCCCCCCACCCCCCCCCCCCCCCACCCCCCCCCCCCCCCACCCCCCCCCCCCCCCACCCCCCCCCCCCCCCACCCCCCCCCCCCCCCACCCCCCCCCCCCCCCACCCCCCCCCCCCCCCACCCCCCCCCCCCCCCACCCCCCCCCCCCCCCACCCCCCCCCCCCCCCACCCCCCCCCCCCCCCACCCCCCCCCCCCCCCACCCCCCCCCCCCCCCACCCCCCCCCCCCCCCACCCCCCCCCCCCCCCACCCCCCCCCCCCCCCACCCCCCCCCCCCCCCACCCCCCCCCCCCCCCACCCCCCCCCCCCCCCACCCCCCCCCCCCCCCACCCCCCCCCCCCCCCACCCCCCCCCCCCCCCACCCCCCCCCCCCCCCACCCCCCCCCCCCCCCACCCCCCCCCCCCCCCACCCCCCCCCCCCCCCACCCCCCCCCCCCCCCACCCCCCCCCCCCCCCACCCCCCCCCCCCCCCACCCCCCCCCCCCCCCACCCCCCCCCCCCCCCACCCCCCCCCCCCCCCACCCCCCCCCCCCCCCACCCCCCCCCCCCCCCACCCCCCCCCCCCCCCACCCCCCCCCCCCCCCACCCCCCCCCCCCCCCACCCCCCCCCCCCCCCACCCCCCCCCCCCCCCACCCCCCCCCCCCCCCACCCCCCCCCCCCCCCACCCCCCCCCCCCCCCACCCCCCCCCCCCCCCACCCCCCCCCCCCCCCACCCCCCCCCCCCCCCACCCCCCCCCCCCCCCACCCCCCCCCCCCCCCACCCCCCCCCCCCCCCACCCCCCCCCCCCCCCACCCCCCCCCCCCCCCACCCCCCCCCCCCCCCACCCCCCCCCCCCCCCACCCCCCCCCCCCCCCACCCCCCCCCCCCCCCACCCCCCCCCCCCCCCACCCCCCCCCCCCCCCACCCCCCCCCCCCCCCACCCCCCCCCCCCCCCACCCCCCCCCCCCCCCACCCCCCCCCCCCCCCACCCCCCCCCCCCCCCACCCCCCCCCCCCCCCACCCCCCCCCCCCCCCACCCCCCCCCCCCCCCACCCCCCCCCCCCCCCACCCCCCCCCCCCCCCACCCCCCCCCCCCCCCACCCCCCCCCCCCCCCACCCCCCCCCCCCCCCACCCCCCCCCCCCCCCACCCCCCCCCCCCCCCACCCCCCCCCCCCCCCACCCCCCCCCCCCCCCACCCCCCCCCCCCCCCACCCCCCCCCCCCCCCACCCCCCCCCCCCCCCACCCCCCCCCCCCCCCACCCCCCCCCCCCCCCACCCCCCCCCCCCCCCACCCCCCCCCCCCCCCACCCCCCCCCCCCCCCACCCCCCCCCCCCCCCACCCCCCCCCCCCCCCACCCCCCCCCCCCCCCACCCCCCCCCCCCCCCACCCCCCCCCCCCCCCACCCCCCCCCCCCCCCACCCCCCCCCCCCCCCACCCCCCCCCCCCCCCACCCCCCCCCCCCCCCACCCCCCCCCCCCCCCACCCCCCCCCCCCCCCACCCCCCCCCCCCCCCACCCCCCCCCCCCCCCACCCCCCCCCCCCCCCACCCCCCCCCCCCCCCACCCCCCCCCCCCCCCACCCCCCCCCCCCCCCACCCCCCCCCCCCCCCACCCCCCCCCCCCCCCACCCCCCCCCCCCCCCACCCCCCCCCCCCCCCACCCCCCCCCCCCCCCACCCCCCCCCCCCCCCACCCCCCCCCCCCCCCACCCCCCCCCCCCCCCACCCCCCCCCCCCCCCACCCCCCCCCCCCCCCACCCCCCCCCCCCCCCACCCCCCCCCCCCCCCACCCCCCCCCCCCCCCACCCCCCCCCCCCCCCACCCCCCCCCCCCCCCACCCCCCCCCCCCCCCACCCCCCCCCCCCCCCACCCCCCCCCCCCCCCACCCCCCCCCCCCCCCACCCCCCCCCCCCCCCACCCCCCCCCCCCCCCACCCCCCCCCCCCCCCACCCCCCCCCCCCCCCACCCCCCCCCCCCCCCACCCCCCCCCCCCCCCACCCCCCCCCCCCCCCACCCCCCCCCCCCCCCACCCCCCCCCCCCCCCACCCCCCCCCCCCCCCACCCCCCCCCCCCCCCACCCCCCCCCCCCCCCACCCCCCCCCCCCCCCACCCCCCCCCCCCCCCACCCCCCCCCCCCCCCACCCCCCCCCCCCCCCACCCCCCCCCCCCCCCACCCCCCCCCCCCCCCACCCCCCCCCCCCCCCACCCCCCCCCCCCCCCACCCCCCCCCCCCCCCACCCCCCCCCCCCCCCACCCCCCCCCCCCCCCACCCCCCCCCCCCCCCACCCCCCCCCCCCCCCACCCCCCCCCCCCCCCACCCCCCCCCCCCCCCACCCCCCCCCCCCCCCACCCCCCCCCCCCCCCACCCCCCCCCCCCCCCACCCCCCCCCCCCCCCACCCCCCCCCCCCCCCACCCCCCCCCCCCCCCACCCCCCCCCCCCCCCACCCCCCCCCCCCCCCACCCCCCCCCCCCCCCACCCCCCCCCCCCCCCACCCCCCCCCCCCCCCACCCCCCCCCCCCCCCACCCCCCCCCCCCCCCACCCCCCCCCCCCCCCACCCCCCCCCCCCCCCACCCCCCCCCCCCCCCACCCCCCCCCCCCCCCACCCCCCCCCCCCCCCACCCCCCCCCCCCCCCACCCCCCCCCCCCCCCACCCCCCCCCCCCCCCACCCCCCCCCCCCCCCACCCCCCCCCCCCCCCACCCCCCCCCCCCCCCACCCCCCCCCCCCCCCACCCCCCCCCCCCCCCACCCCCCCCCCCCCCCACCCCCCCCCCCCCCCACCCCCCCCCCCCCCCACCCCCCCCCCCCCCCACCCCCCCCCCCCCCCACCCCCCCCCCCCCCCACCCCCCCCCCCCCCCACCCCCCCCCCCCCCCACCCCCCCCCCCCCCCACCCCCCCCCCCCCCCACCCCCCCCCCCCCCCACCCCCCCCCCCCCCCACCCCCCCCCCCCCCCACCCCCCCCCCCCCCCACCCCCCCCCCCCCCCACCCCCCCCCCCCCCCACCCCCCCCCCCCCCCACCCCCCCCCCCCCCCACCCCCCCCCCCCCCCACCCCCCCCCCCCCCCACCCCCCCCCCCCCCCACCCCCCCCCCCCCCCACCCCCCCCCCCCCCCACCCCCCCCCCCCCCCACCCCCCCCCCCCCCCACCCCCCCCCCCCCCCACCCCCCCCCCCCCCCACCCCCCCCCCCCCCCACCCCCCCCCCCCCCCACCCCCCCCCCCCCCCACCCCCCCCCCCCCCCACCCCCCCCCCCCCCCACCCCCCCCCCCCCCCACCCCCCCCCCCCCCCACCCCCCCCCCCCCCCACCCCCCCCCCCCCCCACCCCCCCCCCCCCCCACCCCCCCCCCCCCCCACCCCCCCCCCCCCCCACCCCCCCCCCCCCCCACCCCCCCCCCCCCCCACCCCCCCCCCCCCCCACCCCCCCCCCCCCCCACCCCCCCCCCCCCCCACCCCCCCCCCCCCCCACCCCCCCCCCCCCCCACCCCCCCCCCCCCCCACCCCCCCCCCCCCCCACCCCCCCCCCCCCCCACCCCCCCCCCCCCCCACCCCCCCCCCCCCCCACCCCCCCCCCCCCCCACCCCCCCCCCCCCCCACCCCCCCCCCCCCCCACCCCCCCCCCCCCCCACCCCCCCCCCCCCCCACCCCCCCCCCCCCCCACCCCCCCCCCCCCCCACCCCCCCCCCCCCCCACCCCCCCCCCCCCCCACCCCCCCCCCCCCCCACCCCCCCCCCCCCCCACCCCCCCCCCCCCCCACCCCCCCCCCCCCCCACCCCCCCCCCCCCCCACCCCCCCCCCCCCCCACCCCACAATTGACCATGCTGGCAGGGGCTGATGGGAATTGTAGTCCATGACAACTGGAGTGCCAAAGGTTTGCCACCACGGGCCTAGAGCATCCCAGGCAAGAGTTCGTTCAGCTGCTGCTTAATAACTGTGGTATGGATTTTGTGGCTTTCTTTGGTCTGTTAGTAGAGCCAAACTAGTCTGTCTGGCTAGTGCAGTGGTGGCAAACCAATTGGCCATGCTGGAAGGGGCTGATGGGAATTGTAGTCCATAACATCTGGAGTGCCAAAGGTTTGCCACCACGGGGCTAGTGGCATTTAGCCATTGGGCTGGGGAACATTGAACAGGGTCATGAAGGATGGCTTCGCTACACGATCCAAAGGGGAGGTCCCTTAAGGGCCTCATGGCAAGAGGTCTGGCAGACAACGCCTGAGTCAGTATGCTGACTACCCTTCCAAGAGGCTGATGGCAGGCATGGCTAATGGTGTCCACTTCTTGCTTTATAACAAGTTATCTTTTCTTTATTTCCCCCGAACAGGTTGGCTGGAGGATTCACTGGTAGCGATGACTTCCAACTTCCAGATGGAGGGCAACCAAGCAATGACTTCCAACTTCCAGATGGAGAGCAACGAGGATGATTGAAGGATTGGAGCACCTTCCTTATGAGGAGAGGCTGCAGCGTTTGGGACTCTTTAGTTTGGAGAGGAGACGTCTGAGGGGGGATATGATTGGAGTCTATAAAATTATGCCTGGGGTAGAAAATGTTGACACAGAGCAATTTTTCTCTCTTTCTCACAATACTAGAACCAGGGGCATTCATTGAAAATGCTGGGGGGAAGAATTAGGACTAATAAAAGGAAACACTTTTTCACACAACGTGTGATTGGTGTTTGGAATATGCTGTCACAGGAGGTAGTGATGGCCACTAACCTGGATAGCTTTAAAAGGGGCTTGGACAGATTTATGGAGGAGAAGTCGATCTCTGGCTACCAATCTTGATCCTCTTTGATCTGAGATTGCAAATGCCTTAGCAGACCAGGTGCTTGGGAGCAACAGCTGCAGAAGGCCGTTGCTTTCACATCCTGCACGTGAGCTCCCAAAGGCACCTGGTGGGCCACTGTGAGTAGCAGAGAGCTGGACTAGATGGACTCTGGTCTGATCCAGCAGGCTAGTTCTTATGTTCTTATGTTCTTATGATGACAGGCATGGCTAATGGTGTCCACTTCTTGCTTTATAACAAGTTATCTTTTCTTTATTTCCCCCAACAGGTTGGCTGGAGGATTCACTGGTAGCGATGACTTCCAACTTCCAGATGGAGGGCAACCAAAACGGTAAAAGGTCTGCAATCCATGCCTTACGAGGATAGACTTAGGGAGTTGGGGATGTTTACTTTGATGAAGAGAAGGTTAAGAGGTGACATTTGTTTAGATCTCTGCAGGGATGTCATGTTGGTGAGGGAGCAAGCTCTTTTTCTGCGGCTCCAGAGATTAGGACCAGGAGTAATGGGTCCAAGGTGAAAAAAAAGAGATTCTACCTAAACATCAGGAATAACATCCTGACTGTAAGGGCTGTTCGACAGTGGAATTCACTCCCTCGCAGTGTGGTAGAATCTCCTTCTTTGGACGTGTTTAAAGAGAGGCTGGATGGCCATCTGACAGGAGTGCTTTGATTGTGTGTTCCTGCCTGGCAGGGGGTTGGACTTGATGGCCCTTGGGGTCTCTTCCAACTCTATGATTCTATGATTCTATGGTTCCAGGAGATCTCCTGGAGTCTGAACCCATCTCCAGACTACAGAGATCAGTTTCCCTGAGGAAACACCTACTTTGTAGCGTAGACGCTATGGCGTTATCCCCACGGGGTTGCTCCCTTTCCCCAAGAAGAAGAGGAGGAGTTTGGATTTATATCCCCCCTTTCTTTCCTGCAGGAGACTCAAAGGGGCTTACAATCTCCTTGCCCTTCCCCCCTCACAGCAAACACCTTGTGAGGTAGGTGGGGCTGAGAGAGCTCCAAAAAGCTGTGACTAGCCCAAGGTCACCCAGCTGGCGTGTGTGGCAGTGTACAGGCTAATCTGAATTCCCCAGATAAGTCTCCACAGCTCAGGCGGCAGAGCTGGGAATCAAACCCGGTTCCTCCAGATCAGATACACAAGCTCTTAACCGCCTACGCTACTGCTGCTTTACCCCCAAATCTGTAGGAATATCCCAACCCATAGTTGGCAGCTCTATGTTGGCCTGGAAGAAGTGCCTGTTGCGTTCCACCCATGCTGCAGCCCAAGAATACTTCTCGTTCTTCATCCGCACTGTAAGTAAGAAAGTTGTGGTCTTATTTTCCCATTCCGGTGTGTTTGTGTCATCTTTCTCCTCTTCCTTCCTGGCTACTATCCCTTCCAGATGCCAGTGTCCGCTGCCGCCATTCCATCTCATTTGGACTGCAGAAATGCTGAATGGGGCCTCAATCACAAGGTTTCCTCCCCTAGCCACTCCCCCCCCCTCCTCGAAAGAGCAATTTTAAAGACAATGGCATCTTCTAAACATGAGGCAGAGCCCTGACAAGTTCTTCAGCTCATTCAGACATAATGACAGGGGAGTGAGCCAAAGTCTGGGTTTCTTTGTCCGGAGAAATCAGTCGCTTGTCTTCCAGGAAGAGGGTTCATATTCTGAGTGGCAGAGGCGAAGAATGGCATGTTAATTATGGGTGCAGACTATGAAGAGCAGAGAAGATGACCAAACATAATGAGACTTCTTTTGTTCTCTGCAAAGTGGAAACCAGTTATGTGTGAGCCGCTCTTCTCCCTCTCCCTATAGACTTATAAATCAAGCAGGGTTTCGTAGCACATGTTAGCGACTTATGGTGAGACCTGGAAAAAAATGGATGCTTGGAGGGTGGACTCTATTATGTTGTATCTTCCTAGGCCAGGGGTCTGCAACCTGCAGCTCTCCAGATGTTCATGGACTACAATTCCCAACAGCCCCTGTCAGGGCTGTTCGGCAGTGGAATTCACTGCCTCGGAGTGTGGTGGAGTCTCTTTCTTTGGAGGTTTTTAAATAGAGGCTGGATGAACATATGTTGGGAGTGCTTTGATTGTGTGCTCCTGCGTGGCAGGGGGTTGGACTCGATGGCCCTTGCGATCTCTTCCAACTCTATGATTCTATGATTCAATTTAAGGTTAACAATAAGAAGTTCTATCCAGAAGTTCTCAGTTCCAACTGGTTCCCACCCCCAAAGTCTCTTAACTTTTCCCATCAACTTGAGTTCTTAAAGGTACATATCATCACAGGGCACAGGGCCATAGAGTCCATCCTCCAAACCATTTTTTCCAGACGAAGAAGAAGAAGAAGAAGAAGAAGAAGAAGAAGAAGAAGAAGAAGAAGAAGAAGAAGAAGAAGAAGAAGAGGAGGAGGAGGAGGAGGAGGAGGAGGAGGAGGAGGAGGAGGAGGAGGAGGAGGAGGAGGAGTTTGGATTTATATCCCCCCCTTTCTCTCCTGCAGGAGACTCAAAGGGGCTTACAATCTCCTTGCCCTTCCCCCCTCACAACAAACACCCTGTGAGGTAGGTGGGGCTGAGAGAGCTCCGAGAAGCTGTGACTAGCCCAAGGTCACCCAGCTGGCATGTGTGGGAGTGCACAGGCTAATCTGAATCCCCCAGATACGCCTCCACAGCTCAGGCGGCAGAGCTGGGAATCAAACCCGGTTTCTGCAGATTAGATACACGAGCTCTTAACCTCCTACGCCACTGCTGGACTCTGTAATCTGAATTGGACTCTGTAATCTGAAAGTGAGCTGAAATTTTCATACTTGATAACAAAGAGCTGAAATTCTGGAGGACTCCCAGATCCCACATGGAAAGTGGCATTCCTGGCCCAAAAGTTCCTCAGACTGCAGGAGCAGATTGCTACCACCTGGGAAATTCTGACGAGTGGATTTAGGATCTTCAGAAAGCAAGGCATGTCCCTGACTGCTGAGGTTCGTTCCCTCTTGCAACAGCATAATGAGAATGCTGAAGAGAACTGACAACAGCCCGGGCCCCATCAAAGTGAATGACCCTTGGCTTTTCAATAAAAAAATAATTTCAGCGGCACCTGAGACACCTGAATCCCACTCACCCAGGCCCAGCCAAACAGTTGCTCTTCTCACCTGCGCTGGCTCCCTTGAACCTCCACGTCTGCTGTGATGTTTGTTGTCCAATAATTGCCTTGATGTGGGCTATAAAGGCCAAGTCAACGCTGGCTTCGTTGCTTATTTTTACTAGAAACAAAATGACTTGTTTTTCACAGGGTTCATATGTTTCCTGCTTGATAGCAAATGCCCTTTCGCTTTTATTGTATTTTATGGGAGGCAGGTGGCCGATATGATGAAACCGATTTTCATGGTCCCAAAGATTTACGGTTCCCCGTCTGTCCCTCTCTTCCCCTGAGTTCTGAATCCTTTGCAAGTGATGAGCAGCTGCTTCCGCAGACTCTCTTGTTGTGTTTGAAATGTTTTTTTCAATTTTCATACTTGATAACAAAGAAAAGCAAAAAACAGAACAAAAATTTACAAAGATAAAAAATTAAGGTGCATCCCCCAAGCACTGTTAATTAAAATGGAATTTAACATTTATACTATTCTAAATTCAAAAAAACCTTCAAAGTTCCTACACAATTAAAATTGCACTGTTTTTATATAACCCTTTACTTTAAACATGAGAGAGAACCGCTTACAACTAACCATTATTATGATTATTGCATAGTACTGTTTTTATATAAGCCTTCACTTTTAATAAATAAATACTAACCATAATATAAACTGGTTATTAATTGTTGATTACTAACTCCACCATAATTGCAACATTTCCATTATTATTAAAAGTCAGCAATATATCTTGTTAAAATATATTATTAAGAGCCATGTTTAAATATTTGAAGGGATGTCATGTTGAAGATGGAACAAACTTGTTTTCTGCTGCTCCAGAAACTAGGATAAGGAGTAATGGATTCAAACTACAAGAAAATAGATTCCACCTAAACATTAGGAAGAACTTCCTGAAGGTTAAGGGCTGTTTGACAGTGGAATATGCTGCCTTGGACAGTGGTGAAGTGAATCTCCTTTGGAGGTTTTTAAACAGAGACTGGATGGCCATCTGTCAGGCGTGTTTTGATAGTGTGTTTCTGCATGGCAGGGGGCTTGGACTTGATGGCCCTTTATGGTCTCTTCTAACTCTATGATTTTATGATTTTATCTTCTGTAATTCAGTCTTCCAGTTATAACCTTAATCAGCATTGCACAGACAAAAATTTTAATCGCTAAAAAAAGAGGATGAATTTAAAACATTTTGAGGCTGCAAATACAATGTTTTTTTGGGGAAAAGCCCCACTGCAGGACTCCTTGGAGGAAACGTTTTGTTTCCTGCCCCAAAACATTTTAAAGTGTTTGTGTGGAAAAGGTCAAAAAAGGGTCCAGTCTGTGCTATGATTGTTGTGGTGGATCTGAAACCATGAAGGACTTCCAGAGTTACTGTGCAGAGTCAGCCAGCAATGGCAAACCATCTCTGATTGTCTCATGCCTTGAAAACCCTATGGGGATGCCATAGGTCAGAAATTTATCTCTGACTATATGTTAACAGTGGTGGTGTGGAATGGTATAGCACAGTCCAATCTCTTCACATCTCAGAAGCTAGCCAGGGTTTGTACTTGAATGAGAGACCACCAAGGAAGGCTTTGCAGAGGAAGGTGACTGCCATCCACCTCTTTTTTATCTCTTGCCTTGAAATCCTTGCAGGGTTGCCATAAGTTGGACATTTATCCCTGACCACATGTTAACGGTGGCAGTGTGGAATGGTATAGTATAGCCCAATTTCTTCAGACCTGAGAAGATCAGGAGGGCTGGTACTTACTTGGGAGACCACCAAGGAAGACTTTGAAGAAAGAAGGCAATGACATCCCACTCCCGACTTCTCACTTGCCTATGGGGCCACACTACATGTATGATTTGATAGCACCTTCTATATACACAGTTGTCCCTTCACACTCAAGCACGTGCTTTCCGTCAGTGAGACTGCTGATCCCGGAGCACCTACAAATGATAAAACCGAAGTGGACAAGAGCCATGCATTCTAGGGAATGCAGCAAGAAAGGGGAGGAGCAAGCAGAAAAGCTGATAAGATCTAATCTCTGGGGGGAAAGTCTACCTAAGATTGTTAGCTAAATGGAGCCTCCATATTCAAAAGCAGTATATCAGAAAGTTGCTCAGGGGCAAGGAAAGAAGGAGGTTTGTCACTTTTGTGCCATATTTTAGGGCTTTTGGTTGGCATATGTACACTGAGAGCATATGCACCGGAGACAAATTCCTTGTGTGTCCAATCACACTTGGCCAATAAAGATTCTATTCTATTCTATTCTATCTGATTGGCCACCTTAGGGAATGTAATAATGGATATTGTTGAACTACTGTTAAAGTTCTCTGGTTCTCCTTGACCGTGTTCATTTCAATTTTGCTTTTCCCTTCTGCAAGTCAATCCCATGAGTCTTTGCTTTTGTGCCATTTTCTCTTCTTTTGTCCAGATTTTTTCCATGCAAAATGTACGCATTTTTCAACATTAGTTGTGTGCCAGTAAATCATCTTTACACGTTCGCTGTAGGTATAAATGGCATACATTGTACATACAAATGGCATAAAAATGCTTTTAAAATGCGCACGAAATGCATAAAAGAAGCCCATGAATCATCGACGTCTGTATGAAAGTAGGTGGATGGAAACTGTGCATAACGACTTCCAGAAACGTAAAGGAAAGAGGGAAAAGATTATTTCTGCTTATCCCCAAAATTGGATGTAGCATTGGTTGGATCCAGCACGACTCTTCTTACATTTTCATGCTATCTTGATTCCATGACTAAATGTCCACCTTAGTTCTCATCCAGCCCATGTCCTACACCTTGCAAGAAAAGGATCAGATGACAGAACCAAGAATAGATCTTCTTGGGGTGATTCCGCACACAAGTAAAATAGGTTCGACCCAGTTCCCTGAGAAGGGTACTAACCTAGGTCGAAGCCATTGTTGTTCCCCACTGCAACCAGCTTGATCCCAGCTCGGAGGGCGGGATCATCCTGTGCCTCCTCGCCGCTCCGTTCCGATTGGCTACTGTTCTACTGTTCTACGGCCATGTTCCGTCTATCCCCACACACGTATATAAAAAAACTGCCACAGAAATGGAGGGACGAAGGTGGCGTTTTTTGATTGGCCAGTAGTATGCATGCCCGAAACACTCAGCTGTGATTGGCTGAATGGGGGACTCCTGGCACCAGAGATTCCGCACTTTACTGGAATCGAGTTGAGTTCGAGCGTGGTTCCCTGAAAAAGTAGTAGTTCCCAACTGGAGTCGGAAATTTGACCGTTACACGGGGGGAAGCTGGTACAAAACCATGTCGATCCCAGTGGTTGTGCGGAGCACTTAGGTCGAACGCAGCTCGAACTTAGGTCGATAACGCAAGTGCGGAATCGACCTTGGGAAACCTGTCTACCACCTACTGCAGTACTAGGGGTGGCAAACTGCAAATATGGATCAGAGATCTCCTGGAATTACCACTGATTTTCAGACGACAGAGGCCCATTCCCAGCAGACCATTTAAAACATTTGGGGAATGTTTAAAAAAGAACTGTTTTTGTCCACATAGTGTGGGGGGAAAGTGTTTCAGGGGAAAACGGTTCTTTGGTCCACCATTTTCTCTGCCCCTTTAGTGATTCTTCATGCCACCTGCGATTTGCTGAATGTTCCCATAGAGGTTTCCTCTACTTGCTTTGCAGTCGCCCACTATTTCAGTGTTCAAAGTACATTTAAAAAGTTTGTTTTGCCTGCCAATGATACTCATGTGTTGGGTTCCCACTTTATTTGGGTTCCCACTCTTGGGTTCCCGCTCTTTAGTCTGGAGAGCAGACGTCTGAGGGGGGATATGATTGAAGTCTATAAAATTATGCATGGGGTAGAAAATGTTGACAGAAATATTTTTTTCTCTGTTTCTCACAATACTAGAACCAGGGGGCATTCATTGAAAATGCTGGGGGGAAGAATTAGGACTAATAAAAGGAAACACTTCTTCACGCAACGTGTGATTGGTGTTTGGAATATGCTGCCACAGGAGGTGGTGATGGCCACTAACCTGGATAGCTTTAAAAAGGGCTTGGGCAGATTTATGGAGGAGAAGTTGATCTATGGCTACCAATCTTGATCCTCCTTGATCTCAGATTGCAAATGCCTTAGCAGACCAGGTGCTCAGGAGCAGCAGCAGCAGAAGGCCATTGGGTTCACATCCTGCACATGAGCTCCCAAAGGCACCTGGTGGGCCACTGTGAGTAGCAGAGAGCTGGACTAGATGGACTCTGGTCTGATCCAGCAGGCTAGTTCTTATGTTCTTATTTTAATGTCTTTGAAGCCATGGAGACTCAGTACGAGAATCAGTAAATGCACGGATTTTGAGTCTCCATAGCTTCAAAGAAATCTGACTGAAAACAAAAAGGGGAAAAACAATACCTGTGCATCATTGGTAGGCAAAGCTAACTATATTCATGTACTTTAAACACTGAAATGGTGGGTGGTTGCCATGCAAGCAGGGGAAAGGTCAGTACAATAATTTAGTAAATGGTGAGCAGCATGGAGAATCCCTGATGTAACTGAAAATGATGGGCATACGTTGCGGAAAAAACCCTAAAATTAGAGCTTTAATAGTCGGGAGGAGGGGAAATAAAATGTATCCTGCTCTCTGCACAATGAGCAGGAAATGTTTTTAAAGCAGCTACAGGAAAAAAAAGTTGCTAGTTTAAGGTTAATGGAATACATCATTTTGAGCAAAAAGGAAACATTTGCCAAATTTTGTTTTTTTGGGAAACTGTGTGGAATTCTACCTCAAAATGCTTTTTAAAATGTATTTATTTATATTTATATTTTACATTTTTACCCCACCAATCTCCCAAGGGGACTCGAGGCAGCTTACACACACACGCACGCACGCACGCACAAAACAATGATATAAAAACTGTATAAAAGATATCAACATTAAAACCAGTTACTAACTAAATGCCATAAACCTGCAGAAAAAACATAAAAAAGCAAATGCACGTGCTGCAGCCAGATGAGACATTTAAAAATGTCCTGGTGATGTTTTATTTGTGCTGTGAGGAAAGGACCAGAGATCAGCTCCTCTGGAGAAAATGGAGGGTGGACTGTATGGCATTATGCCTCACTTAAATCTCTCCCCTCCCCAAACTTTGCTGTCTCTAGCGTCCATCCATTGCTGTCTCTAGCCTCCATTTCCAGGAATTCCCCATGCTAGAGTTGCCAACTGTATGCAGAGCCCCTGCTGAGCTTCCAAGCGACTCCAGAGTTCCCTGGAGACACCGGTTGAAAACCACTGACACATGGCTTGGTATTCGTAAGCTCTTGAGAATCCCACCTCCAGCCCTTTGCTTCCTCGTGGGTTTTCCCCTCCCTAAACAGCAATAACAACAAAAGTTTATTAGAAATGGCAGATGGAACGATGATCACAGGGCAGCTCCCCGAAGAGCAGAGATCAACATGGCCTCATTAGCTGCTGTGAAAATGTAAAGCTTTATAAAACTAGGGAAAAAAATTGAACAGGGTGGTGCGGGGTGGGTGGGGAGATGGAACCATGTTAAAAGAAAGCAGATCAAATAAGGATAAGGTTTGGGTTCCCAGACTTTTCTTCATTTTTAAAAAAAGGATGGAATGGGCCATTTAGTGTTTGAAATGCACCCAATAATGCTCAGAATATTCTAAATCCTACTGAATACAATTGTATCGCTCTGCGTATTCAGGATAATTCCAAGTACTCAGAATCCATTTGGTGTCTATACAGAGATGGCTGAGTTGACTGGAAAAGGAAACGGAGCTCTCTATACGCCCCAGTGCTGAAAAGGGTGGGGGTTAATGTTGTCTGGTTGGTGTTGCCATGAAATGCAGAAATGCAGTGGGACTAGGAATGCCAGGTATTCCCTGACAACTGGCATGGGGTGAGGAGGTGGGGGGGGGGGGACCTCGGCAGCAAACTGAGAAGAAGAAGAAGAAGAAGAAGAAGAAGAAGAAGAAGAAGAAGAAGAAGAAGAAGAAGAAGAAGAAGAAGAAGAAGAAGAAGAAGAAGAAGAAGAAGAAGAAGAAGAAGAAGAAGAAGAAGAAGAAGAAGAAGAAGAAGAAGAAGAAGAAGAAGGACGAGGAGGAGGAGGAGGAGGAGGAGTTGGATTTATACCCCCCTTTCTCTCCTGTAAGGAGACTCAAAGGGGCTGACGATCTCCTTTCCCTCCCCGCACAGAGGCCTTTGTTGCTGATGACATCACTTCTGGTGCTTACTGGAACTGGTGTCTTCATGTCACCAACATCATGAAGACACTGTGATAAGTGAGCAAAAACTCTACAGTAGAAGCCATTTTTACCATGGAGTTTTTTGCCTAAATATCAGAATGTCTCCACATCACCAGTAGGGCTGCCAGCCTCCAGAAATTTGGAGCACTTGCATAGTATAGATTACCGGTAGATAGATTTTGCTGTTCCTTTATTTCGTGTAACTTTATTTGTTATCTAGTAAAGTTCTACAAAGCAGCCCACTTGCATTTCTGCTCTATTATTTACTCTAATAATTTATTACAGTTCCAGCCGGAATATGATGGTTTCCCATCATACCAGAGCTCCATCTTGCCCAAGGGTTGCCCTCTTGTTTCAAGACATGTCCAAAGCTCAACCTACAGATAACTGCCCTTCCCTCTATCCATTTAAAGCCATTGCAAAAAGAATATGGGAGGAGTATTCATTCTTCCTTACCATGTTCTCACTGAAAAATGCCATTCTCAGGTTGCTTTAACTCTGCCAGGGAAAAATAAGTATAGCCATACTATTCTGCCATTTAGGGTCAAAGTAGTTTGGAAAAGCTTTGGCCCTTTCCTCACGGGCCTTTAACAGCGCCCTGGGGATGGCAAAAACGCCGTCCCCAGGGAGCTGTTCACATGGGGGGTGCAGCTGCGCCACCCTCACGCCTCCCCAGCAGTGCGAAGCCGCTGTTTCCCGACCTCGCTTCCCCAGCAAGGTTTTTGGGAAACAGTGGCTTCCAGCCGCTGCCGTGTGAACGGCAGCGGCTGGAAGGCTTATTCCCTCGCCTCTTCTCTCTGGGGTCACTGTGCCATCAGGGAATTTCGGTCATAGTCGCACAGGCTGGGATTGCCTCGCCTGCCCTTACCTCCGGAGCTGTCGTGCAGGGCGGGGGGGGGTGTCCCCTGGCCTGTGCGACACGCCGGAGGCCGAAGGACACGGTGAGGTGTTTGGGGGATGGCACAGCCTGTGCAGATGCTGCGCCGTCCTCCCTGTCGCAACTGGGACCAATGGTCCTGGGGTTTGGGTTGGCTGCTATGTGGCACCGACCAATCTCATCGCGGGCCATGGAAGCTGCACCTTTGTTTCATAAGGGAAGTGGTAATGGAGAACAAATGCGTAAATTTTCCTTCTGTGCACACACCATTCTCCTCTTTTGGGGAAAAAAACATGTTGGCTGCTTTGAAAAATAGAGAGAATGTTGACTGATATGAATATAGAAAAAGTAATATGACCTTATCAATAATGAACCACTTTAAAAAAAATAATTCCAGTAAAGATCGCCTTGATGTATAATGTACCAATGGGATTTAAGAATTTCCTCCTGAGTATATGGAGCTGCAAACATTAATCAAGTAATGGCCATGATTAAAAAAAAGAACCTGAAACTTTAATTGCAGATCCAAATATGATCATCAGTCAATCTGAATCGTGATTGGATTTTTTTTGCAAAAAATGAAAAGTTTAAAAATCAGACTCAACTTTCCTGCAACAATCTGAGCTGATGAACATCCCCGACTGGATCAGAGTGACTCATGCTCAAAACAGAGATGGATTGAAAGGATGCGTGGAATCCTGGATGGCAGAAGGCCCTGCTCTGACGTTCGTCCAGCAACGTGGAAGCAACTTACGAATGGCAAAGTCAGTTTCACGCTACTGCAGACCATCTGCAGCCATGGCAAAACGTTGTTATTATTTTCATCAATTATTTATTAAAATTTAGAATACAGTCTTATCCTCTAAGGGGGCTTCCATAGGGCGGTGTGCTAGATAAAAACATCAGCTAAAACATACATATAATTAAAACAACAGTAGTAGTCTAGGACCATGCGCCTACTTCCTTACTTAAACCCCTCCCAATAGCTAAATAATGGGGTCCATGGGAAGCCAGGCCCATGGGGGTAAAGAGAGGAGGGCAGACATCCCCTCAGCGACCAGTCTCCAAAGGCCCAGTGGAACAACTCGGTCCTTACAGGCCCACAGCCAAATCCCCAAGGAAGGGCCGCGGGGGCCAATGGAAGGAGGGTCTGAGTCCATGCCAATAGGATTGCCTTGGAAATGGCTCCCACTCAATGAGTTCCTTCAACTCGCGTTTTTTAAAAGTCTTTCACATGGCATTCTGCCAGTGGCGTATCGCATAGAAAAATGGAGCCTGGGGCAAGAACTTGAATTTTTCTGTCCCACCACTCGGCCTCTCTATCAGGGTATGCCAGTCAGTTTCTCGAGAAGGCCATCTTATCTTCCTAGATCCCGCTGGCGATTTTTTACCTTTAACCTACTTCTTTACTGGTGCAGCCCCACATTTGGGCCATGCTACCCAGCTTCCTGGACTCTGTCTCCCGTGGCTTTTAGCCACCATGCGCAAAGATACCCTCCCTTGCCAGTCTGGATACAAACTGCAAAGATTGTCAAGCTCTTATATAAAAGTAGTGAGTGCGACCAGACTTGGAGGCGTATGTTCAGTTCTCACGCCACATCTCAAAAAGGAGGGCTGGAAGAGACAGAAAAGTGCAGAGAAGAAGGGCAACAAGGGATGATTGAGGGACTGGAGTCTCCACTATAACCAGGAGAGGCTGCAGCCACAGACCAGTTTGGAGAGGAGACGCCTGAGGGGGGGATATGATTGAAGTCTGCAAGAATTTATGCACGGTAGTGCGAAAATCGTTGGCAGGAGAAATTTTCTCTGTACCTCTTGGGCTAATCACTAGAACCTAGTGTAATACATTGAAAATGCTTTGGGGAAGAATTAGGACCAATAAAAGGAAACACTATGCTCACTCTAACATGTGATTGAGGTTTGGAATATGTCATACGCCACAGGAGGGTGGTGTGATGGCCCCACCACCTGAGGGTTAGCACCTGGTGAATGGCTGTGGTGATGTTAAACCCACCTGGATGGCGAAGGCTTCTGTAAAAGGCTTGGACAGGACAGTTTATGGGAGGCTCTATCTAAGGGCTACCAATCTTGATCCCTTGATCTGAGATTGTAGTCGCCTTAACAGGTCTCAGGTGCTTGGGAGCAATAAGCCACAGAAGGCCCCTGCTTTCACCTCTCCTCCTGCACGTGGAGTCTCCCAAAAGGCACCTGAGGAATTGGGCCACTCTTGGAGTAGCAGAGCTGGGAATTAGATGGACTCTGGTCTGATCCAGCTGGTTTGTTCTTATGTTCTTATGTTCTTATGATTTCTCCACTGTAATAATTCAGCAAATAGTTCTGAGAGGCCAGTGAATAGGCCCAACGCTTTGAGCCCTTCCTTTGCTTAGACAGGGCCCGTCTAGAGAGGAGGCAGGCAGGCAGCAAGAGAAATTAGTGAGGAAGGGGTAGTTGGCAGACAAGAGGCTAGCAAAGAGGACATGGACAAACAAGAGAAGGCACACAAGACTCCTGCTTCCACTTGCAATCCCTGGACTCCGACATTGGGGGAAGGAGGGTGTGTGTGTTATTGATATTATTTGAAAGTGCAGGTGTTATTGTGTGTTATTATTGTGTGTGTGTAGTGTGTATTTTTTTTTCCGTTACCACACAAGACCAGTTCGCACTGCGCCAGGGACATTTGCCCTCATATATCCTCATGAGCTGGCACACCCTAGCATTCTGCTTGTCTCCAATTCCCAATTTGTGTAACCAATGAATGCTCCAAACGCTGTTGTAATTGCCGCAGACTTTGCAGCAGCATCCGTTCCCTTCCGCTGATTGACATCCTATCCCTCACAGGAGCCAAGGAAGATTTCTTTCTCTTTTTTTGCACTGTGTTTTATCAATATACATGAGAGCTGGTGCCTTTTGCTAACTCAAGGCAGGGGAGACAAAGGGAAAGAAAGGAGATGGGTAATGAACTGCACATATGAAGTATTCCCAAGTCTAGAAATCACTGAAACTGGAAGGAACTGGTGTGGTGCCCTGCACAAAATAGTGCCACGTAATCTAGAACCCAGGCTTGCCAACTGTGTAATGGGAACTTCTTGGAGATGGGGAATAGAGTGTGGCGTAGTGATTAATAGCGGGTAGAGGAACTGGAGTTTGACTCCCCACCTCTGAGGTCCAAGGCCATTCAGTGAACCAGATGTGTTTCCTCACTCCTACATTCCTGCTGGGTGACCTTGGGCTAGATACAGTTCTCTCAGGACTCTCTCAGCCTCACAAGGTGACTAGCTGTGAGTGAGTAGGGTTTGCTATACCACTTCCTATCGGTGCCACCTTTCAGAAGGGAAAGGTGTGTTATAAATCCAAACTCTTCTTCTATAATGCCATAGAGTCCACCTTCCAAATCATCCATCTGGTCCAGGGAAACTGATCTATACAGCCTGGAGATCCCTTGTCATTCTGGGAGATTTCCACACCTCACCTGGAAGTGGGAAAAGATCTCAAAACCCCGATATCTAGAGAGAAATTTTATGGAAAGCCCATAGGTCCCGACCCCAGTGATCTGATATTCTGGCGCAAAGGAAATTAATATTCCCCTGCGATGCATAAAAAATGAAATACAGCGTGATGGAAAATGGATTTTCCTCTATTTTGTCTACGGTACGCCCATCCTTGCTGGGAGAAGGCTAAACGCGTTTCTATACTGAATTCCGCGCCAAAGTCAGCATCTTCTGCAAAATTCATCTGCATTTGGTGGCTAAGAAACGGCAGATATTAGTCCAAATTAAAGAAATCACCTGCCGCCAGAAAATTAAATGAATAGAAATACACAGGAGGCTCGGTCCCTTCAAGCCCTTCCTCCAATCCAAGAAGTAAATAAACCTCCCCACTCCCACCCCCCATGCTGATGTGATAAAATAATTAAGCTGCTGGCAAATCCCTTCTCAGTATTAGATGTAACGTCTGCTTGGAAGAGGAACAGGACAGTAGCTGGCTTTACAGAAGAGGATATCACATCATACAGAAAATGTAGCTGGTTAATAAAGGGAAAGGGAGAATAAACCTTAACCTGAGAGCCAGGAATAGTCTAATCCAACCAGATAGCTTTCGAAATCTGGTCTCGTTCATAACCGAAACTCAAAAGATGGTACTTTCTTCTGCACAAACATACGTTTTAAGACTACTTCAATCTTGATCTCCTCTTTGATCTGAGAATTTGTATCAAATGCCTCTGGACAACTGCCTCCCACCCCGCTATGTCCCAAGTAGGCCCTCTCTGTGGTCGGTGCAGAGGCTAGATTCTACTGTGGTCCCTGGCCCTCCATCATGTCGACTGAAGCTCTCTACCCGAGCTTGTGGGCTTTCTACAGTCCTGGCCCCTGCCTGGTGGAACACCCTTTCATCAGATGTGCGGGCCTTGCAGGACCTTGGAGAATTCCACAGGGCCTGTAAAACGGTTTTGTTCCACCAGGCTTTTGGTGAGGCCGACTGCGGCACCCCCCCCCCCCCTCCAGGATGCCCCATGTGCCATTTTACCATCAGCACGTCCAATATGTGGGAACGGATCAGAGTGTGTATAAAAAATTGTATTTAATCAAGAAACATGAAAGTCATAGGACCAAGGATTTGCAAAGAATCAAAAAGGGTTCTCTCTGTGTAAGAGACCAGCAAGCCTGCATTTTTGCAGTAGGTCAAAGCTTGCTAGTGATTATGCGGGCAAGCAAGATAACATCTTTAGTATCTTGTAACTACTAGGTTACTACGTGACAGCAGAACTATGCATTTTATAACTTTATTTTGGGTTAGGAAATAGAGATGTGATTCAATAAAATTACGCCAATAGTGTTTTTCATAGTTAAGAATGAACACATAAACATAATGAGATATTCATACCATGGCGTATTAGTATTTCACTTTATAATTCTATTATTTTAGAATAGAATCCCAGGGTAGATACTAATCTCCTATCAGTTCGATCCCAGGCCACACGCAATTGGCCGACAGAGGCTAGCATGGGAATTGTAGTTCCATGCTGACGACATCTGGAGAGTCAGTAGGTTCCTACCCCTGTTTTAGAATCATGTTTGTAAAATCATGTTGTAACATTTCAAACTGGGGAATTGTTAGAAACATTTCATGCTGGGGAAGAAAAGTTTTATGATCCAGTTGGAACCTGCATGCCCTAGAGTCATAGCAGCTCTCTGGGAGCAACTTACGCAAAACGGTTTTCTTGAAGACAACAAGCTAGCTCTTTTGTTGGCTGTCAGCACGGCCTTTACATGCATAGAGGCCACACACCAACAGCATGTAGCATTTGGACGTAGTAGAATAAGCAGGCTGCCCTCAATGTGACCAGGGAGACCAGATCTGACCAATACGGAATTTGACCACACATGCTTGTGTAGCACGTGAAAGGGAGGTAAGGGGTAATAAATTGAGTATGGTGGATGGACCAAAAGGGAATCTTGGCATCTATAAGAAATTAAGGAGTTCTTCCTCTACTGAAGGGTCGTCTGCCTTTCGAGCCACCCGGGAGGGGTCAACCTCACCTGTAACGCTCTAAATTCGTGTCTAATAATCGAGAGTATCATGGTTCTCGCTCGGGAGAGTCTTGGCATTCTGTAACTCTATATTCGATGCTAAGTACAAACTGTCTGTTTCTAATGACAGATGTCTTTTGTTTTTATTTCTAATTCTGAAGTTTTTCTAAACTAATTTAGCTGTGTAGGACGTGAAACGCCATCCTGTATTCTCCACAAAAATAATATTATCTGACTGACACTGGCAATTACCCGGCCTGGTCTTTGGGATTGGGGTGCCACACACACTTTTATAATCTTGCTGTTATGTATATATTGCATGCTGCTAGATTTTATGAATTTTTGTACATATTGTTTTAACTTGTTTTAATTCATTTTATTTTGGTGATTTTAATGCTGTTTTTTTGACTGCATTGTAATGTTTGTCTATGTACAATCACCCAGAATTGGCCTCTTGAAAGAACCGGGTACATGGTTTACAAATGTGATAATGAAATAAATAAATAAATAAAACAAATGAAATAAATAAATGAGAAAATGGAAACAGACTAGATGCTCCAGAGCTACAGCAATACCGAGAGAAGGCCATTGCTTTCACATCCTGCATGTGAGCTCCCCGGCACCTGGTCCAGGCCACTGCGAAAGTAGAGATTGACCAGAATGGACTCCTGGTCACGGTGATCCAGCTGGTTGAAACGTTCTTTATGTTCTTTCACACCTAAGGTGTTTGAGTGCCAGAAGCAGCGAGGAACATTGGAAAGCAGCGTGGCAGACCACCTCCAATGTCTCCTGCCTTAAACACGCCAAATTAGGGCACCTTATAAAGAAGTCAGCTGCTGT
The DNA here is from genome assembly GCF_021028975.2 of Sphaerodactylus townsendi. Classification (NCBI taxonomy): domain Eukaryota; kingdom Metazoa; phylum Chordata; class Lepidosauria; order Squamata; family Sphaerodactylidae; genus Sphaerodactylus; species Sphaerodactylus townsendi. The sequence goes on from NW_025950363.1 coordinate 1,946,916, forward strand.
GACTCTGAAAGCTGTGCTGTTTGTTGAAAATGCATTTATATATATATATATAAGGATGTTCAAAAATGTTTCAATGAAATTCGACCATCTTTTAATGCTGTCACCCTGCGAAGGGCTCAAGAACTGAGTTGGAAGTCGGGTATAGAAATGTTTTGCAAAGAAATTCACTACATAGCAATGGAAGATTATCTCTTAGCTGTATTGGTAATCCCCTCCCCTCTCTTCTGCCAAAACGAATGCAAGTGATATGAACTGTTAATTAATAAAAAAATAAATAACATGCTGGCGTTCACAACAATGAAAATGCCCTGTTGCTAGATGAACTTGCAGTAGAAATAAGTATGACTTCCAAATGGAATTGTAGATAGAGTCCAAGTTACTGGAATCCTTCTAAGCCACCCAAATTCTAACATTTGCAAGATCGTTGTAAAGAGACAATTTATGTTTCCGGGAATACCTGCTTAGGAGATGTCAGTATTTCTAACTGAGTGTTGTCAAGGGATCCAGTCTTGCCAATAAGGGAAGAGATAATTCTGTAGATCAAGACACTTAATTTACATTTAGGCCGTTTGTATTGATAGAACATGTGATCAACAATGAGCCCCTGGGGGCCAATGAATTTGGAATTAATTGAAGCCTAGGAGCATGAAAACCCCAATTCAACTAAAGAGAGGGATCAGTCAATTTAACCCTTTCAGGGAAAAAAAACTACCCACAGCTGTCAGAGTATTAATGTAAGATGGTCTTCCTAGGCTCTGTTGTGGTAGTGCCACTGGCAAAATGGTGGGAAGGTTACAGTGGAAGGAGGAGACATCCCAGTGAGAAAAATTTTAAAATGTGAAATAAAATACCGATAGGAAATTCTTACCATAGAGTTCCTGGAGATTCCTAGAGCTACCCAGAAGTGAAAGGGGTAGCTCTCGAATCATTGGAAACTCTATTGTAAAATGGGACTTGGGGATGGGGAGTTCCCCACTCCTATCTGGCAGCCCTATTGTAGACTTCTTTGTCCAGGTCAGAGGCTGTGGGTGGCTACACCCAAATTCAGACTTAGAATCATGGAATCATAGAGTTGGAAGAGACCCCAAGGTCCATCAAGTCCAACCCCTGTAATCACTTGAGTATAATGCCCACAAGGGCACAGGCAGGGCTGCCCTTGTGGTATCATCCTTGTTGGTAAGAGGCACTCTGGAAATGCTGGGTCTGCTTTTTGGGTATTTTTAGTGGTTTTCCATTTTTGGCCTGCAGGGGGTGCAGTTTTTAGGCTAGCGGCACCAAAATTTTAGCATGGACCCTCAAAAGGGTAGCCCCCATCTCCTTAGCAAAGAATGTGGAATGGGGTACCCCCTTTGAGGGTCCATAACTTGGCCTGGACCCCTAAACCAAACTTCATTGCACCAAACCTGGGGGGGGGGGTCCCATTAGGACAGTTTCCAGATGATACTCCTGACATTTTGAGTGCTGATACATCCAAAAATGTGTCCCCTCTCTGTAGAAACATCCCAGAAATTTGCCCAATAATCTTTTGTTCAAGATTGAGTTTCCTTTTTTTTTTTTTTTTGTATTGCTTGCCAATGGGGGTTGCAGTAGGCTGGGGGGGGGGCACATTTCTGAAGGCATAGTCTCAAAACTTTCTGTAGCCCCCAACTCAATGCAAAAACGAACCCAGCATTTTGATGCCCCCCACAAGGTGATGCCCTGGGCAGCTGTCCACCTTGTCCAACGGGCATTACGCCAGTGATCTGTCCTAGGGACGTCAAAGCAAGTTCCCAGACAAAGACTGAAAAAGTATCAGTCGGAGACATAGCTTAAGACATTCCAGACACTGAATTGCAGGTCAGTGTCCCTTCTCACACTCAAATTTGAGTCCTCACAGCTCTGACTGAAATTCTAGCTCTCTAGTGTAGGGATGGGGGGGGGCGGGCCCTGCACTTTGGTGAAATGGGATGCTGTAACCCCCAGGTTTGCCGAGTGGATAGCCCTCTGTTTTGCTTCTGGAACCTTTGATGCGGCAAAGCCACTCCTAGCCAAATCCTGGCATCCACACCATCAATCATAGCCTGCCAGCCATCTCTTTTCCTCCTCTCTGTCCCTCAAGGAAGCTTGTATCTATGGAAAAGCATTTCGAGATTAACTCCTACCAATGTCGATCCCGTTGCAATGGAATGATGAAGAACTTTGGACGTGGAGTAACACGCCAAACGATAGTGGAAAAAAAGTGCGATGCAACAGTCAGACTATTGGACTAGGGTCTCGAAGACCCAGATGCGAATCCCCACACAGTCATGAAGCTCTAGAGTTGACCTTGAAGTTGTCAGTCTCTCTCAACCTAATGTGTGTGTGTGTTTGTGTAGATAATGTACCACCACGTTGCAGTCAACTTCTGGCAATTCTAGCGAGAGGCTTCCAAGACAAGTTAGCAGCAGAAAGCCATCATTAAGAGCAGGTGCACTCTAATCTGGAGAACTGGGTTTGATTCCCCACTCTGCCACTTGAGCTGTGGAGGCTTATCTGGTGAACCAGATTAGCTGGTGCACTCCAACACATGCCAGCTGGGTGACCTTGGACTAGTCATAGTTCTTCGGAGCTCTCTCAGCCCACTCACCTCACAGGGTCTTTGTTGTGGACAGGGGGAAGGGCAAGGAGATTGTAACCCCCTTTGAGTCTCCTTACAGGACAGAAAGGGTGGATATAAATCCAAACTCCTCCTCCTCCTCCTCCTCCTCCTCCTCCTCTTCTTCTTCTGCAGAATGTTCCTTGGAAGTCTCTGTTCTAAATATTGGCCCTGCTTAGCTTCCATTGGGTTCCAGTTGAATTCCGAATCATCTTCAAGGTGTGGGTGTTGACCTTTAAGGCCTTACATGGCCTGGAACCCTGCGTGTACCTTTTAGCGGACCGTGACAATTTGACCTCCCATATGTCCCAGCTCGGTCTCTGCGCTCAGCAGAGGCCAATTTACTGGAGGTCCCTGGCCCCTCAATGACGTGGTTGGCCTCCACTCATGCCAGGGCCTTTATGGCTCTGGCGCCGGCCTGGTGCAACACTCTCCCGCCAGCTGTCTGGGCCCTGTGGAACCTTGGTGATTTCCGCAGGGTCTGTAAGACTGAGTTGTTCCACCGGGCCTTTGGGGAGACCAGCCGCTGAAGGTGCCCCAGTTCCCTCCCCTTTGCTTCCTATGGGTCCCTAACACCGCCGGGACCCATTATCCTCTCCTTATTTCTTTTAGGAGGGTCATGTAAGGGTTTCGTGGGTCGCTACTCTGGGTTATAATTGCTGTTTATATTGTATTTATGTTTTTATATATGATGTTTTTATATATGATGTTTTATATTGTGCACCGCCCTGAGCCCTCCGGGGATAGGGCGGTATATTAAATCTAATAATAAATAAAAATAAATAAAATAAATATTTGATGAGCTCGGGCTATGCCACGCCACCTTCTCTTCCAACCTAACAGACCTCAAAGATTTTTTTTATAAGGGCAACATATTATTAGCAAATCCATTAAATAATTTTGTGTACCCCCAAATACTCTGGCGTATACCGCTGGGGGAGCACGTACCCCTGGTTGGAAAGCACTGTGTTAGAAGTATTATCGAAACAGATCACAGACCTGACCATTTGTTTCAGAACAAGTACAAGTTTGACTTTCTAAGCTGTGTACTCAATATCCCATCCTTGAGGGGGAGATAAGTTTGAAGAGAAAAATCTCCCAACAAGATGATTTAATACATCACAGTTTTGATAAATATATTTCTATGGAGAATTTTTCTCCTATGCTCAAAGAAACACTCAAATCATACCATTAGAATTGACAAACAGGAAGGTTTTGGGATGGTTATGTGAGTTTCACATAATTGTACCTATATAAGAAAGTCACATCCAAAATACCCCTGAATCTATCAGATGGTGATTGCTTGAGACTATATAATCTTGTTGAAAGTGCTTTGATGAGAATCTCAGAAATTGCATTTTATTTATTGATGTTTAGATAGGATAAGGGGAAAGTAATGATGTGTATGTATTTTTGTTTCTGATTTCATTTACATATGCAAGTATATTTTGTATCACAGTGATTCTTCCATATTTACTCATTTCAAAAGGGATTCGATGGGTTTTAAATTAAAATTTTAAAAGGCAAACCTCAGTAATCTTAGGCTGGGATGCAAGGTTTTTAATAGACACCTGGAATAAATACATTTGGACTTCTCAATCAGTGGGCTATAACCTATAGATGGTGGGTATGGAAGAGAACAGCCATCTCAACATAGAAGAAGAGTTGGTTTTTATACCCCCCTTTTCTCTACCTTTCAGGAGTCTCAACGTTACTTACAAACTTCTTCCCTTCTTCAGGAGCAGCAGTGGCGTAGGTGGTTAAGAGCTCGTGTATCTAATCTGGAGGAACCGGGTTTGATTCCCCGCTCTGCCGCTTGAGCTGTGGAGACTTATCTGGGGAATTCAGATTAGCCTGTACACTCCCACACACGCCAGCTGGGTGACCTTGGGCTAGTCACAGCTTCTCGGAGCTCTCTCAGCCCCACCTACCTCACGGGGTGTTTGTTGTGAGGGGGAAAGGACAAGGAGATTGTCAGCCCCTTTGAGTCTCCTGCAGGAGAGAAAGGGAGATATAAATCCAAACTCCTGCTCCTGCTCCTGCTCCTGCTCTTCTTCCTCTTCCTCTTCCTCTTCCTCTTCCTCTTCCTCTTCCTCTTCCTCTTCCTCTTCCTCCTCCTCCTCCTCCTTCTCCTCCTCTTCTTCTTCTTCTTCTTCTTCTTCTTCTTCTTCTTCTTCTTCTTCTTCTTCTTCTTCTTCTTCTTCTTCTTCTTCTTCTTCTTCTTCTTCTTCTTCTTCTTCTTCTTCTTCTTCCCACAACAGACATCTTGAGAGTTTGCCATTCTGAGGGAACTGTGACTGGCTCAAGGTCACCCAGCGGGTTTCATGTGGAGTTCCCCTGGACAAAATGGCTGCGTTGGAAGGTGGACTAAATGACATTATTCCCTGCTGAGTTCCCTCATCTTCTCAAATCCTGCCCAGTTTGTACTTCATACCCGAAACCTCCAGGAATTTCCCAACCTGGAAAGACCTAGCAAAGATTGCTGAGATGAATGAGCTAACCTACGGCACTCCCGATGTTCATGGACTACAATTGGCCATGCTGGCAGGGGCTGATGGGAATTGTAGTCTATGAACATCTGGAGTTCCATAGGTTCACCACTATGGAGCTAGGCCAAGATCTGTAGCCTCTGACTGGCAAAGTGGAATCTCATTGGTCATTTCTGTCATCTGATTCTTGGGCAAGGAGGTTCTGGACAGCAGCTCCTTGCTCTTTTGACAAGGTACCACAGTGGTCTATGGGTCATATCCATATTTACTGGCATTATTCCATTGATCATTGAGGACAATGAAGAGAGCTGACAGGAGCTAAGTAGATTCCTTTGAAATGTAGTGTTGGCAGAGAGTGTTGCAGATACTGTGGACCACCCCGAAAAGTGGGTTCTAGATCAATTCAAGCCAGAACTGTTCCTAGAAGCTAAAATGACTAAACTGAGTGTATCGTACTTTGATCACATAATGAGAAGGCTAGAGTCACTGGAAAAGACTGCTCCTTGCATTGTTGGCTATTGAGTTCCATCTGAACAGAAGAACTGTGTCCTTGCTCAGAGCAGCTCTGCAGTATCTCAAACACAAAAAGAGTCTTCCTAACATCATTTACTTGAGATCCTTCAGGTGAAATCACCAACGGCTCAACTGTGGAACCCAGCTCCTCTCCAGTGGTTCAAAAGACTTCTATAGTCATCAAATCATATGAAATCAACCTACTGACCCATGTAGCCCAGGGGCAGTAACTTGGAAGTCTTATCATCTACCATCTTGTTGGCCCAGGTGCCAGAATTTAAACTTGGGGCCTTCTTCAGACAAAGCATATTCTGGGCACTGCAATTCAAGAAGGACATTGACAAGCTGAAACGGGTCCAGAGGAGGGCAACCAAAATGGTAAATGGTCTGGAATCCATGCGCTATGAGAAGAGATTTAGGAAACTGAGATTGCAAATGCCTTAACAGTCCAAGTGCTTGGGAGCAACAGCCGCAGAAGGCCATTGCTTTCACATCCTGCATGTGAGCTCCCAAAGGCACCTGGTGGGCCACTGCGAGTAGCAGAGTGCTGGACTAGATGGTCTGATCCAGCTGGCTTGTTCTTATGTTCTTATGTTCTTATGAACTGAGTATGTTTAGTTTGGTGAAGAGAAGGTTAAGAGGTGACATAATAGTCATGTTTAGATTTTTGAAGGGATGTCATGTTGGTGAGGGAGCAAGCTTGTTTTCTGCTGCTCCAAAGACTAGGACCAGGAATCATGGGTTCAAGGTGAAGGAAAAGAGATTACACCTAAACTTCAGGAAAACTTCCTGACAGTAGGGGCTGTTTGACAGTGGAATGCACTACCTCGGAGTGCGGTGGAGTCTCCTTCTTTGGAGGTTTTTAAACAGAGGCTGGATGAACATATGTCAGGAGTGCTTTGACTGTGTGTTCCTGCATGGAAGAGGGTTGGACTTGACGGCCCTTGTGGTCTTTTCCAACTCTATGAATCTATGGGGCCTTCCGCACACGCAAAGTAATGCTTTTTCAAACCGCTTTCACAACTGTTTGCAAGTGGATTTTGCCATTCTGCACAGCTTCAAAGAGCACTGAAAGCAGTTTGAAAGTGCATTATTCTGCATGTGCGGAATGAGCCTATGATTCTATTAATGTATTCTGCCATCAGTTATCAACACTCCCAGCACCCGGACCCCCATTTCCAAGAAACACAATGCTGAAGGCCCATAAGTGTGGAGAACTGGTTGCATAGCCCTCAGCATCCCAGAATAGAAAGCACTGTAAAAAAATGCATGTTTCTCTCCCTGGAAAAAAAACCCAACTCTACACTGTTTGTCTTGAACAGAAATACTTTCAGAACAGTTTGTTCCATGATATTTTGACATTACGGTGAGATGAGCTGTTAGAGAAAACAAGCAAGCTTAATATAGACTTTGGAAATAGTTTTATTGGAGTTCTGGTTTCAAAATGAGTGGCAGATCAGGGAAGACGTTCAAAACTCTTCCTTGCTCAACAGATACACCTTTCAGAAAATGGCATCGGTACCCTTATTATTTCTACAAGTGAATAAATTGCATCCTTCCTTTCGTGAAATCCGTACAAACTCTGAAAAGAGAGCTGATGTAGATGCATGGAACGGCTTTACGCTGCTTTAAAACCTGGGAATGTTCCCTCCAATTTCAACCCAGGAAAGGCAATTGAAAAAGTACTTAAAATGCAAAGTGTATTCTTCTAAATTTTGACACACTACACAAGGCAAGCTAATTTAAAATAATAAAATCATGCTTTGGTGAAATATTTTCGCGTGTGTGCCTATGCGGTTCTGAGAAATTAATTTGGAACTTCTTAACGGCACGTTGGAAATCCTGGAAATTGGATCCATGAGAAAACAATTATGTTTTATTTGGAGCATTAAAAAAATGTTGGTTTTTTGTTAGTCTGCTCTTAACTTTCATTCATGCAGATATAGTCTTTCCCCCTCTAGGAATCAACTGAACATCTTTCCTTTTTGTGGCAGGAAATGATCTACAATAAAGGATGAAAATGCAAGCCGCCAGCCAAACCAATTTTGAACCTTTATGTGCTGTATATTTCATCACAGAAATATTTTTTAAAAGAAATTGATTCCTTACCCTTGCCTTCTTTGGTGGGGGGGGGGGGGAGAAATATCTGGTTGTTGTGGGTTTTCTCGACTGTGTGTGGTTGTGGTCTGGTAGTTTTTGCTTCTAATGTTTTGCCCATATCTATGCCTTACATTTTCAGAGCTATGTCACCAGTGAGATGTGTTTCTTGCCGGGACATACCTCTGAAGCCCAGAAAACCCACAATAGCCAGTTGATTCCGACTGCGAAAGCCTTCGATAATCCAGAGAGAAATGTACTTGTGGAGCACTACAGAGAGAACATAAAATAAAATAAACCCACGTGAGCAGTGAACAGACAAAAGATTTTTATCTATTCCATTGTGCTCCCCTGGAGTGTGATTATCAGCATGTAGTAATGGAAACCGTAGCGCCTTGGAAATAATACTGAGTCAATTCAAATAGCGCTTTAAAAATACTGGGAGGATTTTTATGGCATCAGGTTTGCAGCCACGCCGCCTCTCCTTTGACCTCATCATAGCAAAGGCCCATACAACATGACAAGGAAGAACCAGATTCCAATTGGTGGGTGCAAAGGGCCATCAAATGGCAGCCAATTTACCGTGACCCATAGAGTTTTCAAGGCCAGAGATGTTTAGAGGTGGTTTGCCATGGCCTGACTATGTGGAGCAACCCCAGACTTTCTTGGTGGACTCCCATCCAAGTAATAACCTGGCCTGTCCCTGCTTAGCTACTGAGATCTGACAAAACCAGGCCAGCCTCAGCCATTCAGGTCAGGGCACTGACAGGTTCATTCCGCACATGCAGAATAATGCACTTTCAAACTGCTTTCAGTGCTCTTTGAAGCTGTGCGGAATAGCAAAATCCACTGGCAAACAGTTGTGAAAGTGGTTTGAAAACGCATTATTTTGCGTGTGCGGAAGGGGCCTTAGATTCAAGAAACTTCCATTCAACCCCAAAACTGCAGTACACCTGCTTCAAATCAGCAGGGTAAATGTGGCAATTGGGGTGATGAGATTTGTGCCCCCCTCATAGAACCATAGCGTTGGAAGAGACCACAAGGGCCATCAAGTCCATCCCCCTGCCATGCCGGAACACACAATCAAAGCACTCTCAACATAGGTTAATCCAACTTCTGTTTAAAAACCTCCAAAGGAGACTCCATCACTTTCCGAGGCAGTGAATTCCACTGTTGAGCAGGGCTGACGGTCAGGAATGTCTTCCTAACATTTAGGTGGAATCTCTTTTCCTGCATTTTGAATCCATTACTCCATGTCCTAGGCCCTTTCCGCACGGGCGGAATACGGTGCCCTGGGGACGGCAAAAACGCCGTCCCCAGGGAGCCTTTCGCACTGCGTCGTCGTCCTGGGAGGTTCTGGGACCGTTCATGCGAACATCCCAGAGGGGGCGGGTTGGTGTCATCTACGCCGACCCGACCCCTTCCGCCGCCGTGCGGAAATGGCCATTGTCTCTGAAGCAGCAGAAAACAAGCTTACTCCCTCTTCAAAATGGCAGGCACATGCAAAGTTGGTAACAGGCCCAGGCCAGATGGGAAATGTAGACCTCATTTGACTTCAAAATGACCTATTATTAACTGCCTTGGAAGAAGAAGAAGAAGAAGAAGAAGAAGAAGAAGAAGAAGAAGAAGAAGAAGAAGAAGAAGAAGAAGAAGAAGAAGAAGAAGAAGAAGAAGAAGAAGAAGAAGAAGAAGAAGAAGAAGAAGAAGAAGAGTTTGGATTTATATCCCCCCTTTCTCTCCTGCAGGAGACTCAAAGGGGCTTACAATCTCCTCGCCCTTCCCCCCTCACAACAAACACCCTGTGAGGTAGGTGGGGCTGAGAGAGCTCCGAGAAGCTGTGACTAGCCCAAGGTCACCCAGCTGGCATGTGTGGGAGCGCACAGGCTAATCTGAATTCCCCAGATAAGCCTCCATAGCTCAGGCGGCCGAGCTGGGAATCAAACCTGGTTCCTCCAGATCAGATTCACGAGCTCTCAACCTCCTAGGCCAGGGGTAGGGAACCTGCGGCTCTCCAGATGTTCAGGAACTACAATTCCCAATTGGCCATGCTGGTAGGGGCTGATGGGAATTGTAGTTCCTGAACATCTGGAGAGCCACAGGTTCCCTACCCCTGTCCTAGGCCACTGCTGCTCCTTGGGGGAAATTGGGGGCTATGACTTCCTTGACTGAGTCAATCCATCTCATGTGGGATCATCCTCTTTTCCTGCCACCTTCAACTTTTCCTTCCATCATTATCTTTTCCAGGAAGTCTTGTCTTCTCATAATGTGTCCAAAGCACAGCTGGGTCAGTTTGGTCATTTTCACTTCCAATACGAGTTCAGCCCTGATCTAGAGCTAGATCTAGAACCTACTAATGTGTCTTTTTGGCAGCCCACAGTATCCAGTAAAACTTTCCTTCAGTGCAACAGTTCAACGGAATCTGCTGTCTCCCTGTCAGCTTCTGTCATTGCCCAACTTTCACTCTCATACATAGTAATAGGGAATAAATTGACAGTGTGAATGGGTTCAGGTTTGAGCCAAGGTGCCTGGCAAAGTCATAATGCAGCAAATTAAGCGTTTGGCTCTTACTGTTTAATGCGAGATTGCTTCTAAAGAAGAAGAAGAAGAAGAAAACAAAGCTGAGGCCCCTATGCAAAACTAGGAAAATTATTAGTACCCGGTGGAAGCATAAAAGACTGGAAAAAAACCACTTTGAACAGGACATTTTCATGCCGCAAAGGCAATTCATTTGTCTGGTGGTCAATACTGAGGAGATCATTACAGCAGGGATAAAAAGCATCCAAAATTCCTTCTGAGCCATGCGGTTCATGACTGATACAATATTCATTGGGCCCTTTGTCTTTTGTTCACCTTTCTGATGCATTACTTTGTCTGACAACTCATGGACTGAACATCGTATGAGTCTTTTTTTCTTCCTTCTATGTGTAGCCACCTTGACAAACCACCCTGTGACTCAGCACAGATCTAATGCAACATCATTGGGAGTGCTCCCGTGGAGGGGGGAAGGGGGGCTTTTGTTAGATCTCTTTCTGTTTCTTCAGCAACTGGGTGCCCACAGTGAATGGAAACGTACAAGCGCGCTCCCTGTATTTTGGATGTTAGTCGATCACCGCCATCATCTTTATGAAAATTAATCTATCCATTTCTCGCCCGCCTTGCTTCCCAGTTGAGTCACAGAGTCATAAAAGCATGACAGAACATCATGAAGGCCTTCAAAAACAGCAATAAAACTCTTGCAAATTGCAATTTGATGGCGCAAGGGTTTGGATAAAAATCTCTTCAAGTGCATTTTGAAAAAGGGATGTTTTCATCAGCGGCATACCCCTCTGTCACCCCTTTCTCCCCCCAGATACGCCACTGGTCTTCATGGACTAACATGGACAACCTCTTCCTGGGAGCAGCAGTGGCGTAGGAGGTTAAGAGCTCGTGTATCTAATCGGGAGGAACCGGGTTTGATTCTCAGCTCTGCCGCCTGAGCTGTGGAGGCTTCTCTGGGGAATTCAGATTAGCCTGTACACTCCCACACACGCCAGCTGGGTGACCTTGGGCTAGTCATGGCTTCTCGGAGCTCTCTCAGCCCCACCTACCTCACAGGGTGTTTGTTGTGAGGGGGGAAGGGCAAGGAGAATGTCAGCCCCTTTGAGTCTCCTGCAGGAGAGAAAGGGGGGATATAAATCCAAACTCCTCCTCCTCCTCCTCCTCCTCCTCCTCCTCCTCCCCTCCTCTTCTTCTTCTTCTTCTTCTTCTTCTTCTTCTTCTTCTTCTTCTTCTTCTTCTTCTTCTTCTTCTTCTTCTTCTTCTTCTTCTTCTTCTTCTTCTTCTTCTTCTTCTTCTTCTTCTTCTTCTTCTTCTTCTTCTTCTTCTTCTTCCTGTGTCTCCTTCCACTACTGCTGCCCAGCAGCTAGCCTTTGAGGATTCTCCTATCCCTATTATGATTGGAACTTGATTTGATTGAGAACCCACTTCTAGTGGTTCTTCATGATCTTTTCAGAAAATAGCCACAGATGGACTAACATGGACAACCTCTGCCTGTGTCACCTTCCACTTCTAGTAGGTTCTTGATCAAATGTGTTCTAGTGGGTTCTTGATCAAACCAAGCCTGAACTCTCCCTAGAAGCAAAGATGACCAATGGGGGCTATCATATTTCGGTCATGTTACAGGAAAACAAAACTCACTGGAAAAGACAATAATGCCAGGAAATGTTGAAGGCAGCAGGCAAAGATGGAGACAGGAGATGGACTGGCTGTATAAAGGAAGCCATGACCCTCAGTTTTCAAGACCCAAGCAAGGCTGTTAATGATGAAACATTTTGAAGGACATTGATTCATAGGGCTGCCATGTGTCAGAAGCAACTTGATGGTACTGAACACACATACACACATCTGCCAGGACATAGATATTGACCCTGAGAGACAATAACGTCCCCAAACCTACACAGTGAACATTCATGCTATTTAAAGCAGAAGACAGTTTTCAGTCTTGGTTTCTGGCGGTAAACTTTCATATGAAACACTAAATGCAGGAATTCAATTGTACAGGTCCCAGCCTAGCACAGTCTTTGTGAGCAGAGCAGACCAGTGAGAGAAAATCTGTTTGTCAACATGAGGTTCATTCCACTATGCTCCTGTACTCTCCAGTCTGCCAGTTAAGACCCACCTCACAAGCTGTGCTGTCTGGACCCCACCTTCGGAGATGACGTGAGCGGCAATCAGAGACATGGCGGGGTTTTTTTAGTACTGTGCTTTTCTGATGCTGTGGGGGCAGTGGTGGAATCCAAAAATTTTAGTAACAGGTTCCCATGGTGGTGGGATTCAAACTGTGGCGTAGCGCCAATGGGGCTGGGAGGGGCACGACGGGGGCGTGGCTGGCATTCTGGGGGCGGGGCATTGCTGGGCGGGGCTGTGGCAAGGATGCAGCCGCTGTGCTGGTCCTTGGGCGGGGAAACGAATGCACACAGGCGCAGGCTGCCACGCATGCTGGTGCACCTCCTGTTAGACTGCTTCAAATTCTGCACGCTACTGCTGAGAGGAGGGGCGTAACTAAGGCAAAAACCACGTGGCAAAATCACCAGTTAGTAACCCCCTCTCGGCACACACAAATAATTAGTAACCTGCTCTCGGGAACCTGTGAGAACCTGCTGGATCCCACCTCTGTGTGGGGGTGTGTTAGGTGTTTTCAAGACAAATCAAGTCCAAAATGTCCTCTCCTTAACAGCCTTGCTCATGTCTTGACTTGAAAACTGAGGCCTGTGGCTTCCTTGACTGAGTCAATCCACCTCATGTTGGGTCTCCCCTTTTCCCCCCTCTGCCTTCAACCTTTCCTAACATGATTGCCAACGAATCCTGTCTTCTCATGATGTGACCAAAGGACTATAGCCTCCACTGGGTCATTTCAGCTTCTAGGGACAGTTCAGGCTTGAATGGATCTACAGCACGCTGATTTGTCCTTTTGCGTCACTCCACAGTATAGGTAAAACTCTTCTCCGATACCACATTTCAAATGAATCAACTTTCTTTTAAATGCTAGATATGGACAGCCCAATCCAGATTAGGAAAGTTAGAATCAATGTTATGTCTTATGTTTATTGTTTGTGCATTTTTTCGTAACTGTTAGTATTGATAGGTATTATTTTTAATGTTAAATTTAATAAAAAATATATTTAATAAAACAAAGCACTGCATTTGCACAGGTTGATCACGAGCACGAAGCCAGCGTGATGCGGAAGCGTAAAAATATCCGAAGCCAACCGTGGCTTTGCTGCTCGGCATATGCTCCCGGGTTTTGCTCGAAAGACTTGAGACGACACGGTGCGAAAGGAAGCAGTGCAAGATCACAGATGGCTCGGCCCAGAAAAAGATTGAAATATTAGGAAGCTGGAAATAGCCAGCCAAGACACCAGTCTTGTGGATGGGGCAACGCAAGCCGGAACAGGGGTTTAAACTGCCAGTTTTGGATGGTGAGGCTTTAACACCTGACTCCTCAGCCAGAGCTCTGAGAGCGATATCCTTGTCAATGGAGGCCCAGTTCACACATGCAGCCAAACTGGTCTTCCATCATATTTTCCAGGCAAAGCAGTTGGCCCCTGCTCTGTCCCATGCTGACCTTGTCACAGCGATCCAGGTGACAAGTGGTTTTGGATTCCATTAGCAGCTGAAGTTCTCAAACCAAAGCTATTGGCTCATTCCGCACATGCAGAATAATGCACTTTCAAACTGCTTTCAGTGCTCTTTGAAGCTGTGCGGAATGGCAAAATCCACTTGCAAACAGTTGTGAAAGTGGTTTGAAAACGCATTATTTTGCGTGTGCGGAAGGGGCCATTGCCTCAAACCAACAGGAAGCCACTCCCTTACTCCAGTGCCATAGAGGGAGGAATGGCGCCTGGGGACAAATGATGTTCCCCGCCCCCCCATGGTGCTCCCCATGGTGCCCCCCACTTCCCTGAGTTCTACTGGCTGGAAAAAAACCAGCCGGCTGAAAAAGCAGCCTGATGGGAACTACATTTCCCAGGAGACCTTGCGAGCCCCAACTTCTGCAGAGGCCTCCCTGTTCCTGTGGCAGCTACGCTCATGCCTTCCTCTCACAAAGAGCAAAGAGAAGAAGAAGAGGTGTCAGGTTTCTCTGGCCAGGTTGCCAACTCCAAATTGGGAAATTCCTGGAGATTTGGGGGTGGAGCTTTTCAGGGGTGCCTCAGCAGCATATAATTTATTTATTTATTTATTTATATATTGGTTATATTTTTATACCGCCCTCCCCCGAAGGGCTCAGGGTGGTGAACAAAACAGAATAGAGCACATAAATCAAAGCTAAAATCCAATAAATATTAGGTAGTTTTTGGCTCTATATAAATAACCCCTTCCTATTAAAATGCAGCATTATTAAAACCAGCATAAAAGATGGCGCCTACTATCAAGTCCCCTAAAACAAAAGGGGGGAGGTGGACGGCAGGACCCACTGATGTTCTGAGGGGGGGCATCAGCAGCCGGCCTCCCCAAAGGCCCGGCAGAACAGCTCGGTCTTACAGGCCCTGCGGAACTCATTAAGATCCCGCAGGGCCCTGACAGCTGGAGGGAGAGCGTTCTACCAGGCCAGGGCCAGAGCTGTAAAGGCTCTGGCCCGGGTGGAGGCTAGCCGCATCATTGAGGGGCCAGGGATCACCAGTAAATTGGCCTCTGCCGAGCGCAGAGACCGATTCGGGACGTATGGGGTAAGACGAATACCTCAGCAGTATTATAGTGCCTCCAAAGCAGCCATTTTCCCCCAGGTAGCTCTGCAGTCTGGAGATCAGTTGTGAATCATGGAGATCTCCAGATTTCACCTGGTAAACGTGCCTTTGCTGTACATAAGAGATGACCATGATCAGTATTTTAGCAGCCAGCTCAGAGACAGAGCTCCAGAAACTGGAAGGAATAGGAAGCCTCCATTTTGATGAAGCTAAGTGGGTCCGGAACTGTTCACAACCTTCAGAGGAAATCTCCTGGGAATCCTGTTTGCGCTACCTTGAGTCTCAGCACAAAAGAAAGCAATTAAACGTACTTAATCATCTTCCAGAAGCTTGAAAGAGAAGCTCTAGGCTTCCCTCTGGAGTAATTTTTGTCCCTGCTCTGAATCCTCGGCTTTATTATTTCCAAACGCTTCATCCGTTGCTAATATTGTGTCTCCCAAGAGCGGCATTCAGATGTCTCCGAGCAGGCCTGATCTTCGTCCCGTCACAAAGAGAATATAGCTTGGCGAGCGTGCCGTGACAGCCGCCAGTCAAATTCAGCTCTGTGGAGCATTTCCTCGGGCATCTGCGATGCTTTTTGAGCCACACGGGGTAGACGGGAGCAGCCGCCGGCAGCCGCAGCAGCGCCTCCATTTCTTTCACTTTATAGGCGGCAATAACTGCCCTCCCCAAGCAGAAATTTATGACCTCACCTGTCTTTTTATGGGATTTGGCCCAACTGGCTTGTAATTTAAATGCATGGACTCATCATCAAACTGAGGGAGAAGCCAATGAAATGCCAGCCAAGGAATAAATCCCGCTCACGTCAACGGATTCACAGCTCTGCAAAAAAATATAAACATGCCGCAGCAAAGTCTAATGGGCAAACATATGAGAGTATCTTCGCTGAGCTTCCCTGCTCCCATATCAATGAGCAATGCAAAGGTGCCTTCGATGTGAAGAAAGTGTAAACTCCCCATTTTTCTCTCGTTGTGGGGTTTGGTGGTACGCTGACCCGCCTCGTGACCCAACCAGAAGGACCATCAAGGTGACTTACAAAAGCAGGCATGAAAGGGTTAAAAAAAGAACAGAACCAAACACAAAGACAAAATAGATAAACCATGATTACAGGGAGGCATAACTGTGTGCAGGTTAAAACCAGTTGGTTGCCAACTACCTGCTGGAAAAAGAAAGCTCTGTTCCTTTAAGGCGGGATGATTTACTTCCAGGCTATGGAAAGCTACATCTGCCTATTTCCATGCATTCATCCTGTGTTAAAGGACAGGGTTCCCCCCACTCATCCCCAGGCAGTTGGCAACTATAGTGGGACATGCAGATCAATCTGAGCCATTGTCGAAGGCTTTCATGGCCGGATTCAACTGGTTCTGGTGGGTTTTCCGGGCTGTGTGGCCGTGGTCTGGTGGATCTCGTTCCTAACGTTTCACCTGCATCTGTGGCTGGCATCTTCAGCACCATCTTCACACCACCATCTCTGTGATACATGCCACTGAAGATGCCAGCCACAGATGCGGGCAAAACATTAGGATCGAGATCCACCAGACCACGGCCACACAGCCCGGAAAATCCACCACAACCAATCGAAGGCATGTTTAATGAGAAACAAATCCCACTACAGAGATCGATTCCCCTGGGGGAAATGGCAGTTTTGCAGGGTGGACTTTATGACATCAGATCCTTCCTCATCCTGAAACTCTGCATTTGCAGAGTTTGCCCCCAAATCTCCAAGAATACCCCAATCCTAATCATTGGCCTGTTCAGACTTAAGTTTCCAGGATTTAACCGTTGTGGGTTTTCCAGGTTGGGTGGCTGTGGTCTGGTCAGTGGTGTAGCGTTCTGGGGTGGGAGGGGGATGGGCGGTGCTGCAGTAGGGGCGCAGGGCACCCCCCCCTTAAGCGCAGTTTCCCCTTACTCTGCCTCTGTGTCTGGTAGCTTTTGCGCTTAATGTTTCACCCTCATCTATGCCTGGCATGTTCAGAGGCATGCCACCATGAGAAATGCATTTCATCATGACAGGCCTCTGAAGATGCCAGCCATAGATGTGGCTGAAACGTTAGGAGCAAAAGCTACCACAACAGAGGTGGGATCCAGCAGGTTCTCACAGGTTCCCGAGAGTAGGTTACTAATTATTTGTGTGTGCCGAGAGGGGGTTACTAACTGGTGATTTTGCCATGTGATTTTTGCCTTAGTTACGCCCCTCCTCTCAGCAGTAGCACGCAGAACTTGAAGCTGTCTAGCAGGAGGTGCACCGGTGTGCGTGGCAGCCTGCACCTGCTTGCATTCGTTTCCTGCCCAAGAACCGGCGCAGCGGCTGCGTCCTTGCCACAGCCCCGCCCAGCAATGCCCCGCCCCCGGAATGCCCGGCCATGCCCCCGTCGTGCCCCGCCCAGCCCCATTGGCGCTACACCACTGTTTGAATCCCACCACCATGGGAACCTGTTACTAAAATTTTTGGATCCCACCACCGTGCCACAGCCACGCAGCCCAGAAAACCCACAACTGCCAGCTGATTCCTGCCATGTGCAACTTTTCCAGGATGCCCTTCACCATCTCCTTGCAAAGACAGCCCCCTCTCATTTCCTTTTCATCCCCACCCGATCAGGCAAGGCGCCATCTAGGGGCCTTCTGAATTGGTATTCTGTTGCCATCTTGCCTTTTATTAATTTGTCATTTTACTGACAGCTCTCTCATACATGGCAGTATTTGGAAGATTCATTATCGCTGAGCCCTCGGATTACTTTGTTGTCATGACAAATGAACTTCTCCCCTGGTTTGCTTGAGTGATGGGCATGTCTGGCATGCGGGGTGCCCCTTTGGAAGCCAAATTGTTATCATCTTTCTGTACATTGATCTTCTTTACTGGGCATGCAGTGCTAAAGGCAAGCTTATCGCATTAGGAACAGTTTAACGGCATGGTGTGTTTTCTGATCCAATTTCTAATCAGGTGGGTCCCTCTAGAACAGAACATTTTTAACTATATTTTTCATCAGGACGTTCTCTTTGGGTTGATTGGTAGTCAAAATGGAGCGGACTACAAATCCCACGACTCTCCACTGTGGCAGCATGCCAGTGAGATAGAGGAAGCAACTCAAAGCGTCTCAGAAGTGAACCCCATTTTATGGACAACGTTACTTTTTGAGAGAATCAGCCCCATCGAAAGGGGGAGAGGCTGAATCTGCTGTCGGGAGTGGTGTGGGGCCATGCAAGTAGATTGGCCATCCCAAGGGCACTTGCTGCAGGGGCTAGTTCGCGAAATGTGGAAGGCAGAGATTTGAGCATGGGGGAGATTTCAACCCTCCCCCCCCAGTTCTTCACGGGCCTCTGCTTGTACCTTTTACAGTCATGCCTCCCCATGAGTTCTACACGCCAGAATATGCTTGGCCAACCAGATTTTCGGTCACATGAACAAACTGAACGAATTAAGAAAATACTATACCCTTATGGCTTTAGTTCACACACTGCTTAAAACAAGGTGCAAAGAGTCAATTTAGTAAAGTGCTAAGTGAAAAGGGCACTGCATGTTAACAACGTGGACTACATAATATAGTACCACAAATGAGAATACCTAATAACATACAAGAATAAAGCAGTTCCAAAAATAATTTGTCTTGAGTCCTTTGTCTTAATTCCTATTTCAATATACTGATAAGAGAGAAACATAGTCAGTTTCAGAGGTGGGATCCAGCAGGTTCTCACAGGTTCCCGAGAGTAGGTTACTAATTATTTGTGTGTGCCGAGAGGGGGTTACTAATTGGTGATTTTGCCACATGATTTTTGCCTTAGTTACGCCCCTCCTCTGCTCCTCAGCAGTAGCGCGCAGAACTTGAAGCAGTCTAGCAGGAGGTGCACCGGCATACGTGGCAGCCTGCGCCTGCGTGCATTCGTTTCTCACCCAAGGACCGGCGCAGCGGCTGCATCCTTGCCACAGCCCCACCCAGGAATGCCCCACCCCTGGAATGCCCGACCACGCCCACATCATGCCCCGCCCAACCCCACTGTTTGAATCCCACCACCATGGAACCTGTTACTAAAATTTTTGGATCCCACCACTGGTCAGGTTATATATCCATTTAGATCCCCCTGGAAATCTCCACTGGAGTTGATAACTGGGGAAATGTCCCATCCAACTATATAGTAGGACTTTTAGTTGAAGCACAGTACATGTTTAAAGGTCTTGAGAATTCTCCTTTTCATAGAGGACTCCAGGAAATAATTCCCAGGCCCAACCAATTGTCATATGCAGTGAAACCTCTATCAATTGGGTTACTTGGACTCTCGTTCCAAATATCAATATAGGATGCCTTCAGTAGTGTTCAGACGTTTTTGGCCATTCTTCTCCAGTAATATGATAGATCAGCTGACGTTGCTTAAAGGGGGACTGTTCCTTTTAAGGCCATCTCCGGCATGATCCCCTTTATCATGCACTGGCCGGTCTCCCCCCGTGCCAGGATTTTGCTTCGTCAACGGAGCAGAACTTTTGGTCTGCAGCCCTTCGGGCATCATCTTCATCTTCTGAAGCTCTCTGAGATACCTTCCAGGTGAGTGTCTCCAATTAAATTCATCCTTGCCTTGATCTGGTTGGCCTAGGCTCGCCTGGCCTCATTAGACCTCAGAAGCTAAGCAGGGTCAGTCCTGGTTAGTACTTGGCTTGGAAACCAACAAGGGAATCCTGGGTTTGCTACACAGAGGCAGGCAAAGGCCTGGATGTCTCTTGCCTTGATAACCCTACAGCAGGGGTCTTCAAACTATGGCCAGATGTTCATGGACTACAATTCCCATCAGCCCCTGCCAGCATGGCTAAGTGGCAGGGCTGATGGGAATTGTAGTTCATGAACATCTGGGAGGCCATAGTTTGAAGACCTCTGCCCTACAGGGTTGCTTTAGGTTGGCTGCAATGGCACGCCATTATTACTCTGTGGCCCAGGTGGCCCAGGCTACCTGATCTCATCAGATCTCAGAAGCTAAGTAGGGTTGAGCTTTATTAGTATCGGGACGGGAGACCACCAAGGAAGTCCAGGGTTGCTTTGCAGAGGCAGACGAGGGCAAATGACCTCTGCTCCCCTCTTGCTTGAAAACCCCATTCAGGGTTGCCATAAATAAGTTGTGACTTGTGGAAATTTCCCCCTCTTGTGTCCACCCTTGCCTAAGCCTGCCACGTTCCTTACCTTAATCCACGTTCCTTACCTTCAGGAAGAGCAACGGCAGTCGTGGCGACTTTGAAGTCCCCTTGGACTGAGGCACGCGTCTTGCATTTTAACACGGCATTTCCTTCCCCTTCCCCTACCTTCCCGCTTCCCTTCTATAAAGTTTAGGCACATTTAAGATGCTCGGAGTGTTCTCTCAGTTGGTGTAGTAAAGCAATACATGGGGACAATGCAGGGCTTTAACAGTGATTATGTTGATTTACTGAGAGGTACAGCAAAGCCATTTAAAACTTTATGGCATTTTAAAGCTAAAACTTTCAGTGCAACTCTCCTTTCCCGCATATAATGTGCCAAAGGAACACAGCTGACTCTGTTCCTATTCCCCTTTCTCTCTGAAGGAACTTGCACAAGAAAGTTTGGTTCTGAATGCCAGCTGGTTTGAGGGGCAAGCAAAGGAGAAGGGCTACCACCTTTTAAGGCAAACTCAATCCTGAGGATCATTAGGAAAGGAATTGATAATAAAACTGCAAAGTTTGTCATGCCCTTATATAAAGCAGTGGTGCGACCGCACTTCGAGTACTGTGTCCAGTTCTGGTCGCCGCATCTCAAAAAGGATATTGAGGAGATAGAAAAAGTGCAGAGAAGGGCAACAAGGATGATTGAGGGACTGGAGCACCTTCCCTATGAAGAGAGGCTGCAGCGTTTGGGACTCTTTAGTTTGGAGAGGAGACGTCTGAGGGGGGATATGATTGAAGTCTATAAAATTATGCATGGGGTAGAAAATGTTGACAGAGAGAAATTTTTCTCTCTTTCTCACAATACTAGAACCAGGGGGAATTCATTGAAAATGCTGGGGGGGAAGAATTAGGACTAATAAAAGGAAACACTTCTTCACGCAACGTGTGATTGGTGTTTGGAATATGCTGCCACAGGAGGTGGTGATGGCCACTAACCTGGATAGCTTTAAAAGGGGCTTGGACAGATTTATGGAGGAGAAGTCGATCTCTGGCTACCAATCTTGATCCTCCTTGATCTGAGATTGCAAATGCCTTAACAGTCCAGGTGCTCGGGAGCAACAGCCGCAGAAGGCCCTTGCTTTCACATCCTGCATGTGAGCTCCCAAAGGCACCTGGTGGGCCACTGTGAGAAGCAGAGAGCTGGACTAGATGGACTCTGGTCTGACCAACTGGCTTGTTCTTATGTTCTTATGTTCTTATGTGGGTTCTGACCCAGATTGTCATTTTTTTCCTGATTCAGAAACAAGGGTGACTGATCGATTAGACATTCCCGGACAATTCGTTGCCAGGTTCTAATGTGGATGCGTTAATTCTTCCAGTCTTTTTTAAAAAAATGTTATTTGCAATAGATACATCAAATATTTGTATCTGCAAATGAAGTCATTTATTCTTTCTCCAAGAAAGAGAACAGCACACAAAGGAACCCAAGAAGAGCCCTGCTGGATCAGACCAGTGGTCCATCTAGTCCAACATCGTGTTTCACACAGTGGCCAACCAGTCCCTCTGGAGGACTAACAACAGAGCGTAGAGGCTCACCCTGTTAAGAAGCTAAAAAGAGCCCTGCTGGATCAGACCAGTGGTCCATCTAGTCCAACATCCTGTCTCACACAGTGGCCAACCAGTCCCTCTGGAGGACTAACAACAGAGCGTAGAGGCTCACCTGTTAAGAAGCCAAAAAGAGCCCTGCTGGATCAGACCCGGGGGCCATCTAGTCCAACCTCCTGTTTCACAAAGTGGGCAACCAGGCCCCCCGGAGGAATAACAACCGAGCATAGGGGCTCACCCTGTTAAGAAGCTAAAAAGAGGTCTGCTGGATCAGACCATTAAGGTCCATCTGGTCCAACATCCTGCCTCACACTATGACCAACCAGTCCCTCTGGAGAACTAACAACAGAGCCGTAGAGGCTCACCCCTGTTAAGAAGCTAAAAGAGCACCTGCTGGATCTGAAAAGTGGTCCATCTAGTCCAGCATCCTGTCTCACACAATAGCCAACCAGTGCCTCTGAGGACTAACAACAGAGCGTAGAGGCTCACCCTGTTAAGAAGCTAAAAAGAGCCCTGCTGGATCAGACCAGTGGTCCATTTAGTCCAGCATCCTGTCTCACACAGTGGCCAACCAGTCCCTCCGGAGGACTAACCACAGACCGTAGAGGCTCACCCTGTTAAGAAGCTAAAAAGAGCCCTGCTGGATGAGACCAGTGGTCCATCTAGTCCAACATCCTGTCTCACACAGTGGCCAACCAGTCCCTCTGGAGGACTAACAACAGAGCGTAGAGGCTCACCCTGTTAAGAAGCTAAAAAGAGCCCTGCTGGATCAGACCAGTGGTCCATTTAGTCCAGCATCCTGTCTCACACAGTGGCCAACCAGTCCCTCTGGAGGACTAACAACAGACCGTAGAGGCTCACCCTGTTAAGAAGCTAAAAAGAGCCCTGCTGGATGAGAGCAGTGGTCCATCTAGTCCAACATCCTGTCTCACACAGTGGCCAACCAGTCCCTCTGGAGGACTAACAACAGACCGTAGAGGCTCACCCTGTAAGAAGCAAGAGCTCCTGCTGGATCAGACCCAGTGGTCCATTTAAACCAGCATCCTGTTCTGCTACAGGGCTAACCAGCCCGGAGGGACTAAATAAACAGACCTGTAGAGGCTCACCCTGTTAAGAAGCTAAAAGAGCCCTGCTGGATGAGACCAGGTCCATCTAGTCCAAAACCTGTCTCACACAGTGGCTAACCAGTCCCTCTGAGGTGGACTAACAACAGAGCCTAGAGGCTCACCCTGTTAAGAAGCTAAAAGAGCTTCTGCTGGATCAGACCAGTGGGTCCATCTAGTCCAGCATCCTGTCTCACAGTGACCAACCAGTCCCTCTGGAGTACTAACATCAGAGCGTAGAGGCTCACCTCCTGTTAAGAAGCTACAAAAAGAGCCTCTGCTGGATGAGACCAGTGGTCCATCTAGTCCAACATCCTGTCTCACACAGTGGACAACCAGTCCCTCTGAGGACTAACAACAGAGAGGCTCACCCTGTTAAGAAGCTTTCAAAAAAGAGCTCCTTCTGCTGGATGAGACCAGTGGTCCATCTAGTCCAACATCCTGTCTCTACAGTGGCCAAACCAGTCCCTCTGGAGGACTAACAAATAAGCCGTAGGAGGCTCACCCTGTTAAGAAGCTAAAAGAGCCCTGCTGGATCAGACCAGTGGTCCATCTAGTCCAGCATCCTGTCTCACACAGTGACCAACCAGTCCATCTGAGGACTAACAACAGAGCTGAGAGGCTCACCCCTGTTAAGAAGCTAAAAGAGCCCTGGTGTATCAGACCAGTGGTCCATCTAGTCCAGCATCCTCTCCTACACAGTGACCAACCAGTCCCTCTGGAGCACTAACTACAGAGCGTAGTGGCTCACCCTGTTAAGAAGTTAAAGAGCTCCTTGCTGGATGTGACCAGGGGTCCATCTAGTCCAGCATCCTGTCTCACACAGTGACCAACCAGTCCCTCTGGAGGACTAACAACAGAGCGTAGAGGCTCACCCTGTTAAGAAGCTAAAAAGAGCCCTGCTGGATCAGACCAGTGGTCCATCTAGTCCAGCATCCTGTCTCACACAGTGACCAACCAGTCCCTCTGGAGGACCAACAACAGAGCGTAGAGGCTCACCCTGTTAAGAAGCTAAAAAGAGCCCTGCTGGATCAGACCAGTGGTCCATCTAGTCCAGCATCCTGTCTCACACAGTGGGCTAACCAGTCCCTCTTGAGTGTGACTAACAACAGAGCTTAGAGGCTCACCCTGTTAAGAAGCTTCAAAAGAGCTCCTGCTGGATCAGACCAGTGGTCCATCTAGTCCAACATCCTGTCTCACACAGTGGCCAACCAGTCCCTCTGAGGACTAACAACAGAGCCGCAGAGGCTCAAATTCCTGTTAAGAAGCTAAAGAGTCCTGCTGGATCAGACCAGTGGTCCATCTAGTCCAGCATCCTGTCTCTTCACACAGTGACCAACCAGTCCCTCTGGAGGATCTAACAACAGAGCTGTAGAGGCTCACCCTGTTAAGAAGCTAAAAGAGCCCTGCTGGATGAGCACTAGTGGTCCATCTAGTCCAGCATCCTGTCTCACACACAGTGGCCAACCAGTCCCTCTTGGACTACAACAACAGAGCCGTAGAGGCTCACCCTGTTAAGAAGCTGCAAGAGCTCCTGCTGGATGAGACCAGTGGTCCATCTAGTCCAGCATCCCGTCTCACACAGTGGCCAACCAGTCCCTAAGAAGCTAAAAAGAGCCCTGCTGGATGAGACCAGTGGTCCATCTAGTCCAGCATCCTGTCTCACACAGTGGCCAACCAGTCCCTCTCTGAGGACTAACAACAGAGCGAGGCTCACCCTGTTAAGAAGCTAAAAAAAGCCCTGCTGGATCAGACCAGGGGTACATCTACGCCAGTATCTTGTCTCACACAGTGGCCAACCAGTCCTCTTGGAGGACTAACAACAGAGTGTAGAGGCTCACCCTGTTAAGAAGCTAAAAAAGAGCCCTGCTGGATGAGACCAGTGGTCCATCTAGTCCAGCATCCTGCTCTCACACAGTGACCAACCAGTCCCTCTGGAGGACTAACAACAGAGCCGTAGGAGGCTCACCCCTGTTAAGAAGCTAAAAGAGCCCTGCTGACTCTGAGACCACAGTGGTCCATCTAGTCCAGCATCCCGTCTCACACAGTGGCCAACCAGTCCCTCTGGAGGACTAACAACAGAGCCGTAGAGGCTCACCTCCCTGTTAAGAAGCTAAAAGAGCCCTGCTGGATCAGACCAGTGGTCCATCTTAGTCCAGCATCCTGTCTCTACACAGTGGCCAACCAGTCCCTCTTGGAGGACTAACAACAGAGCCGTGTGAGGCTCACCCTGTTAAGAAGCTAAAAAGAGCCCTGCTGGGATGAGACCAGTGGGTCCATCCAACCAACATCCTGTCCTTCACACAGTGGCCAACCAGTCCCTCTGGAGTGAATTGGGCTAACAACAGAGCCGTAGAGGCTCACCCCAAGTTGGGTTAAGAAGCTAAAAGAGCTCCCTGCTGGATCAGACCAGTGGTCCATTCAGCCCAGCATCCTGTCTCACACAGTGACCAACCAGTCCCTCTGGAGGACTAACAACAGACCGTAGAGGCTCACCCTGTTAAGAAGCTAAAAAGAGCCTGCTGGATCAGACCAGTGGTCCATCTACTCCAACATCCTGTCTCACACAGTGGCCAACCAGTCCTCCTGGAGGACTAAACAACAGAGCTGCAGAGGCTCACCCTCCTGTTATTAAGAAGCTAAAAGAGCTCCCTGCTGGATCAGACCAGTGGTCCATTTAGTCCAGCATCCTGTCTCACACACAGTGGCCAACCAGTCCCTCCGAGGACTAACAAAACAGACCGTAGAGGCTCACCTCCTGTTAAGAAGCTAAAAAAGAGCCCTTCTGCTGGATGAGACCAGTGGTCCATCTAGTCCAACATCCTGTCTCAGCACAGTGGCCAACCAGTCCCTCTTGGAGGGACTAAATAACAGAGCTGTAGGAGCTCTCACCCCTGTTAAGAAGCTTTCAAAAAGAGTCTCCTCAAGCTGGATCAGCACTCAGTGGTCCATCTAGTCCAGCATCCTGTCTCTTTGGCCACACAGTGACCAACCAGTCCCTCTGGAGTACTAACAAACAGAGCCTGTGAGAGTGGGCTCACCCTCCTGTTAAGAAGCTAAAAAAGAGCTCCTTGCTGGATCTGTAATTCAGTGGTCCACATCTAGTCCCAACAACAACATCCTGTCTCTACACAGTGGCCAACCAGTCCCTCTGAGGACTACTAACAATGATGCGAGGAGGCTCACCCCTGTTAAGAAGCTAAAAAAAGAGCTCCTGCTGGACTCAGACCAGTGGTCCATCTTAGTCTCAGCATCCTGTCTCTGCCACAGTTGGCAACCAGTCCCCTCTTGGAGGGACTAACAACAGAGCTGCAGAGGCTCACCCCTGTTAAGAAGCTAAAAAAGAGTCTCCTGCTGGATCAGGACCACAGTGGTCCATTTTAGTACAGCATCCTGTCTCACACACAGTGGCTGCAACCAGTCTCCCTCTCTCTCCGAGGACTAAATAACAGACCGTAGAGAGGCTCACCCCTGTTAAGAAGCTAAAAGAGCTCCCCAAGCTTGGATGAGACCAGTGGTCCATCTTAGTCCAGCATCCTGTCTCTCACACACAGTGGCCAACCAGTCCCTCTGAGGGACTAACAACAGACAGCTTCGAGAGGCTCACCCCTGTTAAGAAGCTAAAAAAGAGCCCTGCTGACTGTGACCAAAGTGGTCCATCTAGTCCAGCATCCTGTCTCACACAGTGACCAACCAGTCCCTCTGGAGGACTAACAACAGAGCGTGAGAGGCTCACCTCCTGTTAAGAAGCTAAAAAGAGCTCTGCTGGATGAGACCAGTGGTTCATATAGTCCAGCATCCTGTCCTTCACACAGTGACCAACCAGTCCCTCTGGAGGACTAACAACAGAGCTGTGAGGCTCACCCCTGTTAAGAAGCTAAAAAGAGCCCTGCTGATCAGACCAGTGGTCCATCTAGTCCAACATCCTGTCTCACACAGTGGCCAACCAGTCCCTCTGAGGACTAACAACAGAGCTGTGAGGCTCACCCTGTTAAGAAGCAAAAGAGCTCCCTGCTGACTGTGACCAGTGGTCCATCTAGTCCAACACATCCTGTCTCTTCACACAGTGGCCAACCAGTCCCTCTGGAGGACTAACAACAGAGCGAGAGGCTCACCCTGTTAAGAAGCTAAAAGAGTTCTGCTGATGAGACCAGTGGTCCATCTAGTCCAACATCCTGTCTCACACAGTGGCCAACCAGTCCCTCTGAGGACTCAACAACAGAGCGTAGGAGGCTCACCCCTGTTAAGCAGGCTAAAAGAGCCCTGCTGGATCAGACCACTAGTGGTCCATTTAGTCCAGCCTCCTGCCTCACACAGTGGCCAACCAGTCCCTCTTGGAGGACTAACAACAGACCGTGAGGCTCACCCTTGTTAAGAAGCTAAAAGAGCTCCTGCTGGATGAGACCAGTGGTCCATCTACTCCAACATCCTGTCTCACACAGTGGCCAACCAGTCCCTCTGAGGACTAACAACAGAGCCGTGAGAGGCTCACCTCCTGTTAAGAAGCTAAAAGAGCCCCTGCTGGATCAGACCAGTGGTCCATTTAGTCCAGCATCCTGTCTCACATACAGTACAACCAGTCCCTCCTGAGGACTAAATCCACAGACCGAGAGGCTCAAATTCTGTTAAGAAGCTAAAAGAGCCCCTGCTGGATGAGACCAGTGGTCCATCTAGTCCAACATCCTGTCTTACTCAGTGGCCAACCAGTCCCTCTGGAGGACTAACAACAGGGCGTAGAGGCTCACCCTATCAAGAAGCTAAACGGAGCCCTGCTTGATCAGACTGTTGGCCCATCTAGTCCAGCATCCTGTCTCACACAGTGACCCAACCAGTCCCTCTGAGTAATTAACAACAGAGCTTAGGAGGCTCACCCTGTTAAGAAGCTAAAGAGAGCCCTGCTGGACTGTGACCAGTGGGTCCATTTAGTCCAACATCCTGTCTCACACAGTGGCCAAACAGTCCCCCTGGAGGACTAACAACAGAGCATAGAGGCTCACCCTGTTAAGAAGCTAAAAAGAGCCCTGCTGGATCAGACCTCAGTGTCCATCTAGTCCAGCATCCTGTCTCACACATTGGCCAATCAGTTCCTCTGAGGACTAACAACAGAGCTGCAGGAGGCTCACCCTGTTAAGAAGCTTTCAAAGAGTCTCTGCTGGATGAGACCAGTGGTCCATCTGGTCCAACATCCTGCCTCACACAGTGACCAACCAGTCCCTCTGGAGGACTAACAACAGAGCGTAGAGGCTCACCCTGTTAAGAAGCTAAAAGAGCTCCTGCTGGACTGTGACCAGTGGTCCATCTAGTCCAGCATCCTGTCTCACACAGTGACCAACTCAGTCCCTCTGAGGACTAACAACAGAGACATAGAAGCTCACCCTGTTAAGAAGCTAAAAAGAGCCCTGCTGACTGTGACCAGAAAGTGGTCCATTTGAATCCAGCATCCTGTCCTCACACACAGTGACCAACCAGTCCCTCTGAGGACCTTAACAAATAGAGCGTAGAGGCTCACCCCTGTTAAGAAGCTAAAAAAGAGCTCCCTGCTGGATCAGACCAGTGGTCCATCTAGTCCAGCATCCTGTCTCACACAATGACCAACCAGTCCCTCCTCTGGAGTACTAACAGAGCGTGAGGCTCTCACCCTGTTAAGAAGCTAAAAGAGCTCTGCTGGATCAGACCAGTGGGTCCATCTGGTCCAACATCCTGCCTCACACTGTGACCAACCAGTCCCTCTGAGGACTAACAACAGAGCGAGAGGCTCACCCTGTTATGAAGCTAAAAGAGCCCTGCTGGTTCAGACCAGTGGTCCATCTGGGCCTGCATCCTGTCTCACACAGTGGCCAACCAGTTCCTCTTGGTGGGCCAACAACAGGGCTGTAGAGGCTCACCCTGTTAAGAAGCCAAAAGAGCCCTTGTTGGATCAGACCAGTGGTCCATCTAGTCCAACATCCTGTCTCACACAGTGGCCAACCAGTCCCTCTCCTGGAGGACTAACAACAGAGCCGTGTAGAGGCTCACCCTGTTAAGAAGCTAAAAGAGCCCTGCTGACTGTGACCAGTGGTCCATCTAGTCCAGCATCCTGTCTCACACAGTGACCAACCAGCGTCCCTCTGGAGGACTAACAAATAGAGCCGTGAGAGGCTCTCACCCTGTTAAGAAGCTTTCAAAAGAGCCCTGCTGGATGAGACCAGTGGTCCATCTAGGTCCAGCATCCTGTCTCACACAGTGACCAACCAGTCCCTCTGGAGGACTAACAGAGCCGTAGAGGCTCACCCCAAGTTAAGAAGCTAAAAGAGCCCTGCTGGATCAGACCAGTGGTCCATCTAGTCCAGCATCCCTGTCTCACACAGTGACCAGTCCCTCTGGAGGGATTTCAATAGAGCTTAGAGGTTCACCCTGTTAAGAAGCTAAAAAAGAGCTCCCCGCTGGACTCAGACCAGTGGTCCCTCTAGTCCAGCATCCTGTCTCACACAGTGACCAACCAGTCCCTCTGAGGACTAACAACAGAGTAGAGGCTCAAATTCCTGTTAAGAAGCTAAAAAAGAGCCCTCTGCTGATCAGGCCAGTGGTCCATTTAGTCCAGCATCCTGTCTCACACAGTGGCCAACCAGTCCCTCTGAGGACTAACAACAGAGTGTGTGAGAGGCTCACCCTGTTAAGAAGCTAAAAGAGCTCCCCTGCTGGATCAGGACCAGTGGTCCATCTAGTCCAGCATCCTGTCCTTCACACAGTGACCAACCAGTCCCTCTGAGGGACTAACAACAGAGCGTAGGAGAGGCTCACCCCTGTTAAGAAGCTAAAAGAGCTCCAGTTGGATCAGACCAGTGGTCCATCTAGTCCAGCATCCTGTCTCACACAGTGACTAACCAGTCCCTCTGAGGGACTAACAACAACAGAGCTGTGAGAGGCTCACCTCCTGTTATGAAGCTAAAAGAGCTCCTGTTGATCAGACCAGTGGGTCCATCTAGTCCAGCATCCTGTCTCACACAGTGGCCAACCAGTCCCTCTTGGAGGGACTAACAAACAGAGCTTAGAGGCTCACCCTGTTAAGAAGCTAAAAGAGCTCCTGCTGGATCAGACCAGTGGGGTCCATCTAGTCCAGCATCCTGTCTCACACAGTGCACCTCAACCAGTCCCTCTGAGGATTAACAACAGAGCTGCAGGAGGCTCACCCTGTTAAGAAGCTAAAAGAGCCTCCTGCTGATCAGACCAGTGGTCCATCTAGTCCAGCATCCTGTCTCACACAGTGACCAACCAGTCCCTCTGAGGACTAACAACAGAGCCGTGAGGCTCACCCCTGTTAAGAAGCTAAAAGCACTGCTGACTCTAGGACCAGTGGTCCATCTAGTCCAGCATCCTGTCTCACACAGTGACCAACCAGTCCCTCTGAGGGACTAACAACAGAGCTGTGAGGCTCACCTCCTGTTATGAAGCTAAAAGAGCTCCTTAGCTGATCAGACCAGTGGTCCATCTAGTCCAGCATCCTGTCTCACACAGTGACCAACCAGTCCCTCTGAGGACTACAACAACAGAGCCAGAGGCTCACTCCTGTTAAGAAGCTGTAAGAGCCCTGTTGGATCAGACCAGTGGTCCATCTAGTCCAACATCCTGTCTCACAGTGGGCTAACCAGTCCCTCTTGAGGACTAACAACAGAGCTGTGAGAGGCTCTCACCCTGTTAAGAAGCTAAAAAAGAGTTCTGCTGAATCAGATCAGTGGTCCATCTAGTCCAACATCCTGTCTCACACAGTGGCCAACCAGTCCCCCTCTGAGGACTAACAACAGAGCTGAGAGGCTCACCCTGTTAAGAAGCTAAAAGAGCCCTGCTGGATGAGACCAGTGGTCCATCTAGTCCAGCATCCTGTCTCACACAGTGGCCAACCAGTCCCTCTGGAGGACTAACAACAGAGCGTAGAGGCTCACCCTGTTAAGAAGCTAAAAAGAGCCCTGCTGGATCAGACCAGTGGTCCATCTAGTCCAGCATCCTGTCTCACACAGTGACCAGTCCCTCTGGAGGATTAATAATAGAGCTTAGAGGTTCACCCTGTTAAGAAGCTAAAAAAGAGCCCTGCTGGATCAGACCAGTGGTCCCTCTAGTCCAGCATCCTGTCTCACACAGTGACCAACCAGTCCCTCTGGAGGACTAACAACAGAGCGTAGAGGCTCACCCTGTTAAGAAGCTAAAAAGAGCCCTGCTGGATGAGACCAGTGGTCTATATAGTCCAGCATCCTGTCTCACACAGTGACCAACCAGTCCCTCTGGAGGACTAACAACAGAGCGTAGAGGCTCACCCTGTTAAGAAGCTAAAAAGAGCCCTGCTGGATCAGACCAGTGGTCCATCTAGTCCAACATCCTGTCTCACACAGTGGCCAACCAGTCCCTCTGGAGGACTAACAACAGAGCGTAGAGGCTCACCCTGTTAAGAAGCTAAAAAGAGCCCTGCTGGATCAGACCAGTGGTCCATCTAGTCCAACATCCTGTCTCACACAGTGGCCAACCAGTCCCTCTGGAGGACTAACAACAGAGCGTAGAGGCTCACCCTGTTAAGAAGCTAAAAAGAGCCCTGCTGGATCAGACCAGTGGTCCATCTAGTCCAACATCCTGTCTCACAGTGGCCAACCAGTCCCTCTGAGAGGACTAACAACAGAGCGTAGAGGCTCACCCCTGTTAAGAAGCTAAAGGAGCCCTGCTGTATCAGACCAGTGGTCCATTTAGTCCAGCATCCTGCATCACACAGTGGATAACCAGTTTCTCTGGAGGACTAACCACAGACCGTAGAGGCTCACCCTGTTAAGAAGCTAAAAAGAGCCCTGCTGATCAGACCAGTGGTCCATCTGGTCCAGCATCCTGTCTCACACAGTGGCCAACCAGTCCTCTGAGGACTAACAACAGAGCTGCAGAGGCTCACCCTGTTAAGAAGCTAAAAAGAGCCCTGCTGGATCAGACCAGTGGTCCATTTAGTCCAGCATCCTGTCTCACACAGTGGCCAACCAGTCCCTCCGGAGGACTAACCACAGACCGTAGAGGCTCACCCTGTTAAGAAGCTAAAAGAGCTCCTGCTGGATGAGAGACCAGTGGTCCATCTAGTCCAGCATCCTGCCTCACACAGTGGCCAACCAGTCCCTCTTCTGAGGGACTAACAACAGAGCTTAGGAGGCTCACCCTGTTAAGAAGCTAAAAGAGGCCTGCTGGATCAGACCATTTAAGGTCCATCTGGTCCAACATCCTGCCTCACACTGTGACCAACCAGTCCCTCTGGAGATCCCAACAACAGAGCTGTGAGGCTCACCCTGTTAAGAAGCTAAAAAGAGCCCTGAAGGATCAGACCAGTGGTCCATCTAGTCCAACATCCTGTCTCACACAGTGGGCCAACCAGTCCCTCTTGAGGACTAACAACAGAGAGGCTCACCCTGTTAAGAAGCTAAAAAGAGCCCTGCTGGATCAGACCAGTGGTCCATCTAGTCCAGCATCCTGTCTCACACAGTGGCCAACCAGTCCCTCTGGAGGACTAACAACAGACCGTAGAGGCTCACCCTGTTAAGAAGCTAAAAAGAGCCCTGCTGGATGAGACCAGTGGTCCATCTAGTCCAACATCCTGTCTCACACAGTGACCAACCAGTCCCTCTGGAGGACTAACAACAGAGCGTAGAGGCTCACCCTGTTAAGAAGCTAAAAAGAGCCCTGCTGGATCAGACCAGTGGTCCATCTAGTCCAGCATCCTGTCTCACACAGTGACCAACCAGTCCCTCTGGAGGACTAACAACAGAGCATAGAGGCTCACCCTGTTAAGAAGCTAAAAAGAGCCCTGCTGGATCAGACCAGTGGTCCATTTAGTCCAGCATCCTGTCTCACACAGTGACCAACCAGTCCCTCTGGAGGACTAACAACAGAGCGTAGAGGCTCACCCTGTTAAGAAGCTAAAAAGAGCCCTGCTGGATCAGACCAGTGGTCCATCTAGTCCAGCATCCTGTCTCACACAGTGACCAACCAGTCCTCCAGAGGGACTACAACAACAGAGCTTAGAGGCTCACCCTGTTAAGAAGCTAAAAAGAGCTCCTGCTGAATGAGACCAGTGGTCCATCTAGTCCAGCATCCTGTCTCACACAGTGACCAACCAGTCCCCCTGGAGGACTAACAACAGAGCGTGAGGCTCAACCCTGTTAAGAAGCTAAAAGAGCCCTGTTGGACTGTGACCAGTGGTCCATCTAGTCCAGCATCCTGTCTCACACAGTGGCCAACCAGTCCCTCTGGAGGACTAACAACAGAGCTGTAGGAGGCTCACCCCTGTTAAGAAGCTTTCAAAAGAGCCCTGCTGGATCAGTCCAGTGGTCCATTTAGTCCAGCATCCTGTCTCACACAGTGACTACAACCAGTCCCTCTGGAGGATTAACAACAGAGCTTAGAGGCTCACCCTGTTAAGAAGTTGCAAGAGCTCCTGCTGGATCAGACCAGTGGTCCATCTAGTCCAGCATCCTGTCTCACACAGTGACCAACTAGTCCCTCTGGAGGGACTAACAACAGAGCTGTAGAGGCTCTCTACCCTGTTAAGAAGCTAAAAGCACTGCTGGATCAGACCAGTGGTCCATCTTAGTCCAGCATCCTGTCTCACACAGTGACCAACCAGTCCCTCTGGAGGACTAAACAACAGAGCGTAGAGGCTCAAACCCTGTTATGAAGCTAAAAAAGAGCTCCTGCTGGACTGTGACCAGTGGTCCATCTAGTCCAGCATCCTGTCTCACACAGTGGCCAACCAGTCCTCCTTCTGGAGGACTAACAACAGAGCCAGTAGAGGCTCACCCTGTTAAGAAGCTAAAAGAGCTCTTGTTGACTGCATCTCAGTGGTCCATCTAGTCCAACATCCTGTCTCACACACAGTGGCCAACCAGCTCCTCTGGAGGACTAACAACAGAGCGTAGAGAGGCTCACCCTGTTAAGAAGCTAAAAAAGAGCTCCTGCTGGATCAGACCAATGGTCCATCTAGTCCAGCATCCTGTCTCACACAGTAACCAACCAGTCCCTCTTGAGTACTAACAACAGATCGTAGAGGCTCACCTCTGTTAAGCTAAAAGAGTCTCTGCTGGATCAGACCAGTGGTCCATCTAGTCCAGCATCCTGTCTCACATACAGTGACCAACCAGTCCCTCTGAGGACTAACAAACAGAGCTGTGAGGCTCACCCTTACAGAAGCTAAAAGATCCCTTCTGGACCAGACCAGTGGTCCATCCAGTCCAGAATCCTGTCTCACACAGTGACCAGCCCCTCTGAGGATTTCACCACAGAGCTTAGAGGTTCACCCTGTTAAGAAGCTAAAAGAGTCTCTGCTGATCAGACCAGTGGTCCCTCTAGTCCAGCATCCTGTCTCACACAGTGACCAACCAGCTCCTCTGAGGACTAACAACAGAGCTTAGAGGCTCACCCTGTTAAGAAGTTAAAAAGAGTCCTGCTGGACGTACACCCAGTGGTCCATTTAGTCCAGCATCCTGTCTCACACAGTGGCCAACCAGTCCCTCTTCTGAGGACTAACAACAGAGCTGCAGGAGGCTCACCCTGTTAAGAAGCTAAAGAGCCTCTGCTGGATCAGACCCGGGATCCATCTAGTCCAACAAACTGTCTCACTCAGTGGCCAACCAATCCCTCTGGAGGACTACCAACAGAGCTGTGTGAGAGGCTCACCCTGTTAAGAAGTTAAAAGAGCTCTGCTGAATCAGACCAGTGGTTCATCTAGTCCACCATCCTGTCTCACACACTGACCAACCAGTCCCTCTGGAGGGACTAACAACAGAGCGTAGAGAGGCTCACCCTGTGAAGCTAAAAGAGCTCCTGCTGGATCAGACCAGTGGGTCCATCTAGTCCAGCATCCTGTCTCACACAGTGGCCAACCAGTCCCTCTGAGGACTAACAACAGAGCTGTAGAGGCTCACCTCTGTTAAGAAGCTAAAAAGAGCCCTGCTGGATCAGACCAGTGGTCCATCTAGTCCATCATCCTGTCTGGCCACAGTGACCAACCAGTCCCTCTGGAGGATTAACCACAGAGCGTAGAGGCTCCACCCTGTTAAGAAGCTAAAAGAGCTCCTGCTGGACTCAGACCAGTGGGTCCATCTAGTCCAGCATCCTGTCTCACACAGTGACCAACCAGTCCCTCTGAGGACTAACAACAGAGCTGTAGAGGCTCACCCTGTTAAGAAGCTAAAAAAAGCACTGCTGGATGAGACCAGTGGTCCATCTTAGTCCAGCATCCTGTCTCACACAGTGACCAACCAGTCCCTCTGGAGGACTAACAACAGAGCGTGAGAGGCTCACCCTGTTACAAGCTAAAAAGAGCTCCTGCTGGATCAGACCATTTAAGGTCCATCTAGTCCAGCATCCTGTCTCACACAGTGACCAACCACTCACTCTCACGGGCTAACACCACAGCCTCCATACCGACCCTGTTAAGACGCTAAAAAGTTCCCTGCTGGATCAGACCAGTGGTCCATCTAGTCCAGCATCCTGCCTCACACAGTGGCCAACCAGTCCCTTTGAGGACTAACAACAGAGCCGTAGAGGCTCACCCTGTTAAGAAGCTAAAAGAACCCTGCTGAATCCAACCAGTGGTCCATCTAGTCCAGCATCCTGTCTCACACAGTGACCAACCAGTCCCTCTGAGGACTAACAACAGAGCCAGAGGCTCACCCTGTTAAGAAGCTAAAAGAGCTCCTTCTGGATGAGACCAGTGGTCCATCTAGTCCAGCATCCTGTCTCACACAGTGACCAACCAGTCCCTCTGAGGACTAACAACAGAGCCAGAGGCTCACCCTGTTAAGAAGCTAAAAGAGCTCTGCTGGATGAGACCAGTGGTCCATCCAGCCCAGCATCCTGTCTCACACAGTGACCCAGTCCCTCTGGAGGATTAATAGAGCTTTGGAGAGGTTCACCCTGTTAAGAAGCTAAAAAAGAGCCCTGCTGGATCAGACCAGTGGTCCCTCTAGTCCAGCATCCTGTCTCACACAGTGACCAACCAGTCCCTCTGGAGGACTAACAACAGAGCGTAGAGGCTCACCCTGTTAAGAAGCTAAAAGAGACCTGCTGGACCAGACCAGTGGTCCATCTAGTCCAGCATCTCTGTCTCTCACACAGTGACCAACCAGTCCCTCTGAGGACTAACAACAGAGCTGCAGTAAAGGCTCACCCTGTTAAGAAGCTAAAAAGAGCCCTGCTGGATCAGACCAGTGGTCCATCTAGTCCAGCATCCTGTCTCACACAGTGACCAACCAGTCCCTCTGGAGGACTAACAACAGAGCGTAGAGGCTCACCCTGTTAAGAAGCTAAAAAGAGCCCTGCTGGATCAGACCAGTGGTCCATCTAGTCCAGCATCCTGTCTCACACAGTGACCAACCAGTCCCTCTGGAGTACTAACAACAGAGCGTAGAGGCTCACCCTGTTAAGAAGCTAAAAAGAGCCCTGCTGGATCAGACCAGTGGTCCATCTAGTCCAGCATCCTGTCTCACACAGTGACCAGTCCCTCTGGAGGATTAATAATAGAGCTTAGAGGTTCACCCTGTTAAGAAGCTAAAAAAGAGCCCTGCTGGATCAGACCAGTGGTCCCTCTAGTCCAGCATCCTGTCTCACACAGTGACCAACCAGTCCCTCTGGAGGACTAACAAAGAAGCTGCGACTTACTGTGGCCGCCATTGCTGATGGGGAAGAGACAGCCTCCTTGGTGGCTGCTGCCTCCCCGCATGGCCTCGCGAGCTCCCAAGTGCTCACGAGGTTTCAGGTTCCAGGGCACCGAGCAGTGACGCTGGACGCCCTGATGTCAAGGGGGAGGTGGGCCCAGGCAGCCTACTTAAGGCTGGGCCTGGCCTGCAACCAGTTCCTTTGGAGGACTAACAATAGAGTGTAGAGGCTCAATTCTTCCCCTGTTAAGAAGCTAAAAAGATCCCTGCTGGATCAGACCAGTGGTCCCTCTAGTCCAGCATCCTGTCCCACACAGTGACCAACCAGTCCCTCTGGAAGACCAACAACATGGCCTAGAAGCTGAGTCCTTTCTCTTATATTGCTCCTTTTAGTCACCATGGCTAGCAGCCAGTGATAGATTGTCCCCCATGGACCTGTCTAATCCCCTTTTAAACCTGTCTGTGGTCATCGCTACATTCTCTGGAAGTGAATTCTACGTCTGAATCATGCCAAACTTAAATCTTAGAAGAAGACAAGTTAGCATCCCTTCCATGAAGGAGGGCGCTATAAGTAAGGTTGCCAATTTCCAGGTGATGACTGGCGACCTCCCGGGATTACAGGGGATCTCCAGGTAGCAGAGGTCAGTTCACCTGGAGAAAATGGCCACTTTGGAAGGTGGACTCTATAGCATTGTACCCAACTGAAGTCCCTCTCCAAACCCTGCCCTCCTCAGGTTTCACCCCAAAATCTTCAGGTATTTCCCAACCTGGAACTGGCAACCATATAAACCAATAGTGAAAGATTTGAGGCCAGCCAAGCCTAAAAAACAAGGACTGTATATCTAGGGATACAAGGCAATGAGGTATAAGCAGTTAGTTTGAGTATAATTTCAATAGATACTTCATAAACCGTTCATAAAGATTATTCATAAAGATATATTGTGATTATTTAACTGGATATAAAGGTAATAAACACACATATAATGAGAGCATGTCATAAACATTGTCCGTGAGGCACCTAAACCTGCAATAGTCTGGTATTATGCCTCCAGTCAGTTGAAAGAGTCAGTATCTCCAATATTCAATGAATCAAAAAATATTAAGATGAATTGTGGTAGTAGACAGCAGCAGCTCCAGCAAGGGATGAAGAAACTACGGCCACAGCATACATTCGCAGAACGCTGCTATGCCAGCTAGTCCACGTTTTCAGCAGAAATTTCTTCAGTGCGTTCAGGTAAATAGATTGAATTCTCTTATTGTGTGTTTAGCTAAGTAAAGCAGCATACAGCTTCTACATTCAGTGAATCAGCTAGTTACAAAGTAATGTATAACTGCCTCAGCAGACTTCCAACGGTTACAGTTCCATATAAACCGGCCAGTCCCTTTTAAAAAAAAACCTGTTCAGCACCCCCTCATGCTTAAGCACAGTGTTCGGAAAATGGCTCTTTTAATCTGATTTCACTGCAAACCGACTTGCAGGAGAAGGGACAAAAGACCCAACTGCGAGCTGTTAATCAACTTTATCAACTTTGCGTTATTACACAAATATATATATTTTTTTACAAAACGCTTTACCGTCTGATAATATTGTGAGGAAATGTTAGCAGGATGAAAATGACCTTTCAGTTTCGTTATCTTGTCCTTGTCGACGTTCTTTGGCTGAATTTTCCTGTGGAGCAGTTGGAGGTGGCTAGAATTACAGTCCTGAGATAACAGGGTAGGTTCTGCCTCATGAGGAGGGGAGACTCCATTTTTGACTAAAACAACAATTTAAGAGTTTTCCCTCTTCTCTCAGCTTTTTCAAAGGACCTCTGTCAGAGACACATCCGATCAACTATTGTGAGAATAACTGCAGTTCCTCCAGATGTTGGACTATGTCTTATCATCCCCTGCCAGCATCATGCTGGCAGGGGATGATGGGAACTGTAGTCCATAACATCTGGAGGACCGCGAGTT
The DNA here is from genome assembly GCF_021028975.2 of Sphaerodactylus townsendi. Classification (NCBI taxonomy): domain Eukaryota; kingdom Metazoa; phylum Chordata; class Lepidosauria; order Squamata; family Sphaerodactylidae; genus Sphaerodactylus; species Sphaerodactylus townsendi. The sequence goes on from NW_025950363.1 coordinate 1,985,266, forward strand.
TGACACCTATGAACTACTGGCTTTTACATTTTTAGTTTGAAACCACTGTCTTGCTGGCTTCTTTCCAGAAGGCCAAAAGTACGACTTGACACCAGATGCACTAGCATTGCTTTCTGTATTCCATCGGACTAGCATTCCACCCAGGAAGTTGATGAAACTGCTTTCCTGTTTCTTTTTAATATCCCGCCTGCTTAAGAATACTGAAGAACTCAAATGTTTGCACATGTTTTGAGTTATTTCAGTGTTCATGAGGAGGTTTCCATGGTTTTTGTGTCTGGATTTTGCTTTGGAGGTAACATGGCTGCCTCCGATCATTGTGGGCAAGTTGAAAACACATCTCTTGTGGTCATGATGGTCTTTTTCTTGCAGGATGATTTCCCCTTGTAGGTTCAGAAAGACAATTTTCCAGTTGTAGCCTGAAGTGACACAGTCTGCTGTGGACTGAGTGGGAAAGAGGGAGGCAGGAAGGAGTGAGAAAACATGAGGAAACTCAAATGCATGGCGATGTCCTTCGCTTTCCCTACAAAGGGAGAGAAAAAGTCACACTTTTAGAGCTTTCAGAAACCAAGGGGATTCACTGATCTGACAGCAAAGAGGGAAAATCATGGAGTGCATCACCGAGAGGTGGTTTGCCATTGCTTGCCTCTGAGAGGGCTGAGAAAATTTCAGAGAACTGTGGCTGGCCCAAGATTACCCAGCAGGCTTCCTGTGGAGGAGCAGGGAATTGAACCCAGTTCTCCAGATTAGAGTCCACCTTTTTAACCATTACATCACGTTGGCTCTCATGTCAGCCTGATACATATCTTATTATGAATAACAGATGTATAAATGTCATCAACAGTTTGTCTAAAAAATAGTACGACCTGCATAGGCCAGACTAACAAATGTATACATCCAGAGGTGGGATCCAGCAGGTTCTCACCAGTTCCCGAGAGTGGGTTACTAATTATTTGTGTGTGCCGAGAGGGGGTTACTAATTGGACCTGCTTTTCCATTAGAAATTCCATTAGGTCCAAAAATCATGAAGTCCTGTTGTTTCTGATGTGGCTGGTTAGCGAAGGTAGAAAATGGGATAATTCTCCCTGTTGGGCTGTTTTAAAAACATGTTTTAGAAATATGGTACAGTTCCTGGTTTAAGGAAAGTATCCTCCTTTTGAATTCTAGAAACAAAATTAAGTATTTAAAAGTATTAAGTATTTGACAGGCAGTCAATTAGAGGAGAAGTAGTTGTTTCTGTTGGCAGTAGACGATGGGACTGGCTATAATGAGTTTAAATTATGGACAGAAAGATACCTGCTGGAAATTAGGAACTTTTTTTTACAGTAAGAGTTTTTTACAGTAACAGAGAAATTATTAATGCCCTGCCCCTGGAATGCCCAGCCATGCCCCGTCGTGCCTCGCCCAGCCCCATTGGCGCTATGCCACTGTTTGAATCCCACCACCATGGGAACCTGTTACTAAAATTTTTGGATCCCACCACTGTATACATCCATGCATAAGAAGTAGAGCAGTGAACTGACAAAAATTAATAATATCCAAAATAGGGACTACAATAATGGCAGCAGAAATGAGAAAGAAATGCCCCAGATAGCGGCCAGGGTTAGAGTTTAGAGTTTGGATTTATATCCCCCCTTTCTCTCCTGCAGGAGACTCAAAGGGGCTTACAATCTCCTTGCCCTTTCCCCCTCACAACAAACACCCTGTGAGGTAGGTGGGGCTGAGAGAGCTCCGAAAAGCTGTGACTAGCCCAAGGTCACCCAGCTGGCATGTGTGGGAGTGCCCAGGCTAATCTGAATTCCCCAGATAAGCCTCCACAGCTCAGGCGGCAGAGCTGGGAATCAAACCCGGTTCCTCCAGATTAGATACATAAGCTCTTAACCTCCTACGCCACCGCTGCTCTGCTCAGGGTTCTGTTTGACTCAGCAGATCATGAGTTATCCAGACTCATCTGAGACAAGGAGGACAAATGGTTCGTGACCAGATGACCTTTCCGTTCCAGTGAAAACATGATATTGTATTAACATCCATACCATGAGACTGAGTTCACAGCAGTACTGGAAAAGAGTATCTAGTAGATACACACACTCGTGGCAGGATTCAATTTGGACTCGGACGACTTGTTTAAATAGATTTTGTTCTTGGCTTTGTGTGCCCTGTTCTTTGTGTGACAGAGGGAATGCAGCGCATGCATAAGCGAATAAATGAATTTGTGCTTTCCTCGTCAAATATTTGCGGGTCACCTTTCTGTTCTCTAGGAGAGTTGGTACTCTCTGCATGCATGCACACAAATATACACCCATACATCATCATTTATCCCATAGTTCACCTGGGCCTGACGGTGAGGCAGGAAAATTGTGCAGGGATGGGGTAGTGTGCTAAGTGTGGAGTGGTATCTACCAAGTCACATTTTTAATCCCTTCTTCCGCCAAGAAGCTGTGAGTGGAGTGGTTCTCTTTCCCTCCATTTCTTCCCCATAACCACAACCCTATAAGGAGCTGAAGCAGAGGAGGAGTGTCTAGTGCAGGATCCCTTGAAGGATGTCATACCTATTTATTTTATTGACCGATTTATTTACAATTATTCCTAGCTCTTAATCGTGGTCTTAGTGCTGGTCACAGTAAAAACCATACGATAGCGCCTCCAGTTATGGTAAGATCACAGCAAAATCCCATCCAACCCCCCTAAAACAATCTAAAATCCCAAACACCCACTCCACCCACCACAAAATGTATGTGTGTGTGTATATATGTGTATATGTGTGTGTGTATACTGTGTATACACCTTCGCAGTATATATATACACTTCGCAGAGGCATGGTGCGAAGTATACTGTATATATATATACTGTATACTGTATACTGTATATATATACTGTATACTGTATACTGTATATATATATACTGTATACATACACACACACACACACACACACATACATACATATATATACATACACACACATACACACACACACACACACACACACACTCCTTTACAGTATATATATATACTTTACATATATATACACACACATACACACATACACACATACACACACATACATACATACATATATATATATATATACACACACATACACACACACACGTATGTATGTATGTATGTATGTGTGTGTGTGTGTGTGTATGTATGTATATACATACATACATATGTATGTATGTGTGTGTGTGTGTGTATATATATATACATACATACATACACACACACACACACACTCCTCCCTTTACAGTATATTACTCCTTGCAGACTGCATCAGACTGTTAATGAGCTGGACTCTGAATTTGCTTTGTAAACTCCATGTTTTTTCCTGCAGTTCATCGCTTTTCAAAGCCACGGCAATCACTTGTAAAGCATCCTGTTTTCCTGCGTCTTGTACTACCAGTTCGGTGGGATGGTGGTTGTTTACTAAGATATCCACCACCCCACCACCCCCAGAAAAAAAAAGACTGCAGTCAACTTTTGGATCTTTGGTTCTTGGAGTTAAGATTCTTTAATAGAAAGATGAAAGCGAGATGTGATAGCAGCCAGTTCAAAGATTTCATTGGACTCGCTTGTCTTCAGTAGAAATTGCATTTGGTCGTTGTGGGTTTTCCGGGTTGTGTGGCTGCGGTCTGTTATTTTCTGCTCCAAACCTTTTGCCCATGGTGCATGTCTGTGTCATGGGGAAAAAAAACACATCTTACCATGGATGCTGGCAAATATTAAGAGCAAAAACTACCACACAGCCCGGAAAATCGACAACAGCCAGTTGATTCCAACTATGTGAGCCTTTGACAATACACAGAAATCACATTTTGTGATCCTCATCATCATAGGGATGAAATTCTCAGGGACCGTACCCCTCACTCGTGTGTGCTTCAAGCTGTGGAGGGCAGAGTTATGGGGAGGACAAAGCTACTTATTCGCTTCATTAGTAGCCAGCCTTTCTCCCCAACGGAGGCCCGAAGAGGCTTACGCTGTTCTCCGCCATTTTATCCTCACAACCGCCTTAGGCTGAGATCATGTGACCAGGCCCAGGTCATCCAATGAGGTTCCAAGGTGCAAGTGGGGGATTCTAACCCAGGTCTTCCAGACACTCACCCAGCACTCATAGCCCAGGCACCACACGGGCTCTTCCTTCCATATCAAACCACGGACTGATGCCCAGTGTTGCCCAACATCCAGGTGGTGACTGGAGATCTTCAGGGATTGTGTCATGCCCCTAGAGACACCCTCGCCATTTTCTTTATTTAACCCTTAATTATTCCCTGAGACAGAATGGCCTTAATAGTTTTTGTGCAGCATTCTGTGGGAGGGAACCTTACTTAGACCCTGTCCCTTTAAAAAGCCCTCTATAAGCAAAGAGCACTATAGTATCTCTTATTAGTTAGCAGTCCCTTTTTTCAGTTTGTTTTCATTTCAGGTCTCCGTGGAAGACTGGAGACAGCAGTATTCCAGACGTCTCAGATGTTAAGGTGTTAGAGATCCATAGTACTCAGAATAAGCAAGTTTCAACTGAACTGCAGGGAAAACAGAGGCCGATTAGAGGACACCCCGGAGAACTCTGAAGCAGCAAGAAGCAGAGCAAACTTTCTTAAGAGCAGTTAAGGAAGAATGGGTGCCTGCAAGCTCTTCAATAATCTCTAATTGTTTCCAGCATCGCTAGTATTCTTTGTTAGTTAGACTTCATAGGAGGAGTCCTACACTTTCAATAATATTAAACCGTTTTTGAACTGTTACTCATTAGTCTCTGGGTCTTACATTCTGTTCTGGCCAAGTGCAAGGCACCTGATATTAGATCACTTGGGGAACAGAACAGTTGCAACTGACCTCCAAGCAATAGAGATAATTTCCCCGGGAGAAAATGGCCACCTTGAATGACTCTCTGGCATTATATCCAATTGAAGTCCCGCCCCTCCCCAAGCCCCACCTTCCTCAGGCTGAACTCCCCAAATCCCCAGTTATTTCCCAACCTGGGGCTGGCAACCATCTCTCTATATAAAAATCTATCAGTGCATTTTTCTGCTGACAGGTAATCTCCCAAACTACTGGACCGATTGCTTTGAAATTTTCACACAACATCGCATTCACGTGCAGCCAGGTTTCCATACTGTTTCCACACCTCCTGTTGTGTACATGTCACACCTGTGACAGTTGGAACCACAGTTCTGTTCCGCAACAGCGCCATCTGCTGGCCATCAAAGCAACACCCTCTGATACAAGGGAAACAACCATGCCTTCCTTGAAAACCACTGCCATCTGGAGTGAAAGGGATCGGGTCCGCCATCTGGACATGGCCCACCCACCCTAGCAGAGGAAGGAGAAGGTAAGGAGAGTCAGGGGGTTTACTGGACCAAACGCTCTGAAATTTGAACACAACGTCGCTCATGCCTCCCAGCGTGTTTTCAGCTAGGTAATTCGCCTGCAAGGGAAGGGAGTGAAAGGGACAGGGACAGCCACCTGGACATGGCCCACCCACCCTAGCAGAGGAAGGGGAATGTTAGGGAGGGACGGGGTGGGGTGCCATGCAAGGGAACGGGAGAGAGGGAGGGGAGCGAGAGGTCCCTTGCCCCTCCCCTCCCTTGCAAGCATTGTGCAATGACACATGTTCGAACCGCTCACTTCCTCTTTTCTTTCTTTTCCACTTCACCAGACTGAGCCACAGCAACGCGTGGTCGGGCCTGTTAGTATCATATATTCATGTTTCTGGCTGAGCAGGAATTTGAACTTGGGACCTTGAAGGCATGATCAGGCATTCTATCCACTGCACTGCAGTGGCTCTCTGAAAACCACAGGTGCACGTAAATGTTTGGGCATAAAATGAGCAGCAATTGTTCCACAACGTACCTAATGGGAAAAGTGAATCGATCCGCATTGCCGGACACTGTGACCCTATTAACTTTGGTACGCAACACTATATCACGTTTAATAATGTCAGCTTATTTGGGCGGACGGTAGACAAATGAGACTGTTTTCCTAACAAACTTATTTGGGCTCAAAGTCAGGCCTAATGATCATTTCTTTGATGGAAGCACACTGGCATCCTCTCGATGATTAAACATGATTTTTAATCTGTTTTTCAGGGGAGGGGAGGAAACACATTCGCTCCTTTGTGTCTGTAACGCTTCCCCAGACGATGACACCTGGGGAAATACGGTAATTGAACAACAAATTAAGGTGTTTAGGGAAGAGGAGATGAAATTTGCAGTCATCTGACAACTGCGAACAGGACATTAATAACGCTCCGGTGTGTTTGCAGAGTGTAAGAGGCTGGATAACATAATGAGAAACCCCAATAGTGAAAACTAGCAGCAACAAGAAACATTTTCCCTCCCTCCCTTTTAGAAAACAAATTGGGTGATTTCGAGTAATGTTCATCCAGGTGGCTGCAGCGTGGCAATTATTCTTGTTCAAGTCGCAGGAAATTGTCTTCTCTTCCCTCACGTTCAAACGATGCTCCCTCACCAAGATATATGGCTCTCCTTCCATTCTGTTTTGCTTGATTTGGAGCTGTGGGAGGGACAACCAAGCCCCTTAAAAAAAATTTTTTTAATGCTTTTATTAATACGTCTTAAAAATAAAAATTGCAATTACAGATCTCTCTTCCCCATCCCGGTTTTGTTCTGTCGTGGGTCAGTGTAAGAAATTACATTGGAATTTGGGGGGAGTTTTCCAGGAGCCGCAGACGACACGCGAAGGCCAGTGGATAACACAGAAAAGGTTTAGAAACTCAGAAATGCATAAAATACATATACAGTATTGTATAATACAGTGGTGGCGAACCTATGGCACGGGTGCCAGAGGTGGCACTCAGAGCCTTTTCTGTTGGCACACGTGCACAGAGTTCATCATGTGGGAGGTGGTGGAAAATCACCCCCCCAGACACCCCTAGGTTGGCCTGGGCATGATCCTTTACCTGGGAATAAGCTCAGTTGCTGGCAATGGGGCTTGCTTCTGAGTAAACTCTCCTAGGGTCGTGATTCATCCATTTGAAGCATTGCGCGGTTGGTTCACCAAGCTTACTCCCGAGTAACATGAGCCTCAGAGCCAACTGTTTTTTCTAAACTAAAACCTCAGTATTCAGGTTAAATTGCCATGTTGGCACTTTGCGATAAATAAGTGGGTTTTGGGTTGCAATTTGGGCACTCCGTCTCAAAAAGGTTCACCATCACTGGTATAATATTAACATATCTTAGCTTTTAGTACCATAAAATGGTATTACTGCAACTCGCTCTACGCAGGCCTTCCTTTGCGACTGATCCGGAAGTTGAAACTGGTCCAGAATGCAGCGGCCCGGCTTTTGGCAGGTGGTGATTATCTAGATCATATCACCCCTGTGCTACGCCATCTGCACTGGCTCCCAGTGGAGTTCTGGATCATTTTCAAGGTGTTGGTATTGACCTTTAAGGCCTTATGCGGCTTGAGGCCCTCATACCTACGGGACCGCATCACCCCTTATGTCCCTCATAGACCACTGCCTTCGGCGGTGGCAGAACTGCTCGTGATCCCTGGCCCCGTGATGATACGGCTGGCCTCGACTCGGGCCAGGGCCTTTACGGCTCTTGCCCCTGCCTGGTGGAATGCTTTACCTCCAACTATCCGGGCCCTGCGGGACCTAGGTGAATTCCACAGGGCCTGTAAGACAGAGCTTTTCCACCTAGGCTTTGGAGGGGCCGGCCGCAGTTTTACTGCCCCCCACTGAAGCTGCAATGGCAGCTGAGGCTGCTGGTGTCCATCCTTTTCCATCCCAGTTGGGCCTGATTTTCGGATTTTCGGATACCATCACAGGCCCTCCTGCTTCCCTCCCTTTCTTTTTAGCCTTTGGATCGGGCGCCGATTTTATGAAACTGCTACTTAAATTTCAAATTTCAAATGTTAAATGTTAAATTTAAATCCTGATTTTAAACTGGTAATAGGTTAAGGGCTATGTTACATGATTCATGTCTGAATAACAGCCATGTTGTGAGCCGCCTCGAGCCCTTTGGGTGTGAGGCGGCCTATAAGTCAAATAATAAATAAAAAAGAAAAAAAATAAATATACACAATTAAAAAGAAAAAAAAATCAGACTTATTCTCTGGTACAGGGGGCCAAAAATTTTTTTACGTGGATTTCTAGATTACAGTGGGCTCCATGCCCCTAACCCCAGTCGTGTTGACGGGATAACTATACAGTTAACCGATAGCTTACAATTGCAATGAATCAATAGCATCAAAAATATAGCTCCATAATTTGCTTATTAGTTTGTCAGATTTCGATCCTGGCCTATCCCTATAGAGCTCAAAGCGGGTTACAACGTAGACATTTCCAGCAATGTAACAATTAAAACTTTAAAACAATGCATAATATTTATTTATTTTATTTATTTATTAAATTTATAGGCCGCCTCATCCCCAAAGGGCTCGAGGCGGCTCACAACACGGCTGTTTCCAACAGCAGATGGATACAGCATAACATTTAACTCATTAAAAACTCAGCAGCAATGAATAACAATAATAAATACATTAAAACAACAAGGTTGTGTAAAACACATATACACAGGCGCCTGATCTAAAAGGCCAAGGAAAAGAAAAAGAAGGAGGAAAGGGAGGAGATAGGCAGGGCCCAAGGTGGAATTAGGGCCCAACCAAGGTGGTTCTGACAGGCAGCTTTGATTTCAGTTTCAATAATACTAATACAATACTATAATACTATAGTACTAAAATAAGGTGACCAGATGGTCACCTTTGTGATGCGGGACGGGGAAGCGGCCACGCGCACAGGCTTCTGGGGCTTGCCGTTTGCCGCCCTGTCACAGGGCGGCAAATGGCAAGCCCCTGAATGGCCCCCAAGGCAGTGCAGCAGCCTCCCAAAAATCGGGACAATTTGTAGAACCCACGGGATGTGGGACAAATTGTCCAAAGGCGTGACGGTCCCGCCAAAAGCGGGACGGCTGGTCAGCCTATACTAAAACCAATCCTAAAACAGATATTGAAACAAATGAGATAAACCTCTCCCTCTTTCCCACACAAAGCAATCCAGATTCACTTGTTACGCACATGGACATCTCACCAAAACATCACGAGACCTACCTTTCACAATTTGTCCCTTTTACCCTACATTTAATCTGAAAAGAGATTACTTTCCCTAGTACAGATGTTTCTTATATAGTCCCATCATCCTAATATAATTTTTCCATACGTTATCTGTCGTTTCTTCTCCCATCCTCCTCGAAGCATATCAACATTAATTTATTCTTTCATATTCAAGATAGGATGCTAACTGTGTTCATTCATCCTTAAATTCAGATAACAACCAGCCATTAATAATTTTAATTAATTTTGCCATTTGGGCAAACTCAACTATTACTACTTGCGGTTCTCTGATAGCCTGTAACTCACATGACTCCCATTTTTGTGCCCAAACAATTCTAGCACATGATAATAAATACCAAGCCTGCCTGCATCTTCTTTCTCCATCTTCTTGCATCTTCTTTCTGCCTGCATCTTCTTTCTCTTTTCCCCACTTCTCCTGCTGCCGCCGTCGCTGCGCGCTGCTCTGAGCATGCGGCATCCCTGGCGTGCGTCCGGGCATCCCCGTTTTCGCCAGTTCCAGGGATGCCACGCGCCAAGCGGGCACAAGAGCGGCAGCGTCGGGGCGGCTGCGCTGTTGCCGCCCCTGACATGGGGAGTGCAGTGGGACCCCACACTACTTGCGGAGAGTAGCGTGGGGCTTAAGGTAAGTGGGGAAAGGGCCACTGAAGCACCGGGCTGAAAAAAAAACTTCTTTGGTTTCCTCAGGTCATGAGGCAGCTATGAAAGGGCCAGGACCAGAAGCAGCGGGTGAGGCGGTAAAAGCGGTGGGCAAAGCAGCCAAAGCAGAGGGTGGGCAGCAAAAGCGGCCGGCTGCTGGGTGGGGGTCACAGGAGTCTCCTGGGGGGGAGGGCTGTATTATGCTTAATAATGGAAGGAATGGTGTTTTTGATGATGGATGTGTTCAAAAAGAATTTTAGTGTTCATAGACATTCGGGACTATTTTCTACTGCGGAAGCACACGACTTTCTCTTCTGCTGCAATACTACTGACCTCACTTTCATCTTTTTTTGGAAAAGAGTAGAGTAAGTAAAGGGTGCCACTGAGTCATAGTCAACTCATGGTGACCCCATGAAGTCCTACCTGGTGGGTTTTTTAAGGCAGGAGACAAGCAGGGGGTTTCTGCAGACACTCCCTTGGTGGTCTCCCATCCAAGTACTGATCCTAGCCGACTCTGCTTAGCTTCCAAGCTCTGTCGAGACCAGGTTAGGTCCCTTCTGCCCATGAAGAAGAAGAAGAAGAGTTTGGATTTATATCCCCCCTTTCTCTCCTGCAGGAGACTCAAAGGGGCTTACAATCTCCTTGCCTTTCCCCCCTCACAACAAACACCCTGTGAGGTGGGTGGGGCTGAGAGAGCTCCGAGAAGCTGTGACTAGCCCAAGGTCACCCAGCTGGCGTGTGTGGGAGTGTACAGGCTAATCTGAATTCCCCAGATAAGCCTCCACAGCTCAGGCGGCAGAGCTGGGAATCAAACCCGGTTCCTCCAGATTAGATACATGAGCTCTTAACCTGCTATGCCACTGCAGAATAATGCACTTCCAATCTACTTTCAATGCACTTTGCAGCTGGATTTTACTGTGCGGAACAGTTGCAATCCAGCTGCAAACAGTTGTGAAAGTGGAGTGAAAGTGCATTATTCTGCTTGTGCAGAAGGGACCTTAGTCTGAGCTTTTGGTACCGCTTCGAGAGTTAATTAGCAACTTGACTTTTAAAAAAGGTGGAGGACGACGAATGCGCGAAGAAGACGAAAAAAGCAGAGCAGGATAATTTCTGCACTTTATAAAAGTGACAAATGGAAAGAGAGAAAACAGTGGCGGCCCTTGTGAAGAATGAGCTGCCAGCAGGGCTGGCAAAGGGGATGCCAGGCCAGGTCAGGATCTATCCCTGGCTTGGGAGTCTTCCAGGCTGGCAAGTAGCGTTCCCATGTTCCCGGTATTGACTGGGCTCTCTGCTGGCCCTCAGCTGGACAGCTGGCAAAAGCAGGCCAGCTGAAAGGGGGGAGGGGTGATCCACTTGTGGTGATGTCACCTCTGCATTGTTGAGTACTTGGTCGAATCCCCACTTGAAATTTGCACGCAAATCCAACCCTGTTTGTTGTGAAACTGTGTCCTCTTCATCGGAGTTTCTCCCTCCCCACCCCAGCAAGCACACAGCAGACACACCCAGTTGCAGAACTCTTAGCAATCCCCACTACCAGGCGAGCTCGCTTCACCGCTCTCCCCTGATTGGTTGGCATGCCTTGATGGGGCGGGACCTTTTCCCACCGCGGAAACGTACATTGTAGGGGCATGATAAAAAAACCCAGCATGTAAAAGTTTAACGTTTAACTGTTCAACCATGCAAACCGTTAATCATTACCTGTGTGAACCATTAACGATTTTAGGTTACACGTTTGACTGTTTAATGTTTATGTCCTCTTCTGCTTGCCGATCGCAAAAGCGGAAACGAAACCAAGGAAAGGCTGTGCTTGCATTGCAGCGCTGATTGGTTGCCCAAATTCCATGTCACACTCCAGGGCGGGAAACAAGTCAGGGTTTCAACCCTCATCCCTCCCTTCGGGTCAGCCCTGAACCATGTTAATGGGGTCTATGCCACTTGCAACCAGGTTCTGCCGGAACACAGATTAACGGGGAGAATGAGCACGAGAAACAGAACCTGCCACGCAAGCAATGGGGAGGTCGTCCCTCAAACCTGGTTAGTTTGTGTTCTGAAACCTGGCTAAGACAGTAGTGGGGATTCGACCCCTGAGGAAGTGTCAGAAGGAACCATGACACCCGCAAGCACCCTGCTAGGGATCCCTGTCCTACAGTCTAATGCCGTGTTATTTCCTCTGAGTTAGCTTCCTCTTTATTCAATCGGGTTTGCTTCAAGATAAGCTTGTTTGGGACTGCAGCCTAACTTCCTCCAAATTAAGAATGGGAGAGCAGCCACCTGAGGTCAGGCCAATGGCCCATCGAGTCTAGAGTCCCCTTTCACAAAGGAGCCAACCAGATGCCCTTGGAAATCCGACAAGCAGGACACGGAGTCCAATAGCGCTTCCTATTCTTGTTCATAGTGGTGGCTACCCACCAGTGACATAGGGCGTTTCCCTACTCACCCTGATCCCCTGTGCGGGGTCATCAAAAGGCGCCATTTTCTCCAGCGCCAGGGATACCGTGCGCTGAGGGGGTGCAACAGTGGCAGCTTCGGGGCGGCTGCGCTGTCGCCACCCCTGTCGTGGGGAGTGCCCTGGGATCCCGCGCTACATGAGGGGAGTAGCGCGGGGCTTATGGTAAGTTGGGAAATGCTCATAGTTATATGGGGACAGGGGTGTGTGCATTGCACCAGGTGCATGCCTGGAGGCACAAAAATTGCCCCGACCCCCACCCCCTGCTCACCTCACCCTGCCCTTCCCCACCTCAACAGGCCTGGCCCTGCCCCACCAACCTGACCCGTTTTCAGCCAGCAGAAAGCTGTAAGTGGGGGGAGAGCATGGGGGAGGAGAAGGGGCCAGGGGGAGCAGTCGGGGTCATGAGTGTGTGTGGAAAACATGGAGTGCGCCCCGGGCACACTCCTATTCAGCTATGCCTCTGCCATCCACACAAACCTGTGTAGCCAACACCACTGTTTCCTGTCGTTTCCTTTTTCCTGTAGGAGCAGCAGTGGCGTAGGAGGTTAAGAGCTCGTGTATCTCATCTGGAGGAACCAGATTTGATTCCCAGCTCTGCCGCCTGAGCTGTGGAGGCTTATCTGGGGAATTCAGGTTAGCCTGGGCACTCCCACACACGCCAGCTGGGTGACCTTGGGCTAGTCACAGCTTCTCGGAGCTCTCTCAGCCCCACCTACCTCACAGGGTGTTTGTTGTGAGGGGGGAATGGCAAGGAGATTGTAAGCCACTTTGAGTCTCCTGCAGGAGAGAAAGGGGGGATATAAATCCAAACTCTTCTTCTTCTTCTAGTTTGAAAGTGGGAAAATAAGGCTTGGCTGTTAGGATTTATTCCAGGTTACACAGAATCATAGGATCTGAGTCGAGTTGAAAGGGGCCATGAAGGCCATCTGGTTCGACTCCCTGCTCCATGCAGGATCAGCCAAAAACATCTCTGACAACTGTCGGTCCAGTGCTGCTTAAAGACTGCCAGTGTGGAGCAGTTTGGCACCTTCCCACGTGGCCACTTCCACTGGCGCAAACTCTTACTGGGAAAAAAATGTCTCTAATATTGAGATGCTACCGTTCCACCCATGATTCCTAACCACTGCTGCGAACAGGAACAGCTCCCTGCCCTTCATATACTTAAACAGAGCAATCATGTCCCACTCAACCTCCTCTTTTTCAGACTGAACATTCCCCAGTCCCTCAGCCTTTGCTCATAGGACTTGGGGCGATTCCGCACATGAGTAAAACAGGTTCGACCCAGTTCCCTGAGAAGGGTACTAACCTAGGTCGAAGCCATTGTTGTTCCCCACTGCAACCAGCTTGATCCCAGCTCGGAGGGTGGGATCATCCTGTGCCTTTTTGCCGCTCTGTTCCGATTGGCTACTGTTCTACGGCCATGTTCCATCTATGCCCACACATGTTATAAAAAAACTGCCACAGGAATGGAGGGACAAAGGTGGCGTTTTTTGATTGGCCAGCTGTACAGATGCCCAAAACACTCAGCTGTGATTGGCTGAATGGGGGACTCCTGGCACCAGAGATTCTGCACTTTACTGGAATCGAGCTGAGTTTGAGCGTGGTTCCCTGAAAAAGTAGCAGTTCCCAACTGGAGTCAGAAATTTGACCGTTACACGGGGCGAAGCTGGTACAAAACCATGTTGATCCCAGTGGCTGTGCGGAGCACTTAGGTCGAACGCAGCTCGAACTTAGGTCGATAACGCAAGTGCGGAATCGACCTCAGTCTCCGGGCCCCTGAACATCCTTGTCACACTCCTCTGCCCACGTCCTTTCTGAAATGGGGCCTCCAAAACTACACACAGGTCTCCAGGGGCAGCCTGACCGATGTGGGGTATTGTGGGACGATGACATCTCCCAGTCTGGATCCGATGCTTGAGTCCGTAGCGGAGGAGCTTCCCAGCTTCTCCCCAGTTTGATACCTGTGCTGGCTGTTTGCCCTCACTGGCCCTCCGCTCTAATCGTGGCTCCACGCAAATCCTAAGCAAACAAGTTAAAATCTCGCCGGCTCTTCATCTTCTCTGTTTGCCTATAAATCCAGATTTCTTGCAATTGCTATAGGCTTAATATCTAGGGTTGGAGATTCGGACAGTCCAAATCCGAATTTTTACCGAATCTGCACGGATTCGGACGGATTCGGACGAGCAGGGGCCGAATCTGAGCTGTCCGAATCCTAACAGATCCGAATCCCGTAAGAGTTGAGGATTACCAACCGAATGCGTTTTATTTTTGAGGTGTTTTTTTTTCACATTTCGGCCTGCAGGGGAGACATTTTTTAAACATATCAGCAATTCGGTACTTTCGGGGGTATCATCGGGAGACTGTCTGATGATGCACCTGAAACCCCAAGTTTGGTGCATTTTTTTGGACTAGGGGCCAAGTTATGGACCCTCAAAGCGGTAGTCCCTATCCCCCATTCTTTCCAATGAGAACTAAGGAGATGAGGGCTACCTTTTGAGGGTCCATAATCTTGGCACGGCTGAACAAACTGCACCAAGCTTGGAGGGTATCATCAGACAGTCTCCTGATGATCTACTGAATATTAGTACCATTATTGTTATCTACAAATGCACTCCCCTGCAGGCACCCCCCCAGAAATTTGCACCAAGATTCTTTGTTTCTGCAGTGACTTAGCTGCATTGCTGTCAATGAGGAATTTCTGAGGGGGCTGTAGAGTGCACGGTACCTTGGTAAACCCACAAAACTTTCAGGGTATTGTATCTTCAGGGAGAATCTCTGGATGACACCATCCAGGTTTGGGGAACTTTTGTACTTCAGGGGGGGAAGTGGGGAGATAGGCCCTACCGCTTTTGAGTCCCCATAGAATTAAGCCCCTGAAGCAAAATTCCCAAACCTGGATGGTAATCATCCAGAAACTCTTCTCCTGAAGATCCCTCTGAAAGTTTAATGTTTCCATACCTATCAGAGAATGCACTCCACAGCTTTCCCTCTACCAGAAATCTCCCATTGGCAGCACGATACGCTGAAAGTCACTACAAGGCTAAGAATCTTAATGAAATTACCGAGGTGCCTGCAGAGGACGGTACAGAGATGTATTGGCTGAAATTATCAGGGTATCATCAGGTGTTTGTCCTGATAAAAGTTGCTCCACCAGGATTTGAGCAGTTTGAGTTTGAGTATGGACCCTCAAAGGGGTTAACTATCCCCCATTGTTTCCAATGGGAGCTGATAAGGGGATGGGGGCTACACTCCTTTGAGAAGTCCATAACTTTGGCTCCCCCTGAACAGAAACTGCGCCTGAACTTTGGGGGAAATCACTGCAGTTAGTCTCCTGATGTTACCCACCCTGAAAAGTTGAGTATCCACTGGCACCTAAAAAATGCTGGTTTCTGCGTGTTTCACATCCACTCCTCCAGCAGGCTTCTTCTGTTGCAGGAGCGGTGGCTTATGAAAACGGAATTTTAAAGCTAGTGGCACCAGATTTCAGGAGGTATCATCAATCACAGTGTACCCCCCAAGTTTAGTGCGAAGTTTGGTTCGGGGGGGGCCAAAGTTATGGGCCTCAAGGGGCCTCCTATCCCCATTGTTTCCAATGACAGCTAAGGAGATGGTGGCTACCATTTTGAGGGTCCATAACTTTGGCCCCTGGGAATCAAACTGCACCAAGCGATGAAAGAGTGTCATCAGACGAAGTCTCCCTGATGATACCCCCCTGATACTTTAGTGCTGATAATGTCTAAAAAAAATGTGCCCCTAAGGTACCCCCCCTTTTAAAATTTGCCCAAGGTTCTTTTTTTTCTGCGGTAGGCACACATTGCTGTCGGTAGTGGAATTTCTGGTGGAGGGCTACGTAGGGTGCACATTTATCAAGAATTGCAGTCACAAAAATGTTCAGAGTATCTTCAGGAGAGTCTTTGGATGACAACCATCCAGGTTTGAGGAACTTTGCTTATGGGGCGGTGGAGATGGACCCTACCCTTAACATTGAACCCCTTGAAGTAACGGTCACCAAGCCTGAATGAACTCATGAAGAGCTCTCCTGAAAGGCCTTACCGAAAAGTTTTATTAGGTTTACCATGAGAAATGTGCACTCCACAAAGCCCTCCCAATGAAAAATTTCCTATTGGCTACAATGGAACCAACCAGCTACCAAGGCATAGAATCTGGGGAAATTTCTTTGGTGACTGTGAGGGGTGCGGATTTTAGAATACTGTCACCAAAATTTTGGGGTATCATAAATGTACTGTCTCCTATGATACTCCCCAAGTTTGAGGAGTGAAGCTGTCGAGGTCAACGTTATGGACCTTCAAAAGTGTAGCCCCCATCCCCTGTTATCTTCATTTGGAAACAATGGGGGGATGGGAGCACTCCTTTTGAGAGGTCAATAACTTTGCCCCCTGAACCAAAACTGCTATAAACTTTTAAGGAGAATATCATCGAGACAGTCTCGAGATGATATCCCGAAATTTTGGTGCCACTAGCTTTAAAATTGCGTCCCCTGCAGGCCAAAACGTGTAAAAACACCCAAAATTCAAAAAAATAATAAAACGGACCCGAATTTTTCGGATTTACCCGAATTTTCGGGTATATCCGAATTGGCTATGATTCGGATTCGGGCATACAAATAATTTTATGCCCCAAAATACCCAAATCCGAATTTTACCGAATTTTTTTAGTATTGACCAACCCTATTAATATCCAAAGTGATTTGGCTCCTGAGAGCGAAAAGCAGCAAGCGAGAGAATGGGAAGATAATGAAATAGGGAAGGGAAGTGGGAGCGTGTCAAGAAAAGAGCGTTCTTCATTATCTAAATGGCAAAGGAGCCCCGCTTATTCCCCAGTTAATATCCCTTTAGGCCCCATCCATAGCAAGAAGCCATATGTTTAACACAATTATATTGGTTCTTGTTCTCGTCTCTGTAGTTTTTTTAGCACCTATAGGGCACTTCTAAGCTATATTCTGTGGAGAAAAAGAGTCAAACGTTTTTAAGCATTGGGATGGAGAGGCCATTTTTAGATGGCATGAACCATTACCTACACCCATTTCTGATCTGCTCATTCCTCAGCACTCTTCCCAACTATTGACTGCACTCCTCTGCTTTTCATAAACATTTTAACTGCTCAGGGGAAAGATCCACTCGGGAGATGCTGACAAAGATTGAAACCTCTGTTAGAATCAGCAATGGAAGAACAATTTGCCTCGAGGAACAGAACTAGTCACCGGCAGAACCATGAGTGAAAGGGGTTGTGTGGAAGCCAGTGGGAGAGATCAGAGGCCAAGCAGCAGTGGCGTAGGAGGTTAAGAGCTCGTGTATCTAATCTAGAGGAACCGGGTTTGATTCCCAGCTCTGCCGCCTGAGCTGTGGAGGCTTCTCTGGGGAATTCAGGTTAGCCTGTACACTCCCACACACACCAGCTGGGTGACCTTGGGCTAGTCACGGCTTCTCGGAGCTCTCTCAGCCCGACCTACCTCACAGGGTGTTTGTTGTGAGGGGGGAAGGGCAAGGAGATTGTCAGCCCCTTTGAGTCTCCTTCAGGAGAGAAAGGGGGGATATAAATCCAAACTACTCCTCCTCCTCCTCCTCCTCCTCCTCCTCCTCTTCCTCTTCCTCCTCCTCCTCCTCCTCCTCCTCCTCCTCCTCTTCTTCTTCTTCTTCTTCTTCTTCTTCTTCTTCTTCTTCTTCTTCTTCTTCTTCTTCTTCTTCTTCTTCTTCTTCTTCTTCTTCTTCTTCTTCTTCTTCTTCTTCTTCTTCTTCTTCTTCTTCTTCTTCTTCTTCTTCTTCTTCTTCAAGGGAAAACCACACTGTCAAGAGCCTTCCAGACATGAAAGGGGCATCTGTACTCTGTCATGCTAATGGGGCTTCACTTTACTTTCAGTTTCCCACCTTCCCTTGATTTGCAACCTGTAGCAAACTAGCAGCACCCAAACGCTTTCTCTCTTTACACCAGCCTTGAGAACACAAAGGCTGTAACATTCCTCTCTTGATTTACTCTGCCTTTGATATGGGGTGAGAAGGGGAGGGGGAGAACTCAGGGATGAAAGGTTGTACCCAAAGACAGTTCTTTAGAACTGGCTTCTTTTAGGACCATGCCGCTGTCTGTCAATAAAGGCTACTGATTTGAAATCTAGTCCTATATTTGTCTACAGATCCGGGGCTTGACATATCTGATCTCGGGAAGAGGGAACTTGTGCATCGCTGATAGAGAAATCTTCAGCAGTCTGATAGACTGTGTGGAGTAGTGGTAACAGTCTAGGCCAGGAATATCATGGACATTTGGGGGCAGAGACTAGGGAGGGAGGGTTTGGAGAGGAAAGGACCTCAACAGGGCATAATGCCACAACAGCACCCTGCAGAGCAGCCACTTACTCTGTTCTCTAGCATCTTCAAATATCTAAACATGCCTATCATGTCACCTCTTAACCTTCTCTTCACCAAACTAAACATCCCCAGCTCCCTAAGTCTCTCTCCGTAGAGCATGGATTCCAGACCTTTGACCATTTTGGTTGCCTTCCCCCGGACTCATTCTTGGAACTTGAAACAACTTGAAATAAAATTGTTAATGGTAGGATTGGAGGAATAGGAATGAAAGGATATGGTCCCATCTGCACAAGCAACACAAATGGGTTAAATGAACCTGAGTTGCCTGTGTTGCTGTTTGCACGGCGGGTGCAGGGGCCATCTTGGATTTCTGGAATCCCAGCACCAGGATATGGCATGGTTTGTGCAGGAAATGTTGTGTTTCCCTGCTAATTAGTGCCTCTGAGAATCCCCCCATGCGAGAATCTCCACACACACACACACTTGGGGAACAAAATGGTGCCCCCTAGAGAATCCACTCTAAGGGTGGCTGCTTGGAGAGTCCACAATAATGGTGGATGGGAGAGGAGGGATATAGAATACTTCCTGCTTGCAGTAGTTTGCACAGGCAAGTGGGAAGCATCTGAAACCCAGGTTAAAGGGAAAAGTTGCTAATTTAGCGACCTTCATTTAACCCAGCTCCAGCCAAATATAATGGTTTAGAAGCATTTTGTGGGGTGGGTGGGTGAGTTCAGTGTGAACTTCTCCCCCATAATGCTTCTTTCACAACCCCTGAACCCATTATATTAGGCCTGTGTGAAATCACCCTATGTTAATAAGACAAAAGGCTGAAAAATATGTTGATAAAGAAGCGGCCGCGACTTAACGCGGCCGCCATTGCTGATAGGGAAGGGACAGCCTCCTTGGTGGCTGCCACCTTCCCTGGTGGCCTTGCGAGCTTCAAGTGCTCGCGAGGTTTCTTCCGGGCCCTAGGGCGCCAAGCAGTAATGCTGGGCGCCCTGTTGTTGGTGGGGAGGTGGGCCTAGGCAGCCTTTATAAGGCTGGGCCTGGCCTACAACCTCCCCATTTGCCGGAGCTCAATTGTTGGGGCCTAGTGGTGCCCGCCGCTCCTTGCCTCTGAGCGCGGCCTCCTTTACCGGCTTCAGCTGGTTGGGAGAAAGAGCTCTGGCGGGGCAATTTTCAGCGCCTTTCGCCCGTAAAGGCCGGCCACTGCGCCGTTCGCCGCTTTTTTTCCTCCGGGCTTCTGAGGAGGCGTGAGGGTAGGCCTCGCGCCAGCGCCGCCTCGCGCTCTGCGGCCAGCTGCCCTTCTTCTTCCGGCTCCGGCCGGTGAGTGGAGAAGGGGATGGTGGGGCAGGCCGCTGCTGCGGCCTTTCTTCTCCTGGCTTCTACTGGGGACGGGGAGGCGGCGGCAGGGCAGGCCTTGCGCCGCCCGCCGCTTACGCCGCTGCTGTGGCCTTTCTTCTCCCTGCTTCTACCGGGGACGGGGAGGCACTTTTTCCCACACAAAAAGTGTGTGTACTTTCATTTATTCCAGGAATGGCAGGGAGGCCTTTAGTTACTTCCCTCAAGCAGCAAAGAAGTTACAAGCTCAAAGAATGTTAGAAGAAAATTGGTATAGTCAGAAACAACTGGTAAAAATGCTCTGCGGGGAAATATATAAAGTCTAGACCAGTGGTGGCAAACCTATGGCACTCCAGATGTTCATGGACTACAATTCCCATCCCAATTGGCCATGCTGGCAAAGGATGATGGGAATTGTAGTCCATGAACATCTGGAGTGCCATAGGTTCACCACCACGGGTCTAGACTGACACATTAGAGTTCCGAGATGGAAGTCAGGAGGCGTTTGGATTTATATCCCATCTTTCTCTCCTGTAAGAAGTCTCAAAGTGGCTTACAAACTCCTTCCCTTCCTCTCCTCACAACAGACACCTTGTGAGGTAGGTGGGGCTGAGAGAGTTCTGAGAGATCTGTGACTAGCTCAAGGTCAATCAGCAAGCTTCATGTGTAGGAGCAGGGAAACAAGCCTGGTTCACCAGATAAGAATCCACCGCTTATACGGAGGAGTGGGGAATCAAACCCAGTTCTCCAGATTAGAGTCCACCTGCTCTTAACCATGCTGGCTCTCATCTGTATAACCTCGAAATCAATATTCTGGACACTCTAGGCTGTGGCGTCAACAAAACAATTGCACCGTCGTGATCCTTAAAAGATTTCTTTGGAAGAAAGTTCCATTCATAGAATTTACTTCCAAGTAAGTATGCTTAGAACATCCCAATAATTTATTTTCCCCCTTCCTCTGCAGCTGCTTCTCTCTGACATGTTTTCAGTCTAAGCACAATCCGCAATAAGGGGAGAGAAAAATGGAGAAACAATAACGGGGGAGAAAAAGTGTTCATTCTGGCAACACATCTTGTGATCAGAAAAGCAATGCCCAAAATCAAAAGACGGCCCTCGAGGGACATGGTTTTGCTCGCGTTGGTTCAAAATTCTTTATGTCGACCTTTCAAAAGAACACTTTGCTTTTATTCTCCTTGTGCTTTTTTTTTTACAGCAATGTTCTGAAAAGCCCCGGGATGTATTTTGAGAAACCGAGCTTAGAAAGTGGTTGTTTTCATCGTCCTCTAGGAAAAAAAAAATTCTTACAGTTAAGCCCACACATTTTTATCCAAGTGGCGTGTCAGATGGACCACTGATCTGTTCAGATATGGAAATCTGTAACGTTTTTAAGCAACACGGATAAAATTGGATGTGTCTGTATGTATATTCAGGAAGCAAGAATGGGGAAAATGCTGGGCCCTGATTCGCCCCAAGAAATAATATGCAACTAAATAGTGGGCATGGTAAAATTTTATAAAATTATGCATGTGGAGAGACCTCATCTTGGATAATATGTGCAGTTCTGGTCAGCAAATCGGAAAAGAGGACATTGGAGAACTGGAAAAAGTATGATGAACGCAACCATGATGATTATGGGGTTGGAGCATCTAAAACGCAAAGGGGGAAAGGGGTACATAGTATCAAGAATAGGCCCGTGCCTTGTTAAAAGTAGGGTTGCCAGATCCCAGCCAGAGGAGATCTTACTACACTTAAAATGAGGCCTAGGATTCAATGTTGCCAGCATGATGATATCATCCCGGAAGTGATGTCATCACACAGACAATGACAGAGGAGACACTCTGATATAGAACAAGACTCTCAAATATAGCCCCTATCTTCTATTAGCTCCCATTGGAAACAATGGGGGATGGGGCATCCCGTTTGGGGGTCCATAACTTGGGCCCCCCTGAACCAAACTGCACCAAACTTGGGGAACATCATCAGGACAGTCTCCTGATGATACCCTGAAATTTTGGTGTTGATATTTTTAAAATGCGCCCCCTGCAGGCCAAAACGGGAAAAACAGCAAAAAAATAAAAACACATCCGAGAATCTCAGATGTCACTGCAAATTCGGGTGTATCCGAGCCTGGCAGGCTCAGAACTGGGAAGGATCCGAGCCCATACACCCGAACTGGACCCAAATCCGAACTGGGGCTGAATTTTTTCCCCATTTACCAACCCTACGTAACTCTACTCTTAAGTGTCCATAATTCTACGATTTTAAGTCCATAAGTCTCTGCTCATTGTCCCCATGATTACACAATCCTGTCTCCCTTCAGTCATGTTCTACAAACGTATCCTTCTGTTTTGTGGTCTGGGTGAACCACTTATGGTCACCAGTTGACTGTCTCTGGCAGTTAGGTCTTTTCTACACAAGTCATTTAGAATGTATTTTGCTGCCAAATGCTCCTTCCCCCCCCTTTGAATTCCACCCATTTTTTCCTCTATTTTAGTTCCAAAAACTTTTCCATGCATTTTCCCTATGTTGTTTTCCTGAGCACTTTAACAGAGATTTTTTTCCTGATCCATTTCTGAGTCAGTTTCCCTCGACTATGCAGACATGTTGAAATAGTCTTCACTTTTCTGTCCCATCACATGGTCTTCTGTCCCTAGCCCTTAGCCCCATGTGGCCGCCCAACCTCCCCTTCAGCCATTTTCTCCTTCCCCTCCTCCTGTGTTTTCAAAAGGATTTTAAAAAATAAAATTCAGTTTGCTGTATTGAATCAGCGATGCAGTACAGATGCAGAGATACAAAGAATCGGGCTCAATTGGACCAGCTTTGTCAATTTCACATAGAATCTGTGATGTAACATTCGGGCAGGGAGTGATTTGGAAGCTGGGATCGACTCAAAAAAGTATTAGGACTAATCGCTACATGCAACTGGGGACTGCTGAAGTAATGATTGTGCATTACTGCAGATCAAATTTGGTTGGAAAATGTGCTTCGATGTGTGTGTGTATGTGTGCACAGGGGAAAGGGGCTACATTTTTCTGTTCCTTCAGGTAATAGTGCCTGCTTGAGGAATTGTTTTGGCTCCCATTTTGCGGAACCGTAGCAAGGGGAAACTGTGCCTGGGCCATCTGTGTGCCATGTGCCCCTGCCCGCTTCCACCTGCCCCCTGGAACACCCCCACCCTGTCCCCGCCCTCGCCCCCCTGCATCAGCACATGCCTGGGGCAAGATGCCCCTCATCCCCTGGGTATTACGCCACTGCCATTTTGGATTGGTAGCTCTCCACTGTGAAAATGAAGGCTGAGACATGTTGGAACTACTGCTTCAAAAATGTAACTGCAGAGTAACACCAGAACACCTGCACAAGAGGGGGTAAAGAGGCAGATGACACCAGGCACAATATATTTTCACCAGTAGCCTGTGGAATAAATGCAACTGAAGAGACAAGTGGGGGGGGGGGAACCCCAAACGATTGGAGGTGTGCAGAATGATTTCACATACCTTTCCAAGACTCTAGGCTTGACCCTGGAGAAAGTCTGGGGTGAGCTTTGTGTGCGGAAAAGGCCTCAGAGATGTTCACGACCCAATAAAATGAGCCCAAGACCTTGGGACATCTGGAGCCTGCTGATGTACACTTTGCATCTGAATTAATTGTCTGGATTTCAATTAATTTTAGTAATTCCCCTTGAAAAAGAATGTAATTGATTTGAAGCCTTCTTTCCACACTGCACTATCCCAGGGTTTGCTAATGTATTTCCTTGTAGCCAGTTACTCTCCCCTTCCTGAAAGCAGACAGCCCAAAAAAGAATCCCCAAATGTTCCTTTCCAATTAAAATATTTTCTTAGGCAGTTTGGCTGTGTTTGCATAATGAGATTGGCTTGAGTTGAGTCTCCCTCTCTCTCTTTTTAACAGAACGAGCACACGTGTTCTTTGAAAGAGGGCCTTTCATTCTTGACCCAAGAGCTTGCATTTTGTAATATAATAATACATTGCATGCAGTCTTGCCTTCTCACAACTATGAAAGAAATGATGGCGCTGTCTTTGGATGGATGCTTTAGGTTTCTGGCTGAAGCATTTCTAGCAAAATCAGCAGTCATGTCAGATTCACATGGAGCAACGTGTGCTTTTTCTTGAAGTCTTATTTTTGGGCTAGAGACCTTGTCTCTTTCTGTATATGTAAGTATTTATCAGGTGTACGGGTTTGATGATTACAGTTACTTTATGCATTATGTTTCTTTTTTGTTAATATAATGTGATCTCTGCAGAATCATTGTGGTGGCTGAAGAAGACCAAGGTTGAAAGTGTTGAACTCACCTGGGTAACATTGCCACTAGCTGATGTTTCCACTGGCTAATGTTTGCATGTGGTCTATCTCCTGAAGTGGACTCCAACTGAACATCTGACAATTGGAATCCTCCAACTTGTGATGCATGGATTTTTGCTGAAAAGATATCATTTGCTGCGGGGCGGGGGGGGATTAGGACTAATAAAACGAAACATTTCTTCATGTTTGGAATATGCTGCCACAGGAGGTGGTGATGGCTACTAACCTGGATAGCTTTAAAAGGGGCTTGGACAGATTTTCAGAGGAGAAGTCACTCTATGGCTACCAATCTTGATCCTCCTTGATTTGAGATTGCAAATGCCTTAGCAGACCAGGTGCTCAGGAGCAGCAGCAGCAGCAGCAGGCCATTGCTTTCACATCCTGCATGTGAGCTCCCAAAGGCACCTGGTGGGCCACTGCGAGTAGCAGAGTGCTGGACTAGATGGACTCTGGTCTGATCCAGCAGGCTAGTTCTTATGTTCTTATATATACAGAGACTTTGGGATCCCTCTTCTGTTTGTAATGTGTTATTTATGTTTTGTATTTTTCTTTATTGTTGGTAATTGGGTTGATACCTACTTTTTAATCATTTCTATTACAGGTATAGTTTTAACACTGTTCTTTGAGCCAGACAGAGGTTTTCTTATGTAGTATCCTTACTGTTTCTGGCTCATTTTGTATACTGCAGCATATACCCTTCCCAGGGGTCTAAATTTTTGAATTAAGAAAGGTCAGACAGATCTACAACTTTGCCTCCATCCAAAGTCAGGCCTGCCTCTCAGGACCTAACTAGATGGGATTCTGAGATTTCCCTGGCTGCAACTTCCAAGCAATTCTTCTTTGTCAGCAATTTCAGGTGGTTGACTGTGTGCATCTGCAGCAGAAAAGCTACTAGGAGGAGGCATGGTAGCCCTGGGATTCCTCCACAGCCAGCGTGGTATAGTGGTTAAGAGCAGGTGGATTCTAATCTGGAGAACCTGGTTTGATTCCCTACTCCTTCACCTGAGTAGCAGAGGTTTATCTGGTGAACCAAATGTGTTTCCACACTCCTATCTTTCTGCTGGGTGACCTTGGCCTAGTCACAGCTCTCTCAAAACTTTCTCAGCCCCACCTACCTCACAAGGTGTCTGTTGTGGGGAGAGGAAGGGAAAGGAGCTTGTAAGCCACCTTAAGTCTCCTTACAGGACAGAGAAGGCAGGGAATGAATCCAAACTCTTCTTCTTTCACTTGTGCCTAGGGTTCCCAATCCTCATGTGGTGGATGGCAATCTCCTGCTATTACAACTGATCACCTGGGGACAGATATAATTACCTCTAGGGGAAAATGGCTGATTTAGAAGATGGGCTTTATGATGTTATGCCCTATTGAATTCCCACCCCTCCCTTCCCCAAACCTCATCTTCCTCAGGTTCCATCCCCAAAATCTGTAGCTATTTCCCAACTCAAATCTGGGAATCCCACTTGTGCCTTAGTATGATACACTTCCTCATGTTTGGCTTGATCTTTCCAGACTTGGGGTGCAGGAAGGGGGTACTGACTATGGGACTCACTGAGCAGAAAGTCATGTGGCATAAGATTCATGTGACAGTAAGAGGCAGGAGCAAAAGTGAAAACCCCATCATCGTCAAGATCAGGACCTTGGACAGATAAACAAAAGAACTGGAGACTGAAAATCCAAACCAAACATGAGGAGGCATACCTAAATCCTTGTATACAGCATTAGGATATTTTGGGCCTTGGATTTCCTGTCCCCAGGTTCTTCAGTTGCTTCTGAAAATCCTGGTCTTGAAAACAGTGAGGTCCTAACTCTTCCTGGTGCATGGAAAGGCAGTGCCCTCACTGCATTACATTGTGGCTATGCATGTTAACCTTCCAGCCTGATCATTGGAAAAGTATGTCTTTGGTTCCATGACCAGCATCCATCCATCCATCCATCCATCCATCCATCCATCCATCCATCCATCCATCCATCAATCCGCCATCCATCCATCCATCCATCCATCCATCCGCCATCCATCCATCCGCCATCCATCCATCCATCCATCCATCCATCCATCCATCCATCCATCCATCCATCCATCCATCCATCCTACCTACCTACCTACCTACCTACCTACCTACCTGTACACTTGTTTCCTGCCCATCACTGAATTCCCTAGGTGGGGAATTGCAATTTGGTATTGCACTAGTAGGATCTTTGTATGTATTTTCCCAGAATGGCAAAACAAACAACCCTGGAAACATTTTACCCAACTAGATTTTTTAAAAAACAAACCCCTGCAACATTACCTTTTGAAAATCAATTCATGCCCTTGGCTACTTTCTAATCATGAATATTAGAGATAAGGAAGGCAAAAAAAGTCTGTCTTTCGTTGGAGGTAAATCCCTCCAAATACCCTCTAATTTGGCTCTGAGAAATACCGCCTTTATCAAAGAATCCTTTGCATCTGCTCCTCTCTCTCAAATCAGATTAACCTAGCCCTGGGTTTAATATCAGATTCTACTCAGTATTCAGGAAAGGCAAGACTGTTCTTTTGTCTGATCTTAGACAAGTTCCCTAATCGGTGGCAATGAGGTCCGGGGGACCAATATGAGAGGAGCAGTAGGTAAGACTCAAACTCAAAGAATTCTTTTCACCTCCTGCACGATTCGTTTCACCCTTCATAAATTCTCACATGCCCACATTTTTATAACGATGGCATGCTGAAATCAAGAAAACTGTTATTCCAGATAAAATAGATTAAAAATGGAGTACTCAGAATAATTTTGATGGAAACTGCAGGATCTTTCTCACATAAACTTCTGTTACATTTTCAGGCCCAAAGGGTGGTGTTCCCCAGATAAAATCTGTAGCTGTACTCAGCTGATTTTAGTTTTTTTAAAAATTAAATCTTAGGTCATTTAGGCACTGCCGACTCCCTGCAGGTTTGTAGTATTTTGTTCCGAAGCTTTTGAGAGCCAGCGTGGCATAGTGGTTAAGAGAAGGTGGATTCTAATCTGGAGCGTTTTCCCACTTACCTTCTGCTGTGCGCTACTGTAGCCAAGTAGCACGGGGTCCCCCGGCACTCCCCACTAGAGGG